>NC_138376.1:85165493-85204636 GCF_054177405.1 Leptonychotes weddellii
CTTGATACACTTGGAGGAAGGGAAGCTGCTTAGGGGGTGTTTGAGGAGCTTTGGAAAGGGTCGCTTCAAAATTCAGTCATTCAAGTCAGACTTGCAAATGAGTTTAGGACTATCCACCACCAGCCTCATAGGAAGCCTCTAAAATCCTTTCATCCCCTGGGTCAATGATCTCTGCGCCATACCTGATCATTCATTCGTTCATCTGTTCGGTCAGCATTTACAAGTGCCTAAGAGCACCTGGTCCCTGTCCAGGATGGTATCTTTTGGCTCAGCTCCTAAATACTTGTGAGCTCAGCCAGATGTTGGGTTCCTGCGGCTGCTGGTCACGAATGTAAGCCTGGCTTAAACTGCCACATTTCCAAAGCTTTCCTGCTCTGAGCTAATTAACTGCCTATCACCTGATGAGATGTGAAACCTGCTTTACCTCGCATTGTGGCAGAGGGGGCTATGATCGGGGTGGCTACCGAGGCCAAGGCGGGGACTGTGGGGGCTCCTGAGGGGCCGGGGTGGTGGGGACAGAGGTGGCTTTGGCCCTGGCAAGATGGACTAGCTACTGGTAAGTACTTGTTTTAATGTACGAGTGCTTTTTAATTTTGCATTTAAATTCTGAGAGTCCCTTAGATGCTATCATTTGGAAACATGACACTAAAAATACCAAATTATAAAGAAATTACAGCACAATAAGGATTTTAATCACTTTTTATGGCTTGCAATCAAGTTGACAAATAAAAAAAATTGCTTGAGCATTATTTTTTAAAACATCCTGTAATTAGCCCTCTTGTTTTCCATCTTCTTGGAACAGGATGAGTTTTCTGTGCATGTTGCTTAACTATCAAGGAACATGTAAGAAGAGTGGTATCTTCTAGCCGAACAACCTTTGCTTTCTTTATTTTAAAAATCTTCATGATGGACTGGTACCTTCTTGAAATAACTTTCAGCAGTGTTTTCTTATGAAATTTTACTTTCTTACTCATAATATAATCACAAAGACGCCTAAAGATGCCCCTATAGCCCCCCAGGGTTCATCTCTGACAGTCACAATAAGAAATGCATCGTGGGAGGCCTCAGTCATCTTCCCAGTGGGGCTGAGCCTAACCCACCCTCCTTTCCCTTGACTCCCCATTACGTCTCTTCCTTCCATTAATTTATTGTCTCTAAACCTTAATAAAAACAGGTTTAGATATTCAACAGGAATGATTAATATTCTGGGAGGGTGTCTAATCACTGTAATTTCCAAGGTTGTAAAAAACACTCTATTTTTAGTTGGTTAGGTAAACACTCACAGAGCAATGAAACTATCTGCCATCCATGACATCAGACTTTTGGGAGGTCTATGGTCACAGTCTAATTTGAAAGATACAGTTCGAATCTGATGAAATCACAGCGGGTGTTGCAAGAGACATTCTGGCTGAAATTTGAAGATGATTTTGAAACTGCTTAGTTAGTATCTTCTTTTTAAATATATATTCCTATGTACTGCTCCTGAATTATAATTAGCATGGATACTTTGTCATACCATAAGTATTGTCAATGGCTTTTGTAAATACACATTTGCTTCATAATTACTCCATGTAACTGAATGCCAGCCACGTACATGGTCACTTTTAATCACCTTGTGGCTCTGCTGAAGACTTAATTACAAAGGAAAAGGAAAAGGTGGGATTCTTCTCAACCAGCTGTGTAAGCCCTCATAAGGTACATTGCATTGTGGGAATTCCAAGTTGTTCATCTCAATTCCTGCTTGTGTCTATGTATATTGTATTCATTCTGCCTCTTTGTTTTTCTTTCTTTCTTTCTTTCTTTCTTTCTTTCTTTCTTTCTTTCTTTCTTATTTCTATATGTCAAACACTATTCTAGGTTCTAAGAACAGGCAGAAGGGTCAGAAGATAGCTTGTCCAAAGTTTTCAGTCCAAATCCAAACCAACCAATACAATTTGGGACAACTCAAGATGAGCTATATGTTATTGAGGGGGAGCTAACGACCGATCTTGTGAAGTTTATTACTCGAAAACTTCGATGTGGCACCATCAGCTAGCTACTTCATGTAATTGTGGGTGATCACTATTGGCAATATATTTAAAAAGGAAAAAAAATGTCTGGCTTCTGTCATCTGGGGATATGATAGTGTGTTGTGCAATGCTGTGCAAATTCTGAGATGCTACAGAAATGCATAAAGTTTGTTGTTATTCATCAACATGAAGTGCTTTGGTTTTGGCTATTTCTTCTGACTTTTGATTTTTTTCAAAGACCAATACAGGGGCCATGGTTCTGGAAAGTAACATATGGATGCAAGTGAATCCGCAGGAACAGAACCTGGCCATGGTGAAATCTGACCTTTTCCCTTTCCTTCCTTCCTCAGACAATTATAGTCTCATCTGCGTATGCTTTCCTCAAAGATGCTATTTAAAGGGAAACTACATCTACTTGGCTCAGATCATCCCTGTGAAATAGACACTTCTATAGTATTTGGTTTCAATAAGACAAAAATAAACACAAATTATATCCATTTAACTTTTATTTTAAATCATCTGCTGAGATTCTAGTCTTTTAGAAACATAATTGTGTATCAGATAATAATCCAAGTTAGGAAGATTATAGGTATAATGTAGGGCAGGGCAATAAAATGAATGGGGAACACTTTCTATAATTGTAAATGGAAATGAAATCTTTAAAAACAACTAAATGACTTCTGGCAAAGTTAAACCTTCGCCAAGTCAACTGAAGTTGATTGGTGATCGATCTGCGTAACCTGCTCTCCAGAGGTGTCTTGCTGCATATTGGGCTCTGACTATTGACTGATAATCTCCTTCAATGATCTGTTTAGCTACTCTAGTGATCTACCCGTCTACCTTATTTTCTGGCATCCTAAGGTATTTGTTGGTATGCCTGTATCTGTTAGAATATAGGCTGGGCTGCAAGCGACAGAGATCCAAAGTAACGGTAGTATAAATAAAGATAGTTTATTTTTCTTTTATATAAAAGTTCAGGATGGCTAATGACACTGTTCCTGTAAGTCCTCAGTGGCCCCTACTCCTTCTGTGTCATCTAAGGGTGACTTTTTTCCATGTCTGCATTCTAGCCAGCATGGATGAAGGGCCTGCTGTATCCTTCCAAGTGCATCAGGAAGCGGCACGCATCACGACTGCTCATATATGGGCAGCTGTAACTTGATCACATGGTCTACGAGTGACCACTTAGCTGCAAGGGACCTAGAAAATGTTGCCTCTACTTCGGTCAGCTATGTGCTCAGCTAAATAATCAAGTTCTATTACTGCGGAAGAAGGAGAGACTAGATAGTAGTGAGCAACCAGTGGTTTTTTAGTAAATGTCATATCAAATGCCTGTGCATCCTCAAAACCAGTGCTATACGCCAGTGGGTCTTAAAGCATGGTCCCCAGACCAGCAGCATCAGCATCACCTGGAAATTTGATAAAAATTCAAATTCTCACCCTCTGTCCCCCTTCCTGCAGCTCCCAAATCAGAAACTCCGGGTGGAGCCCAGCAATCTGGGTTTTAATAAGCCTTCCAGGTGATTCTGAAGCCTGCTAAAGTTTGAGAACCACTGGCCCACAGTATGTTTTCCCAAAAAGCCAGGTGGGAGGCTGGGCATTAGAGGAGATGAGTCAGGAAGGAGAGGCCTGGAAATGGTCAGCTTCTGAGCCTTGACTGTTCTAGTCCTTATGAAATCACCCCTTGTAAATCCCTCTTCCTGATCAGTGACCAGCAGCCAGGGTCATGCCATATGGTGGGAAGATCATGGGATTACGGGTGACCTTTCCCAGGAGCATACTTTGCCTTCTTGTGACCTGTTTTTCTCCTATATAAAATGGGTTGGGGTGCAGAGAAAGAGCACATCATCTTAACAGTTGCTTCCAGCCCTATCTCCTTGTGGTTCTGCGCATTGCTCTGCTGGCTTCCTGGAATCATAGTTTTGTCTTTTCCCACCAACAATGGAGATGTTACAGTCTTGGGGCTTAAACGCAAGGACCCCAGAGTTGGGTAGGTTTGGGTTTGAACATCTGACTTTTCTCACTTAATGTTTTTCACCCGAACAACCAATTATGTTGTTGGTGTCCCTCAACTCCAAAGGTGGGGGAAGGGAAAAAGATGAGTCAGTGTAATGGGAGAATTCTGTCTCAGACATTGTATGCTTCCCCTCCCCCTTGCACACCCTCAGATTGCCCCTCCCACTGTCAACATTGGCGTCTGTCAGCTGGTGGCCAGACACTTGAACAGACTTTGCCAATTAGAGAAGTCACACCTCCTGGTTGGCAGGCTCACTATTGTGCCTGGGCCCCTAGCAGGGAGCCATATGGCTTTCGGGGCAAAGGATTTGCCAGAGAGGAACAAGGGAGTACCCACCCCCAGGGCAACTCCTGTCACGTGGCCGACCCCCGCTGAGTGCTTCTCTCAGGTAAACATGCAAGATGAGCTGTCTTCTTTGGCAGGTTAACTTTGGAGCTATTATTGTTCCTCTTCCAATCATCTTGTTTCATTCATGGGGAGGTTAATCTGAATCTGTCTTGGCATAATTAAAGCCGATCTGGTGTTCTGTTGTTCTCTATTACTTTCCACCACCACCCCTCCCCCCTGCAGCCCCTTCTTCAGTGAACTCAGAGTTTTGCCACTCTAGCTTGGGGAAATGTGAAAATACAGGAACAACCTCTTCCAGTTGTGGAGAGTTTTGCAAAGCCCTCTCCCCTCCCCAGGGTAGTTGTGAATGAATTAGGGAAAGTAAGCAGTGGTGCTTTCATGTTAGGGAGAAAGACACTGAGCTCCAGGAGGACTAAGGAATTGGTCTGCCACATGTTTGAGAAGAAAGAAAACTGGATTGAGAATCTGGATTTTACTCCTGGTAATCCACAGGCTGGCTAGGTCCGGCTGGATGTCCTGCATCACTCACTTAACTTTGGCATCAACTTTCCCACCTGCTATTCAAGGGAAAAATAACCCCCGAGGTCTTGTTGGGCTCCAAGAGTCTTTATTTCCAAGGTCACTTAGTTTATAAGGGACCTAAATGAGATTAAACCACCATATGGCCATGCCCTGTCACAGAAATTGATCCTTGAGTTCATTTTTTTCTCCTTAATTTTAATGATGAAAAATTTCAAACACACACAAAAGTAGAGAGGATAATATAATGAACCCTCACATGCCATAAACCAGCTTCAACCAGACCAACGTTTTGTTCATCTTGTTTCTCCTAGCCTTCTTTTAAAAATGATTTGCAGCATTTTAAAACTAAATCCCAGGTATCCTATCATTTCACCGGTACAAGTTTTAGTGTCTCGAACAAATAGGGATTAAAAGAACAAAAACAGAAACACCAGCACCATGCCATTATGACACCTGACAAAATTCACCAACACTCCTTCACGGCCTGTCTCACCCCCTACCATATTCACATGTACTGGCTTTCTCCAAGGTCTCTTTTTATAGTTGGTTCTTCTGAATCGGGATGAAAACAAGGTCCACACGTTGTATTTGGTCATTCTGTGCTTTCCAAGTCTCAATCATCTGTCCCCGCCCTCTTTTTTTCTTCTTGTGTTATTGATTTGTGACAGAAAACAAGTCATTTGTCCTGAAGGATGTGCCATATTTTGGATTCAGCTAATGGCTTCTCTGTGGTGTCATTTAACTCCTACCTCGGTCCTCTATTTCCTATAAATGGGTAAGCGGGTCTAGAGGCTTCATTAGGTCCACATTCAATATTTTAGCCTCCAAGTGGTGCCACATACTTTCTATTGCCTGACATTTTGAGGCATATACAGTTTGACTGGCCATTTTTTTGTGATTCTGCGACTGAGATTGATTACAGGGCTCAGATAGTATCAAAGAGATCTCGTCATTACAGACGAACTTGTTTTTTATTTGCATTTTCCTTTAGCCTACATATTAACAGATCCATCAAATTTCGAAAAATGTATCTGCCTTTATCCTCTTCTCTTTCATCTTTCTCAGCCTTTTCCTATTTCCCATGGTAGATATTAATTTTCTTCCTCTCCTACCACTAAAATATTAAAGACAAATGAAAAGCAGTACACTTAAAAAAAAGGAAAACCTCAAACATGCACCCAGACATTTGATTTGGTGTAAGGACAATCTGCTACTCATTACAACAGTTTTTGTTACAAATGAATTTCACGTTGCTGTTTTGTAAGCCTCTCGGTGGAAATTCTGGAAAGTAATTGAGAATTTATACTTAGGTAAATTATGTAAATGAAAGGCCTGGAGAAAATGATAAATAGCACTCTCAGGAATGCATCTAAGGGTTTTTTTTTTTTTTTTCAGTTAGGGTTTTTAAAAGGTCTTTTTGCTCAGCAGGCATGCTTCTGCTTTTGTTTCTTTGCCACCCAGGGCAGGAGCACTCCTCAGGGTGCAGAAGTCCAGGAGGCAGGGGGCCCCTCTCACCGGGGAGCGCTGATCTCACCCACAGTGGAATCACCCACTTATCCTGGGTACAAAATGGCGTCTGAGTGGTATCTATCCCTTGTGCATTGTCCTCATGGTAATGTAGCTCAGGGACACTGATAAACGTCGCGGGGCACATGCTGGTATAAAGAAAGCAGCAGGAACCTGTCAAGAGTTCTTCCTAGTCCTCTGTAATTACAGGGGGTCTTACAGGCATTCCCACACACTCACAGCCCTTTTAAAGAAAGTCTATTACAATCACAGAGAGTTGAAGTTGGCTTTTAGAATATAACACTGCTCTTTGTGCTGTCCTGCCAAACTGGTTCCCTACCTATCAGTCCTTTCTTGACTCCCTTCTTCCTTCCTCTTTTCTTGTTCACTTTTAAGTTGCACTTTCTAGCCCCTTATAACCAGTGCGTGACTTTGTGTGAGGCGCAAAACCTTGTAGAGCCTCAGTGGCGTCTTCTTACAAAGGTGTTCATAATACTTACCTGGGGATTAATCGTTAGATTAGGAGATGGGGTATCTTTGAAGGCCCGGGAAGCCGGCTAGCACCTTGCAAGGGCGCTGCTCTCATCTCTTACTTGGTCCAGACTTTGGAGTTTAAAACTTTTTGGTGGCTCCCCCTTGCTCTTGGTGTAGCACAGACTCTTTTTTTTTTTTTTTAATATTACGTTAGTCACCATACATTACATCATTAGTTTTTGATGTAGTGTTCCATGATTCATGGTTTGTGTATAACACCCAGTGCTCCATGCAGAACGTGCCCTCTTTAATACCCATCACCAGGCTAACCAATCCCCCCTCCCCCCTCCCCTCTAGAACCCTCAGTTTGTTTCTCAGAGTCCATAGTCTCTCATGGTTCGTCTCCCGCTCCGATTTCCCCCCCTTCATTTTTCCCTTCCTACTCCTAATGTCCTCCATGCTATTCCTTATGTTCCACAAATAAGTGAAATCATATGATAACTGACTTTCTCTGCTTGACTTATTTCACTTAGCATAATCTCCTCCAGTCCTATCCATGTTGATGCAAAAGTTGGTGGAGGTTCCTCAAAAAATTAAAAATGTAGCACAGACTCTTGAAAGCCCCTCCAAGCTCTGCAGGATCCGGCATCCCTGTCCTTTCCAGTCTCTTCTCTCCCCTCCTGGACTCTCTCAGTCCAAGCCTGCAGACATCCTGAACTTTCGTTTGGATACTTAATGTGCTATGCTTTCCGACTTCCTGCCTTTGCACGTGGTTTCCTTGGCTTAAAACACTGTTCCTCACCTCCTCCGCCTGGCTTGGCTAATGC
The DNA here is from genome assembly GCF_054177405.1 of Leptonychotes weddellii. Taxonomy (NCBI): domain Eukaryota; kingdom Metazoa; phylum Chordata; class Mammalia; order Carnivora; family Phocidae; genus Leptonychotes; species Leptonychotes weddellii. The sequence goes on from NC_138376.1 coordinate 85,173,197, forward strand.
AACCCCAATGTTCATGTTTCTGTTTAGATATTGCTTCATCTAGGAAGCTTTCCCTGCTCTCCAGAAATTGTAAGGTACTATCAGAGAGCACTTAACACTCACGATGTAAATTTTTGTTAACTTGTCTCTCTCTCTCCCATGAAACTGTGAAGTTTTGAGGGCAGGAATCATTGCTAAGACATTTGTCTTTGTGGCTCAATTTCCCAGTCCAGCATATCACACATAGTTGGGGTTCAATTTACTTGTTGCATGGATGAATGAAATACTGAATTTCACCTCTACTTTGTTTTTGGAGAATTGGTATCTTCCTCCTCCAGCTTATTTTTCATACTTCAGAATGATCGTCTCTTTGTGCAGTCTTGTTTCTTACAGTATATACTTTAGCACCTTATTGTGTGTGGGCTTGTTCTCTAATTTTCTTGTTATTATTCTGAGTCTCAGAATAGAGAGACAGGAACTCTACCTCTATTGGATTAGTTATGTATTGCTAGGTAACAAATTACCCCCAAATGGAGTGGCTTGAAACAACAAACATTGTCTCTTACAGTCTCCATGGGTTAGGGATCCAGGAGCTGCTTAGGTAAGTGGTTCTGGTTCAGGATCTCTCATTAGGCTGCAGTCAAGGTGTTGCCCAGGACTGTCATCTTCTGAAGGCTCCATGGAGGCTGTAGGATCTGTTCCCAAGATGGCGCCTCATATGGCTGTTGGCTGGAGACCTCAGTTCCTTATCGTGTGTACCTCTCCACAGGGCTCCTCACGTGTCCTCACAACATGGCAGCTGTCTACCCCCAGAGAGACTGATCGTGAGGGAGAGAACACAGGAAGCCACAGTGCCTTGTGTGACCGAGTCTGCAAAGTCTCACACCAACACTTTTGCTTTTGTTTCTCCTGTTTGTTAGAAATGAGTCATCAAATCCGGCCCATAGTCAAGAGGAAGGGAATTGTGATCTGAGAATATGGTCCTTATGGTGTCAGTCCTTTGAAAGTTCTTGAGACTTCTTTAATGGCCCATTATGTGATCAGTTTTGTAACTCCTCCTGTGGGCTTGAGAGACAGCGACTGGGCCCAGTGTTCTATACATGAGTTTCCCAATTGTTTGTCAACTCTTCTTTAGGTTTACTGATTTTTGTTTGTTTGTTTGCTTGATCTATTGATTACTGACTCTCTTACTGTGACTGTAAAATGTGTCTATTTTCCTATGTAATTTTATCAATTTTTCTTTCTATACTTTGAGATATTAGGTGCACAAACATTTAGAATTATATTTTTCAGGTGAATTTAACCTTTTTCCTGTGTATAGGAAAACATGCTTTTGCCTTTAAGTGTATTTTGGTGAGATTAATAGCGTAGCTTTCTTTGGATTAGTATTTGTCTGGCACACATTTTACATTTCTTGCAACTTTCTTGTATTCTTATATTTTAGAGATATCTCAGGTTAGAAATATGTAAGTGGATTTAAAAAAATTTGGTTTATCACCTTTGTCTTTTTGTTGGAACTTTAGTCCAATATTATAATTATTGATATATTTGGACTTATTATTAACCTTCTTTTATACTTTGTGGTATATCTCACTTTTTCCATGTTTCCCCCTGTCTACCCCTCTCCTTTCTTGCCTTCTTTTGGATTAATTATTTTTTCTCATTCCACCTTTATTGTCTTGTATTAGTTCTGAAACTCCTCAGCTAGCACTCATCAAATATGGCCTTTGTCCCACCATTCCCTCTTCCTCTTGCATTCTCATTCTGATTAGATGTATGTTAGGCATTCTCACTGCATTTTCCGTACTCAACCTCTTTTCTGTATTTTCCTTCTCTTTGTATCATCGTGCTTTATTTTAGATCATTTCTTCAGCTTCCAGTTCTCTAATTTTCTCTTTAACTGTGTCTTCTTTGCTCCTAAACCTATTCACTGAGTTAATAATTTTAGTCATTTTCTTTTTCACACCTAGAAATTCTATTTATTTGTTCAAAAATCTGCTTGGTTATTTTAAAAGCCCCTTGCTTCAGTTTCAGCCTAAAGATTATCAGACTAACTTGGTAGTATGAACAGGGGTTAAAAATTCTAGGTGAAAATCAGAGTGTAGTATGGATTCTCAGGGACTAGTTCCCCCATTTTACTGTGCTAAATTTCAGACAGGTAATTTTCCTCTCAGTGTCATGTATCAGGGATGAGTGTATTTCTGGTTCTGCCTGAATGACACTGAAGATATTATCTATTCTCCAAAACCTTCCAGGCCATGGAAATTAAAGATCAGGTTGACTGGTTTAACAGAAAAAAAGAAAAAAGAAAGAAGATTAACTTTCAAAACACTTAAAAAACAAGAACAGTACACCAACCAGTTTAAGATAATAACTAGGCATTTATTTAAATGAAATAAAGCACTGTGTGCATGTACACACACACACACACACACATGCAGCCAATTGTATATGGCCAGGAGTGATAATCAGGAAGATTAGAAAAAAAATTTTTTTTTAAGGAAAGCTGCCTGTGGCCATTGCAGTGACTGAGTTTCTCTTAAAGGAGAAAGAATGACGTGACAAGGCTTGTTTTGGATAAAGGGCTTAACAAATGAGAAATCATAAAGTAAATGATTCTAGCACCTCAGGCTTTTTTTTTTTTTTTTTAAGATTTTATTTATTTATTTGACAGAGAGAGACACAGCGAGAGAGGGAACACAAGCAGGGGGAGTGGGAGAGGGAGAAGCAGGCTTCCCGCGGAGCAGGGAGCCCGATGCGGGGCTCGATCCCAGGACTCTGGGATCATGACCTGAGCCGAAGGCAGACGCTTAACGACTGAGCCACCCAGGTGCCCTGGCACCTCAGGCTTTTTATAATGTGGTTGCCTCTGGGGCAGAGACTATTTCTGTTTTGATTCATTCTTTTTAGATTTGCAAATCTGAGCACCACATGTGAATTGAGTGGAGCCAAACACTCATAGAGTACAGGGGCCATCATGTTGACCCCTCTGGAGATCCTTCAGGAAGCTTCCATTTAGAGGAGGCAGGGGTGCCCAACATAGCCCTGAGCTGTAGGACCTATGTGAGAGCCCAGGGATATGTTAGCAAGCTCTTCATTAGCAGTTTTTCAATGTATATTCCTCATGGTTACAGCAGTTTTGTTTTCTCAGCCTCTGAAGAACTGCTCATTGGGCTGATTTGTCAGTCAATCCTTCCCTTTGTGAGCAAACAAATGCCCTGATATCATTTAAACTGGGAAGGGACATTGAGGATATATTTTTTTGAGTGTTTACCATGTCCCAAGCACTGTTCTAAGTGCTTTGCTTGCATTAACTCATTTGATCCTCATAATACTCTGAGATATTGTTTCCTGTCTAGATGGTGAAATATCCCCCAAAGCTAGGTTTATCCAAGGTCACCCAAAAAAGGCTGAGAATCAAAACCTTAGAGTGCTTTCAGATATATTACTCTTTCCACTACAAGTAAATGACACTCCTCAGGGAGTAACTTATGCACTTGGAGAACTTTGGCCCATATATGTGTGTGTCTATTTAAATACACACTAAATATTAATGCATGACAACTGCAATAGATGAAAACCATAGGCCAAATACTCATTAACATCTATAAAAATTAAAAAAAACATAATAGCAAATACCCCTCAAATTTACTTGGGAACTTGTTTGAACCCAATAGGAATTACCTTTGTCTTTTCCATTTTTTTTAAGGTAACTGTGTCATCCACCAGAGATTTAAGTTTGAAGGTTTTTGGATTCTATTCTTTGCCCTCCCATTGAAATAGTTATTTTATTAAGCACATATAGTACTGTCTGCATATTAGGTATTATTCTACTTTTCTTAACTTTATTAGCTCTTTATTAAATACTTTAATCCTCAAAACAGTCCTATGAGAAGGCACGATTCTTCATTTCATTGATGAGGAACTAAGCTGCAGAAAAGTTAAGTAACTTGCTAAGGTCACTTGACATGAGGGACAGAACCTAGGCAGCCTGGCTCCAACGCCCACTGCTTAATCTCCCCATCATGTCACCTCTCCTGTCTGTTCAGGTCAAGAGGTCAGAGTGTGCAACTCTGCAAGTATTTTGGAATTCATGGATAAAACGAGCCATGACATCTTATTGGTTTTGATGGGGAAGAAACCCTTCTCTCTTTTTACATTGGTGAGTTCTTGTCCTTTTCAGTTAATGTGTGTGTCAGTCCCTAGTAAACACTCAGCATTAATGAATGAACCGTGCTCTGTACCAGACAGCAGAAGGCCCTTTAGAGCCACTTGGTTTCACATGGATGCAGCCTCCCCCATCTAAACATCAATCCCTTTACTCAGCCCCTGTCTGCTGGTCAACCAGCCAGTGTCTTACATTTCTTCTCAGTAATAATTACTACGAAGCATCCTTAGAAGAGCGGGTAGAAGTCACTTTCAATAGTGATAGTGATAATCTTCCCATCTCCTTTCATCTCTTTGTTCCTCCATTACTTGGGATTAAAAATAGCATTTACATTTACAGGGGGGATATGACCTTCTGTGTCTTTGTTTGCTTCCTGACTACTGTAACAAGAGGGAGACTGACTCCCCTGAGGTGTACACCAGGATCCCAGAGCTACAGTCCACAGATCTTTTGTCATTTAATGTAGATTCTTCCATTTGCCGGTCAAGAAGATTCCTATTAAGTTGCTTTAACACCACATGTGCCCAGGTGGTGGGAAAGAATGCTTCTTGGTAGATGGTAGAAGGAAATCTTCCATAATTCTTTTTTTTTTTTTTTAAGATTTTATTTATTTATTTGAGAGAGAGAGAGCACAAGCAGGGGGTAGGGGCAGAGGGAGAAGCAGACTCCCTGCTGATCAGGGAGCCCCACGAGGGGCTCCATCCCAGGACCCTGAGATTATGACTCGAGCAGAAGGCAGACGCTTAACCGACTGAGTCACCTAGGCGCCCCCTTCCCTAATTCTTAATGCAAGCCTATTCAGACCAAAGACTCTTCTTTCTCCATATAGTGCTGACCCTGGGAGATGCCTTAGAAATGACCAGAATGAGGCCTTCTTGTGAACAGTAAATAAGCTGATGTCCAAAGAGGCCAAAGGACTTGGTCCAGGAATGCAAATCAGCGGCATAACTGGAAGTGTTGCATATCTTCTCTTCACCCCTCCAGATTCACCGCCCACCTTCCTCCACCCTGCTCCCAGCCCACGAAGACCCATTAGACTGTATCAGCAGACGTCCTTGCTCCTTGGCCTGGCCAACAGGAGATCTGGCAGGGGATCAGGGGAGGACACAGGATGAGGTTGGGTTTTTATGTCCTTCCTCCCTCCCTGCAAGTTTGCCTTGCACTGACTGTGTCCCTCCACCGAAGGCGCGGCTCCTCTCACGGTGGCCTGCAATATTCCCAGGTTGTTATCTCTGCCTGTGAACACTACTGCCTCATGTCCCCATTCTCTGCATGTACCTTTCCCCCCGTCTCCTCAGAGTTTCTTTGCATTGTGTGCATCTACTATATTTTTGTTGTCACTTCTGTATTTTCACACATATTTTCAATTCCTCAGACATAACTTTCACTGCTATTTCTTAAGCTACATGCCTCACTTGCAAATGCTCCCCCGATTTATCCTCTGACTGTAAACTTGAGAACAGGTAGGGCCTCTCCATCGTGGGGACTGGGCCTGCGTCTGTCTTGCTCCTGGTAACTGACACCACCTGGGTGCACAGCATGGGTGTGCGTGAGTGACTCAGTCCTTGATTCCTTGCACGGAAGCCTGATACAAAGTAGAACCATAAAATACATCTATTAAAAAAAAGAATTGTTCTCTCCATGTCTTCAGCTTTAATAAATGGAGAGATGTTCAGATGCCACAAGGAGTTGAATGACTTTGAGGAAATTACATCTCTGTGGCTTCCTCAGCTCTACAGACAGATAAGTAATATCCAATCCTGTGTTTTCCTCTTAGGGATGGTGAGAGAATTTAAATGAATTACTTGATGCGAATGGAATGCCTTGAGGTTCTTGGAAGAGAAAGAATCTATTTTTTCAGAAAAGACAGAATCTACTCAGAAAGCTGTGTTGGAGAAGGAAATGTTTTGTCAAGTGTATTTTATATTAAAGTGACATAACGTAAGTAAGGGACTCAGTCCAGTGGCACCGAGCAAGCACCTAGTAAATGCTTGCTATAATTTTTAGTGATTATTTTGTAAAATTCTACCCTAACATTAGGTAATGCATTCAACAGTTCTTTGTCACTATATTATTGAAATGTGCCTATTTGTAGGTTACATGCTCATCATACTATTGTTATATTAATAATAATCACATAAAAGTAATTCATGTGGATAAGTAGGTAGGCAGATGGGTGGGGGATTATTGTAGATGATGTAGTGGGATATAAAAGAAGAAAACAAGTTGTAAAGTGGCCCATTCAGGGAACTTGGCAACTTGTCTGCATTCTGAGGTTTTTGAAATTACAAAAAAGAAATCCTTGTTATAAAAGCAGTATCCGTCTATTACAGAAGAATTAAAATATATAGATAAATAGAGAAAAAGAGAGACGTACCATACCTAACCTCCCATTATGGAGAACATCTGTTGATTTCACCTTTCCCCCTGCTTCTTCCTCTGGAGCACAGTGGCTTTCCCACTGCATGCAGGACCACTGGAACCGCAAAGCCTGATGCTGCTTGATCTAGTCCAGATCAATCAGACTCTCTTTCTGGAGATCTCAGTCTGAGCTGGTGGAAAACAGAAGGACACACACACACACACACACAGATCAAGTTGCTGTTTACCAATGGCACAGCTTAGCAAAGACTGTCCTCTCATTTCTAATACCTGGATGCCAGATCCAGCTAGTTCCTGTCCTATCCAAAGCCTGGTTGTTCAGCTTCTCCTTCCTTTCTCTGAGTTACTGCAGCTCTTGTCAGTAAATTCTTTCCCTTCCACCAAGTTTACCAGAGTTGGTTCCTGTTGGTTCCTAACTGGTGTATCTGCCTAAAGACAACTACCTGAATACCTTGGTTTAAATACTTCCATCCTTGCTTTCTATAAATTAGTGTATCTTATTAGCAAAAGGTATTCACAATGCATGGTACTAAATCTCATCTCATGTCAGCAAATAGAATTTCTCTACATCCTCTTGATGATTGCATGACATCCCATCAGATACACTGTATCATAATTAAGTAATTTCCTGTGAGACATTTAGGTGCTCTCAACGTTTCAGTATAAGAAATAGCTAAAACCTTGCACACATTCATGCTTATTTCTTTAGGATAAATTCCCAGATGTGTAATTGTTGAACCAAAGGATAGGGGCCTTTTAGAGACTTTAGATAAAAACTGTCTAATTAGGGGTACCTGGGGGGCTCAGTCGGTTAAGCTTCTGACTCTTGATTTCAGCTCAGGTCACGATCTCAGAGTTGTGAGCTCGAGCCGCATGTTGGGCTCTGCACTGGGTGTGGAGTCTCCTTAAAATTCTTTCTCTTTCTGTCTCTCTCTCTCTAAAACAACCATTTATGGAGTACTTACTATGTGCCAGAAACTGATATGTGTATTAATTAACTATGTCAACTTAGAGTATTTTCATTTTACAATGGGTTTACTGGAACATAACTTGGCATCATAAGTCAAGAAAGATCTGAATTAGAAGCATTTGAATGTACCTGGACAGGAAACAAACCTCCAGAAAGTCTTCATTAGACAGTTTTTTTGTTTGTTTATTTGTTTGTTTTAGATGATTTTTTGGTCTCTCAAAATGGCAGAACCAAGACTAAACAGAATACCCACCCAGTATCAGTTAAGGCATTTTCGATACCCCTCTCACTCCTGTCAGGAAGAGACCAGGCCCTGGGCCGGTGGAGCTGGTAACGTGTCTGCCTTACCTAAGATAAGAAGGTGGGTCATGAGCTATGGCTGATGCTAAGACAGGACCCGGGGGGTGAGGATAATAACAAATAGGAAGGCAGGTGATAGGGGAGGAAGGAACAAATGATTTCAGAAGCATTTTGAAGACAGGAAGGAAAACAGTTCAGGAGAATGAAGAAATACTTTCTGGGCAGGAGGAATGGCTTATGCAAGGAACAGATTCGAGGTGAGAAGTAAGTGAAGCACAGAAAGTCATTCCCACAGGTCGTGGAGCTCTGATTTTATAGGAGCTCATCCGAACCTCTGTAGTATTGTGTAGTGTACCATATAAACTTTTAAAGTAAGTAAAAATCAATTTTGTTGTGACCTTGTAATAATAGAGGATTTGCATCGCTTCTTCTGGAGAGGCTCTGTTTCATTTGAAGTAAAACCCAGTTCCAGGCATAATTTGTTTGGGTCCTGTTTCCTCTACTGTGTCCCAAAGTCTCTTTGATTCTTTCGTATCTCTCTGATTCTCCCAGTGAACTCTGCCCAAAGTGGGCACGAGACAGATGCAGCCAACTGCACATTTGTTCTCTCCCCAAATGAGTCTAACAAGGCATATAATTCAATGATGTCTTCTTACTTTGAAAAGTATAAAGTGCTACTATACGCAAGTGGGGCATTCATTTGTCACCTTCACCATAAGAAGTATCTATCAAATATTCATTCCTAAGGTCTTTTTTCCAAAAGCCTTGTTGAATCACCTTAAAGAGAGCCATTACCTTTGGCTAAGGGCATGTTTTGAAGTGTTTAAAATCAGGAGGATGCCCCCAAATCCTAGTTATCTTGGGAGTGGCAAAAGGATACGACAATACCTAAAAAACCCAAAGGGTGTCTACTTGGTTTTGGATTGCTCTCTCGGAGGGAAGTTTAGGGGAACATACAAATCCCAACTCTTCAGAGGAAAAGGCAACTCTCAGAAATGTACTTGTTAACTAAAACAAGTCACAGTTCTATTTTGCAACAGTGTCAACATCACAGATTTTTAACCCAGGTGGAAAATACAAGGACAAAATATGAGCTTGTAACCCATGCTCCTGTTCTTCTCAGACTATCTAATCTGGGGGCTTCCAGTCTTCCAACTGTGCTACAGGGGGCTCTCTTCTCTTCTCATATTGTCACTCTCTTATTTCCCTCTTCAAGAAGGATTCCTCTCGTGATCTTTGCCCTTCTCCCCACCATCTTCCCCTGTCCCAGAACAGCTGCTGATATCCAGGTGCTGACCCCTCTTCTATATGAGCCTGTCCCTTGGATAGCTGATTGGTAATGGGTATGGACACCTGACTCAAATTGAGTTTCTCTGAGTTTCTCTTTTGAGAGCTTGAAACATGACACAGATAGACAAGGACTAAAAGGAGCTTAAGCTCATCAGAGCTGAGTCAAAGTGTGGTTGGCAAAATTTCTAATTCTCTCCCCCCAAACTAATATGATGAGATGATAAGATACAGCTCCCATGATTGTTATTTTATGTGGCAGAGTTGACTTTAAGATAGGGAGATTATCTGGATGAGCCTGATCTAACCATTTGTTCTCTCAAAAGCAGTAGAAGCTGCAGAAATCTGAAGCATGAGGGGAATTTGACACCCCATTGCTGACCTGAAGCTGGAAGGGGCCACATGCAGAGAAACTGCAGTGGCCTCTAGGAGCTGACGGAGGCCCCCAGCAGACAGCAGGTGAAGAAGTAGGGGGAACTTGGTCCTATAATAGCAATGAGATGGATTCAGCCAACCTAAATGAGCTTCCAGATAAGAGCCCCACATGGGTGACACCTTGATTTTGGCCTTGGGAGACGCTAAGCTGAGCACCCAGTTGAGCCAAGCCAGACATCTGACCCATAGAACTGTGAACTAAGAAATTTCCGTTGTTTTCAGCCACTACATTTGCGGTGATTTGTTATGGCAGCAATAGAAAACAAATGCATAAGTCAAGGGCTATGCAGTTGGAGAGTGTGGTGAGCCCCTGCAACCCAGGGCCTCAGCACCACCTTGCTCTTTCCTTCCTTCACATTCTTCACTTGGCTCTATGACCTACGCAAATCTTTTCCAATAAAATACCCTCTTGCCGCTGACGTCAGTAGATTTGGTTTTCTGTCGCTTGTAACCAAGTAAGGAGGTGAGGACTTGGATGTCCTGCGGCAATGTGTACCACAGGGTAAATCTGGTCCCCAGAAATGTGGCTCTGTGGGGACTTAGGAGAGATTACATGAACTTTGGGAAATCTCAGAGCCTCAAATGGGTTGAAGGCTATGGAAAAAAATCTACCACTTATAATCGCATTTTAAAGACATTACGCAGATGACAATATCCACTTTGGTCTATAGATACGCCCACCAATATAAACCCAACTACACTGTTCATTAATAGAAATACCTTGCAATAGACCTGTTCACTTGGTTAGCGCACACACTCGGAAGCTCCCTGAAAGCCTGAAGATTAGTTTACACCGGGTAAAAAGCTTGGGTGAAGCCAGAGCGTAGTCTGCCGCTTCAGGCATCAGTGGGGCCGGCAGCACCATGGGAGTGCTCCCCACCCCCACCCAGGTCCAGCTGGCTGCCCACAGCAGAGCCCAGACCCCAGCAGGGATCATGCCAAGCTGGCTTCTGGCCAGGCAGAGTGAGGGAGCAGAGTGACAGAGATGTCCAGGTGCAGCCAGCTGGTTTGGCAAAGCAGAAGGGGCTGACACAGAGGAAGAGGAGGGGCAGAGCCCGGGCACTGTCCAGAGCCTGGGAATCTGCCCATGCGTGGACTCCCAGTCTGCAGTGGAGCATCACCCTCCCTCCTTGAGGGTCAGTCAGAGGGGAGGAGAGTAGGGACAGGGAGCTCCCTTTTCACTCTGCTGCCTGAGGGTGGGGCGGGGGTGAAACAGAAGTAGGAGGGAACAAACAGAGTAGCTGCATGCCTTTAACATTTACCCATGGTCGAGAAAGTCTCTCTTGGCTTGTGCTTGCTTAGAGAGGGCAGCAAAACTGAGGTCCACTAGATTTCTTTCAGATGTTTCTGTAAATGCCACTGAATATTAAATCCCGCCCCCCCTCCCCCCCAAATATCCTTGGTGCAGAAAGCATGACTGAGTTAGCTTTAGACAATGAAATACAGTCTTTTCTGGGTGGGGTCAGTAGGAAAAGGAAGAGGACAAGGCCAAGGGCAGGGAGGAGGGACTGTATTAAGCTGTGCGTCAGCAGGAACAAAGAGTAACTGGGTCTTGGACATTCTTCTGAAGGAGTAATTCTGAAGAGAAGAATACATTTAGATTTTTGGAATGGTCTCCTTTGGGCACAAGGACAAAAAACCCAGTTGCTTCTAGAAGGTTGATTTGGTGCCCTGCTACCCACTCAGTGCATGCTCAGCCTGGGAGCCTGGGGACAGCCTTGCTGATGTCAAGCTGCCAGCCAAGCCTCACGCATAATTAGGTGGATTTGGATGGAGACCCAGCAAACTGATCCTACTTGCCTGTCTTTCTGCACTTGGGTTTTGATTTTTTCTTTCCCCTCTAACCAGTTTCTTTAGGGCTTAGTGTGTCCATTTATAGTATTTCTTCACAATGGGAAAGAAGTAATAAATTGGCTGGGTTCCTAGCGCAAGTCAGTCTTGGTATTCCATTGATAGGAAAACCTCTTATTTCGCCGGCTTTTTTCCCAGGAGAGCCTATAGATCAGGCATTTTTTCATTTTTCAGATCTTTCCCCAGACTGAAAGTAACTAGATAACCATCCTGTAAGATAAAGGTTACATTCTCTGATGGATAGACCAGGGGAATAAAATATTTGGGTTTTTTTTGAGGGGGAGGTTTGTTTTTGTTTTTTGGGGTTTTTTTTTTTTTTTGCTTCTGTTCATCTACTTAATAGTGTTTCAACAATTTACCTCATCTAACTTCAGTTCTTTTGGCTGTAAAATGGAGAGCCTAATTCTCACCACTTTCCTCATGGCTCCAGAGGAGATTTAACAAATGTTCATGGACCATATAGACTGGTTTTTTACTACATCCCTCCTCCACCCCCCTATCCATATAAGCGCTTCCTGCAGCATTTGATGGAGCCTGAATGTGCTGCTCCTCAAGGAAGAAAACAAGTTATTATTCACGACTGACTTAGGTTGTCTCTTGCTCTACGGTGCCTTTGATCTTTCAGCAACCCTTCACTCTGCTGATCACAGCCTTCCCCTAGCCATTTACAAGGCTCAATGGGTCTTCTGATGCCTGATTCAACTCTGATTTCTCAGTGCACTCTTAGAGGGTGTCTCTGGGGATGTGTTCCTCTGACCCACTGAGTCAACACTTTCATCAACCCCAGGGCTCTGCCAGGGAGCACGGCTCCTCTTTCCTGCTCCAGCTTCTATTCATTTAATTGAGAACAATGACAGTGTGTATTTAGTGGGAGAAGGGATCTTTTAGGATTTTAAAAAATGGAGATGACAAAACCTGTATTTTCGTATATAGTCTTTTAGAAAGCTTTTCAGTTATAAGGGCAACGAGTTTTGAGATTGCTTTACAGATGGGGAAGTAGAAAAGTCAAAGATACATTCTCTCTGCTCTTTCTTGCTGAAGGAGGGGGCTTAGACAGGGAAGTGTGAGATTCTGTGTTCACTGCTCACATGGCAAGAGTCCCACCTCTCCCCACCTCCCTCTTCTGCCTGAAGTCTACATCCATTGGGGTGCACTACGTGGTCCACGTGTCGGGGAGTCAGTGAGAGGGCGGCACCACAGCCCCCACATTCCCAGGGCAGTCTGGTCAGCTGTTCAACATCAACCAGCACATCGCTGTTTCTGGAGAGCCAAACCAACTACACGTCAGTCACCCAGTTCAAAGGGCTGCTGTAGTGACTTAAAGATGGCTCAAATTCCTCGTCACTGACCCTCACTAAGTGGGAGAGTGTACTTATCCACTCGCCTAGGACTTTGGCTGGACCTGTGATGATTTGATCAACTGAGTACAATAAAAGTGACCTTGTGTCGATTTCAGACCTATCCTTTGAGAGGACTGGCAGCTTCTCTTTCCTTCTTCTTAGAAGGCACCTTGCTGCAAGGAAACCCAAGAAGCTTCTGGAAGAAGCCCAATCAACGGAAAATGGAAGTCACCAGCTGATGATCTCAGTTGAATAACGAACATCAACTTGCTAAGCCTGTGAGTGAATCCTTTTTGGAGGCTGACGTCTCCAGCCCCCGGCAAGCTCCCCAGGAGATGCCTGTAGATCATAGATGAGCCATTTGTACCATGAGCTGCCTAAACTGCCAAATTGTGAGCAAATAAATGAGTATGATATTTTAAGCCACCTAATTCTGGGGTGGTTTGTTATCCACAGCCTCAGATGACTAAAACAGCTAGGTAATAAACAACTTTGTGAGTATCTGCACGTGAGTTCCGATTGGCTGGATTCACTTGTGGCCTGTGCCTTGGTTAGTGGCACACATTTGCAAGAGTACCTTGACGACAGAGAGGTGCTACATGTTTGTATTTCCCATTGTAAATAATAGTTTTGATAGGTAGGACCCCTACCTATCAAAATAATGGTGCCGTAAAGGCAACTGGGAAGACTCATGGAGGAGTAGACTATGGGGTGGGGAGGGGGACACCAAGCATTTCATGCTGGTCATGCTAAGTTTAAGACACCTATTAGGCAACCCCCTAAGAGATATTGAATATGCAGTGGGAGATATACATCTGAACCCGGGAGAGGAGTTGGCGCTAGAGATATAAAATCAGGAGTCATAGGCTTGTAGGTGGCATTTAAAGCCATAGATCTCTGGGTAGATAGAAAAGAAGGGGATTAGGCTAAACTTAGGAGACTTTAACTTAGAGGCTGAGCAGAGGAGAAGCACCTAGTACAGGGAACTAAGAATGAGTGGCCTATAAAATAGAAGGAAAAATAGGATAGTGTGGCTTTCTGGAAGCAGTGAAAATGTGCTTTAAGAAGGAAGTGACAGATGGGGTAAAATGCTCCTGAGAGGTGGAATAAGATAGAAGACAGAGAAACCCACTGGGTTTAGCCAATTGGAGGTTGTTGGTAACCTTAATAGGAGCTGCTTTGGCAGTGTGGTGAGGATGAAATCCTGACGACATGCATTATAGACAGAGAACTAGAGGTGAAGAAATGGAGACATCATGAGGGACACATTTGGAGGGGTTTTGCTGTGAGCAGGAGCAAAGGAAAAATAGAGTGTAGCTGTGAAAGGTTGTAGTCTAGGGTGGGGAACATATTATACCAAGTTTGTAGACTGTTGGAAATGAGAAGAAAAATACTGATTCATGAGGAAGGGGGTTAATTCTGGGGAAAAAGTCTTTAGGTAGGCAAGAGGTGATGAGAATCAGTCCAGGAGTTGTGGGGGTCGGTCTTCAATGGAATATGTGTAGTTCATCCATTTTATATTAGTAAAAATGTAATGTATGAACATAAGTTCATGTATATTGTTAGATTTAATAGTAGAACAATGAAGTGATTCTCATCAAATTTGGTCTGTTTTGTCAATGAAATCAAAGTGAGGAAGGGAGGATGGTGTCGGTAGTTTGAGGCAAGGAGAAAACGTGAGAAAGTTGACTTAGAAAGGGGGAAAGTCGGGCGCCTGGGTGGCTCAGTTGGTTAAGCGACTGCCTTCGGCTCAGGTCATGATCCTGGAGTCCCGGGATCGAGTTCCGTATCGGGCTCCTGGCTCGGCAGGGAGTCTGCTTCTCCCTCTGACCCTCCTCCCTCTCATGCTCTCTGTCTCTCATTCTCTCTGTCTCAAACAAATAAATAAAATCTTAAAAAAAAAAAAAGAAAGGGGGAAAGTCAATTTCCTAGGGACATATTTTAGGATTGCATTATCAATTTGGACAGCTGAAAGCCTACTTGAAAGTTTTGTCATAAATTTAAAATTAGACCAGTTTGCAAGATGGTGTGTTTTTCCCAGCTACATTCAGCAGGAAGTGGGATGTGTAACTAGGATTGGAGCTCTGTCAGACAATACAATGAAGGCAGCAAGTGGCAAAGGAGTTAGATAGAGATGTGTGTGTGCGTGTGTGTAAAATTGTGTACCATGGGATGAAAACTTGGTCAAGAACAAGGGTAAATGTAAAGACGTGGAACAGGGCAGAAGTATGGGCAGAGAGAGAAAGAGAATGGAAAAATGATGGGACCAGTGAATTGGAAGTCTCCCTGAAGTCTAAGAATCAGTAGAGGGAGGTGAGCTGGAGGGACATGAGGTGGCAGTCAGAGAGGGTAGAGGCTTTAAACTGTGGTGTTGAGGACCCGGAGTATAACCATGGCAGCGATGGCTAAGATGGGGTGGAAAAGAGGAGATCAAGAAGCTGCAAAGCCAGGGGGATGGTAGATTGTCCTCGCAGAGGCTGAAGTTTCCCGGAACGATGACAGAGTATTGGTAGAAGGAGGATGACCCAGCCAGGTGCTAAAAATCAGTAAAGGAAGGGGTGTGACCTGTGAGTCAGCAGTTGAGAGCACCCAGAAGGGGTCTTGGGTGAGTCAGCAGTTGAGAGCACCCAGAAGGGGTCTTGGGTGAGTCAGCAGTTGAGAGCACCCAGAAGGGGTCTTGGGTGAGTCAGCAGTTGAGAGCACCCAGAAGGGGTCTTGGGTGAGTCAGCAGTTGAGAGCACCGAGAAGATGGTGCTAGTCTGAAGGCAAATTCTTCAGAAAGAACTGAGATTTTTACTAAAGGAAATAGCAGACATGGTCAGGAGGCAACGATGCAGGACCACGGAGACTCTGTGTGATAGGGGTGAGAGGGAGCTCAGTCTCCACTTGCAAGAGCTACAGGGGTAAGCTTGGTGCTCCTTGCTGTGAGGCTCAGTGTTCTCCTTTTGTGACAAACATTTTGTACCTCCCTCCCTCTAACAGAAGGCCAAGATAAAAGGAAAGTCACTTATAGTAAGACATTTTATTTTGACCTGTAAAAACGTTTGGTCATGACGTCACTCAAAGGACTAACGAAGTTGTTGGCTGTTGGAACCCGTCAGGGGAACACTGTGAACGTGACAGCTCCTCGGGCAGCCGGTCAGAAGTGTGTGGCTGTCCCAGATGCGAGTCCCCAAGATGCTGTGCCCCTCTTAGGAAGTGCCCCAAACAAAGCGCAGTGTCCCCTCAGTGTATGGAAGTCTTATTTCTGGAAAATTCAGTGTATTTAAAAATAGTGTGAAAAATACTTTGGATTTCTGTGTAGAAGAGAGCTCAATACTAGCGTCAGATTATTATGAACAGTTTCCTAAATCACATGACGGTCTGGCAGAACACAGAGCCATTCTTCCTCATGAGGGACGGTTATGCTCATCGCAGCAGATCCTAGCGCCCTGGCGGAAGCAGCACCCAGTCACCCACGACTGACATTTCACATTCCCAAAAGGCTTCCTCACCGCTGGGTGACGAGGTAGAGGGACAAGGTACGGCTCAGGGATGAAGCTGGAGCTACAGGGGTTTCTGCAGATGAACCCTCCCGGGCCCTGGAGGGCAGAGTGAAAGGCTTTGGGAGGTGGTGGGGGAGGGGAGGGTGGAAGGCTCAGGGAGATGCGTGGGTGTTCAGAGGTCCCGAGCTCCGTGGACTGGGACGGAGAAGTGAGACCTGACGGGAGCTACTCCCAGAGGTCTCTCAGGGGAGGCTGGGAAATCAGGTCAAATTACAGCTTCCTTCTCAGCCAGGCCCAGTCGGCAGTTTGCAGGGGAGAGGCGGGGCTGTGCTGAGCCTGGGGCCCGGCCCCCTCAGGGGAGCAGTTTTTCCATAATTCCTCACCGGCTTCATAGTTGTCAGCTTAATGACTGCATAATGTTCTGTGGTGCTGGTATACCATGAATTATTAAACCATTACCCTATGTTGGAAATTTAGCTTGATACCAATTTTTTTTTTTTTTTTTTTGCAATTTAGAATTCGTTGCAGAGATTGTTTTCAAGCGTGTATCTTTTTGCCTCAGTTTAAATACCTCCTGAAGATAAGCCTCTAGTAGTCCATGGGTCCAAACACCTTTGTAATTTTTTTTTCATGTTGCCATTTGCTATCCAGAAGGAGTTTTTTTTAAAACCAATTTACAGTGCCATCAGAATTTGTGAGTATATTGGTTTCACAGCAATCTCATCAAAATTAAGTGTCATTTAAGCTTTTTCCTCTTACACTAGTGGTTATAAAATGCAATCTCAAGCTTGCTTTTAATTTAGGTTTTATCGGCAAAAAGGATTTTTCTATATTCATTTATTCTTTGTATTCCTCTGTGTGAATTGTTCATGACCTTTGTGTGTTTTCCCTTGGAGGTCTCAGTGTTTTTGTTCTAAATTTGAATGAGCTCTTCATAGGAATGTGTACACACACACACACACACACACACGCACATATCCATTGTCTGTCATTACTGATACAAAATTCTGCCTTCTGCACTCCACCTCTGCTCTGTCCCCACCATTCTGTTTTCTTTTCCTTTTCGACACTCTGCTTTTGATGAAAAGCTAGGCAGTATTCAATTTATTATTAATAAGTTGTATTCCTAACGCAGAGGTTCTCAACTTTGGCTGCACACTGGAATCACCAGGAGAGCTTTAAAGCCTACTGATGCCTGGGTTTTACTTCTGATTTAATTGGCCTGGGCATTGGGGTTTTTAAAAGCTCCCCAGGTAATTCTAATATGCAGCCGAGGTTGAGAGCCACAATACTAAAATTTGTAAGTTGGTTGTTGGTTAAAATGACGTGGGAGGTAGAGGTGGGGATGGGGGTGGTGGGTGGAATGAGGGGTAAGACGGGGCCTCTAGGGGTGGTGGTAGGACAAGTTACTGTTGAGGGTGGGAGTTGGGGTGAGGGTTCAGGCTTCCCGCTGGCATAGCTCTTGGTCCTCGTCAATGCCTGCTTTTTTTCTGCTGTCATCCAGATCCAAGCTGCTTGCTTCTGATTTCCTAACACTATCCCTTCTAACCAGGCCCTTTCATCTCAGACCCTCTGTAGGACAGAGCCTACCCCATCTTGTAACTTTATCCCTCTGCACCCAACTGTGAAGCAGTCTTGTGGCTTTTTTAAAGAGACTTAGGAAGTAAAGTCTCTCTCTGAGCATTTCCCACAATCCTCTCCAATCCCCTTTTCTCTCTTGATTTACATTTTAGAGAGGGCAAGATAGCATATGTATCCCAAATAGCCCCAGTTCTCACTAGCTTTGGGTAACAATGAGATTGCATTAAGCTTAGAGCCTACCTTTTGCTGGTTTGTTGCTCCCACTGAGAAGGACCTCAGCCTCCCAGCTGAAGCTTCTTCCAGGTATTTTTAGAAATGCCAGGATGTATCGTCTATGTGCTTTTAAACAAGGCCACTGGTATTTTTCTACTTTAGCCTTATCACTGATATCAACTCCTATAAACTCATTTGAGGATACAACTGCCTCTGTTGGTCTTGCTACATAAGACCATCCATATAAGCATCCATATTTTAGAACTAAGCTTGACTTAGGCTCTGCTGGGCATTTCATCACAGACACCAATGAGTGAGTTCTGGGATAGGGCATAGGAAGGACTTCTAGAGAAGGAGATGAGGAAATAGCACCATACTGGGTCAACAAGGCAGATGCTGGGGTGATGGGACCTCACAGTTCCCACCGTATTGCCCCAGATTGCACTCTTGGGTTAGGATGGAGCAGTGGCAATTGAAGAGAGCAACCAGAAGATGAAGGGAATAGAAAGTGGTGGAGAAGGAAGCTCTTGTCCCCACTGGCCACCTCAAAGGTCTTAGACTGCCTTGGGAGATGAAGTTCCTTGAGGGCAGATACTTTGTCTTGTTCGCTGTGTGTCTACAATGTCTGGTGCCTACCTATCTCCAAAGTGGGTGCACAGTAAATAATTGTTGAATGAATCCACTGAGTCAGAAGATTTCCCAAGTCCTACTGCACTATTTATATGTTGGATTTTCTTGCCAGTTGAATTACTACTCCACCCTTTTTTTCAGGGTTTTTAAAATGATTGAATTCGCTCAAAAGCTGTGTCAGGGGAAATAAAAGCACAGCTCAACCACCTAAACATTGAACTGATCATTTACTACTTGAATCAATCAGTAACGTTCCGTTTGCTGGATTATGGAAGAGGGATAATACTGGCCATTTTCATAGTGCTGTGTAAAAAATAAGAATTGTTTGGAAATAAAAACCAACATTAACTGAAGCACACCTAATTTATTATCCTGAATTAACCAAACACTATTTGCTCTCGCTCACGTTTGGATTCAGATGACAAATCGACAAATGGCAAATAAACATTAGATGTGTTGGTGTATTAGATGCATATTTTTAAAAGTTATTTTGAACAACTTCCAGAGGATACCCTGAAGTAAATAAACATTTGTAAAAATCTTTGATAGTTTTTAGTAACAGAAATATTGCAAGAATCTGAATCATTAAACAGTATTTTGCATATTTAACTAATGTATATTTATGCATTTAAGATCCTATACTCTTTGTTCTCTGCTTACTCTAGGAAGTTTAGGTTTTATGGTAAAAAAATAAATGATTATAAGTCACCAGTGTGTAAGGTCTTATCTTCCAGGATTTGCCAGAACACACACCTATTTTTGAGATCACTGAAGGTATTTTAAACACAAAGTTTCATCATTGTTAGTAAAAAAGTTGATTATTTATGAATTGAAAAATTTTAAGTAATTTTTTGTCATTTAAAAAAAATAGAATGGTCATATGATGTCTGAAGTTACTATAGTTACTATAGTTCTATTTCTTAGAGTACAGTGGACTGCATATTTACATAATTCCTATTAAAAGCAATTTAAAAATCTTGATAATATATATATAAAAGTATCTTTAAAGCATGGAAAGGTTAAAATCTTGTAAAAAAATTATCAGGCCAATCTTAGTGAAGGCAAAAAAATCTGAGAGGAAAACTATTTTTGCCCTAAAGTCATTTGCTAAACTGCTGACCCCAGCAAACTTGGATTTCTTTTAATGGTCCAAGGGCCTGAGGAAACAGAAAACAAAGCCAGGGCCTGAACAGAATGGGGGTCTAATGGAACACCCTGCTCATAAAACTGGGATCCCAAAATGCTAGACCCTCAGAGGAAGGGTCTATCAGAAATAAACATATCATTCCTACTCCCACCTCCAGTGGATGGACGGTAAGAAAAGTAGTTTTGGTCTCAAGTAGAGCCAGTCTTGGTGGGACTGATCTTGACACATCTTAGCCATAAAAATCTGCCCTCGTGCATTTTTTTTTTCTTTTAGCATGAATTCATATCATTTGAGTAGTTAAAAAACTTCAAGCCTAAATTTAGATTAAAGCAGTCTGGGACAGGCAGTGGCCTCAAGCAACTGGGTAGTAGCAACAGCAAATTCTCTCTGAATGAAAGCATCTCCATAATAGGCCACAAAGAAGTCCCACAAATAAGTTTCCATGGAAAATGAGCAGCTAAGAGTAAAAAATAACTAAGCACGTAAGGAGATTGGCACCATGAAAGAAACTAATAGGACAACAGATAGGAGAAATAGATCTACAAAAGCTTCAAGTAATGTATTATTATTATTATATTAGAGATATATAAAACCACCATACTTACTATGTTTAGAAAAATAAAAGACAAGCTTGAAAATATCTACATAGAATAAGAAATTTTAAAAAATAGCCAAACAATTTTGAAAAAGAACCAAGTAGAACTTTTAGAAAAAACATAATTAAAACTTAAAACTCATCATATGAGTTAAAATTAATGGATGAAGATAAAGAGAGAATTAGTAAATTAGAAGTTAGGTCAGAAGAAATTACCCAGGATGATGTTTTTTAGTATTTATAGCATCAGACACAGTGTTCTAAGTCTCATATGGGAAATAAATGATAGCAATAGGCATTACAAATGGGATGTGGCACTTCTGTGTATAGTCTTTCCAAATATGTGTAGTTCTGGTGAACTTGCAGTGTTAGATGACACTTAGATGATTTGAGATTAGATTAGAATAGAGTTCAGTTTTAAACTTTTACTGATTGTCTTCCAAGACACCACATGTCCACGTTTTACTCATTCTACAAGTTTTCCTCTAAGTTTTCCAGTCACTTTATAACTTTCTTACATTTGGCCTACTTTGAATTATAGCTACATATATTATGTGTCTGTTTCTTACTAGACTGAGGTCTAAGACTGCCAGTACACTATTTGATCTAGCAGGTGTTCCAAAACTTATCTGTCACTTCAAAGAAAGGAAAAACAGAAAGAGAGAGAGGGAGAGAGAGAGAGGAGAGAGGGAGGGAGGAAGGAAGGAAACTTCCTAACTAAATACAGAGTGACTGTAAATGAATTTCTTTAAAGAGGATGTTTCTGTGAGAGGATAAAGAGAATATAAAATAGATTCAGGGTCATACATTTTGCAAAAGAATGGAAGAGACGTAGTTTAAATTAATTTTGCAGATGTTGCAGTTTGGGAGGGGGTACAAACACCAAGAAGAAGAGTCAATTAGATGCAAAAAGATGTAAATTAATAAGATGAGTGGAAAGAATAAAATGACTTTTCACTTTAGAGAAGCACAAAATTATGCATCTGTAGAAAAATAATTTAGAAGATGCAAAATTATCTAAGGTAAGTAAAATCTGCAAAGAAATGTAAGCCTGGGAAAAAAAATAACATTAATAATGCTATTAAGAACCACCACTTAGGGACACCTGGCTGGTTCAGTAGGTAGAGCATCTGACTCTTGATCTTGGGGTCATGAGTTCGAGCCCCACACTGGGTGTAGAGATTACTTAAAAATTTTTTAAAAAATGACTTTTAGGGGTACCTGGTGGCTCAGTTGTTTGAGCACCCAACTCTTGATTTTGGCTCAGGTCATGATCTCAGGGTCTTGACATCAAGCCTTGTGTCTGCTTAAGATTCCCTCTCTCCCTCTGCCCCCGCCAACCCATTGCTCACCCACTCTCTCTAAGAAAAAAATGACTTTTGGGTGCCTGGGTGGCTCAGTTGGTTAAGTGACTGCCTTCGGCTCTGGTCAGGATCCTGGAGTCCCAGGATCGAGTCCCGCATTGGGCTCCCTGCTCAGCAGGGAGTCTGCTTCTCCCTCTGACCCTCCCCCTTCTCATGTGCTCTCTCTCTCTCACATTCTCTCTCTCAAATAAATAAATAAAATCTTAAAAAAAATGACTTTTAAAAAACAACCACCAGGTAGTTGAGTGCATCCTATATGCCAGGCACTGAGCTTGTCACTTTGCATACACTGCTCCTTGCATACTCACAACCACCCTATGTATTGGATTAGAATTCCTCTCTCTTTTTTTCTTTTTAAATTGAGACAACTGAAGCTCACAGAGATAAGATAACTTGCCACACTTGTATTGCTATTTAGGGGCAAAGCCAGGATTCAGCCCGAAGATGTGTGGCTAACAAGCCTGCTCTTTCCCCTTCATCCCATACTTCTGCCCCATGTAACTACAGATAGTTACAAAATGGTGACAATAAAGAACAGTTTCCCAGCAAAAGTCAATCCAGTTCTGGGAAATGACTTCAGATGTTTAGAAAAAGAAAGTTCAGGTCAAATGCAAAAACTAAAAATATCACTTTTATGACTGATTCTGGCACTACCTTTTAGGAGATGCAGATTCAAATTTGACAAAGCAGATAACATACATTGTAGGGGTAAGCGTGCTGGCATTAGAAAGGCAAGACTGACTTGGTAGGTTAAAATAAACCTTGAATGTGGAATGACTTAAAATGAATAATGGCAGGAATAAATTCTAACAACAAATAAAAAAGAATCCATGAGTCCTTGCTGACCAAAGTTTATAAACAGCAGGGAGGTAAAGCAGTTTCCAAAAGAACGCCAGCTACGAAATATGGAAGCAATGACAGAAGCAGAAGAGCACCACTTTATGGCCACCATAGTATTAATGGATTCAGGAAAGAATCATCAATGGATGTTAAGATAATTGGGTGAAAGACTGTTGGGGATCAGAATACTTAAACATTCTCACAGGATCCCCCACAGATTTCTTATTAATTACAAAAAGAACAAAATACCTCTACAATGGACAGGTCTGGTGGACACCACCTTAACCCCATGATCAAACTTAACACCACCAATGACAGGACAAATAAGCATCATGTATCCTTGATGTGATGTAAGAGGAGGGACACAATATTCCTTATGTATTAAGTTGAAACTATAAGCTTATGAAATTGCTGATTTTTGACCGGTGTTGGTATATAAAATGACCATTTCATGATTCAACATGACAGTATTTCTGTTATTTAATATGAAGTTAATGATGAATCAACAACCAGAGAAGTCTACATGGGGGGCATTCTGCAAAACAACTGGCCTGGACTCTTCAAACAATGTCAATATCCTGAAAGAATTACTAGAAAAATAGCTGAGGTATTCTTCTAGATTAAAGGAGGCTAAAGAGACATGAAACCAAATACAGTGATTGCTCCTTGTTAAGATCCTGGGTTTGGGGGGAATAGCTCAGCTATCACAAATAATATTGGGATAAATGGAGACATTTGAATGTAGAATGTATATTAGGTAATAGTATTATATCACTTGTGAAATTTTATGAGTATGATAATTGTACTGTGGTCTTGAAAGAGAGTATCTTTGTCAATAACAGATTTATGTTGAAGTAATTGGAGTAAAGGGTTATAATGTCTGCAAATAACTCCCTAAAGTTTTTAAGGTTTGGCCAAAAAGGGTGTGTATGTGTGTATATGTATTTGTATCACACACACACACACACACACAGAAGGCATAAATGTGGGAAAATATTAAAAGTACACCAGTCCAGATGAATGGTATATGAATATTCATTGTACCTTTCTTGTGACCTTCCTGGAGGCTTGAAATTTTTCAGATAAGACATTGGAGGGGAGAAAAAAGAATTGTCATTATTTTCATTCAGCATTTTCATTCAGTATACCAGAATGCTGGGCTTCTGGGTACTTTCCTGGATGGAAATCTTTTGACTCTACAATCAGCGGTGTGGTGATGGGGACAGTTTTAAAAAAGATGCAGTTGAAATAGAAAGGAAAGGATAATGATGAGGAAAACGATGAGTTTCCACTTTACCGCTAATGGACCCGCTAAACAACATTGTGCATTTGTGAATAAAGTCTTCGCTTTGCACAGCACAGCTGTCCATCAACACCTGAGGGTCCAGAGATCCATCTTCATCTGTGCATTAGCGTAAAGCTCCCTCAGGGATTCAGAGATTTTTAAAGAATATTGAATTTTACTTGGATCTTAGAGCTTTTGGGAAATGAAGATTCTATAGAACAACTGCATAATTGGAGATAAGGAAAGATTCTCTTTACTAAAAACAGACACAAATAGTTGGATCTCCAGTTTTTTAAAACATACAAGTTGGGTTTGGACCAAGCGATGAGGGCGTAAGGCAGGCACCGTGTTCCTCGCTGTGCTCGGCCACCCCCCCACCTCCCCGCGCAGCACCACCCAGAGTGGGGAAGGGGGGGTTGAAAAGGCCACCTCTCTCTCCTAAGGACTCCATCTTTTCCTGAGCACCTCATTGTTATTTTAGCTCTAGTTTGCCACTTGTCATGCCAGGCTTCCCGCCAAGATTGTCTTTGTGTTTTCCCTGGCCTTCAGTCAGGGTTTTGGTTCTTTGCAAGAGCCCCTTCCCGTCTGCTCTCCCATCCTTCACTCTTTTCCTTCTGTCTTGTCAGCTTTTCCTTTGTCCTTTTGGCTTTCCTGCTTGTTCTTCCTGCCAGCAAGTCTGTACTATTTCTTCACTGCACCCCTCCCGATTTCTGATTTCATTTTCAGTGTAATTATATTTCCTTGGGAGGTGGAAATAGACAGATGAAGGAGAAAGTTATCCTTTATCACACCACCCCCCACCAAGATGATGGTAAAATAAGAGACTGTTAATATAAGGAAATGTCTTTCAGCCAAAGTTTTGATTTCTCTAAAAGATTTTAATGGTCCATTTTTAAAGGATCGGATTAACCTAAAACCACAGGGTATAGTGTATACCATACAGATCCGGATTGAAAACCAGTTTCATCATTCAGTGTGAACTGTACCTCTCTATATCTCTGGTGTTTTGTTTTGCTCTTGGGGGTGGGGGCAGAAGGAGAGGGAAAGAGAGAAGCTGTATGGAGCCTGATGCAAGGCTCGATTTCACAACCAGAGCCAAAATCAAGAGTCAGTCACTTAACCAACTGAACTACCCAGGTGCCCCTGTTTTGCTTTTTTAAACATGAGAAACGGGTGTGATGATAGTGCCTTCCGCAGAGGAGATTGCTATGGAGATTAAATGGGGTGATGTATCTAAAGTACCTGGAGGAGGTAGGCTCCCTGTGGGAGCTAGCTTGCCGTTACCATGAAACTCCTCAAGACTTTGCTGTCCCGCCCAATCAGACACAAGCTCATCTCTTCCTCCTTAAGGCTCCTGTAGCCCAGCTCTTACCCTGGTCACGAGGCTGCCCTTTATTGTCTTTTCTACCTGTTTTCTTCTTTCCTTCCCACCATTCTCCTTCTCTCTCTTCCTCCCTTTATATGTTTTTCATCTTCCCTTTGTCACCTTTCTTGGTTTTTTCCCCCGCTTCCACTTGCCTGCAAAGACTTAAGAAATACATCCAACACAAAAAGTCAAAATTAATAGTTGAAGAGAAAATAGATGCAGGGAAAATGAGGACAGAAATATCATAAAGCCAAAGGTAAAAAGAAATGCATGAATGCATTCTATGGTTAGGTGTAACTGTTAGCTGGGTCCACAACTTTACTGAGCTCCCTACCAGCCAAAGGAAAGATGGAGACAAATAATTAAGAATCGTGAGGTCTATGAGATTAAGGGAATATACAAAACTTGTGGTTCTTTTCCTCAGCACTTTTGTGGATTCTCATAAAAGGAATGTTAGATGATATAAGTAAATTATGTCAAGCATAGTAATGAGTCTACTTTCATAATAGATGTGATAATAAACTCCAGAGAACAATTTCTTACGATGCCCTTCAATATAGGCTGATGATATATAGCTGAAGTTCATTCAATTCAGTAAAAGCATTTTTATAAGGAACTAAAATAGTGTGCTTTATGTATGTAATCCTCCAACTTTGGCATGCTGCAAGGATAAATTTTAGAATACATAGAAGAATAAATAGATTCATGTCCTTCAGGCAATCCTCCGCAGATATTATCTCTGGCAACCAAGCTTTTGAAAAATATATGAAAGTAGAGTTCAAGGCAAGTCCCTGAGTATGGATACCCTCTATTGTTGATGAAGGACAGAGATGTGATTGGATAATCAGTCAGGTAGAGAATAAGACCAAGGTGCTTTTTATGAAAAGTTAGAGCCAAGCAAACGTACCTGCCTGAACGAACTATCCCATCTCTGTGTGTGGAGGGCTGAGAGATAATGTAAAGGCAAGGTCAAAATAGTTCTGAATTCTGACACTGGATAGTTCTTTGTGATACATTACTAAATGATGAGAAAAGCTGATACCATCTTGGGGACGAAGAGCACAAACATATGCACAAAAAAAAAAAACCCCACCAAAATGTTAATAGAAGAAATCTCTGGGAAGTAGGATTTTGGGTGATGTTTCTTTTTTCTATGTATGATTCTACAATGAGTGGATGTTACTTTGGTTATGAAGGAAAAAATAAAGCAATGCAAGTTATTTTCAGAGGAAAAGAGCTGCCCTGGACTTCTTTAATACATGCATGAATAAGAAATGCAGTCACAAAGTTCCATGGCGCTCACTGAATTTTAGAATCCCTTAGGGACCTTATAAAAGATACTGATGCCCTGGACCCACCAGGCATTGGCATTTATAAAAATCCCCTAGGTAGTTATAAAGTGCAGCTAGGATGAGAGTCACCACCCCGCACTATAGAACATACCTGGAATAATTGAACCCTGGACAATGTTCCAAGCAGGCAAACTCTTTTCATTGGCCTATGAGGACCTTCCACGGACCTGGTCCCTGCTTTTCTCTCCAATCTCAGCTCATTCCAGTCTTATTCATTCAGTGCCCAGAACAGTAGCTGGCACATAGTAGGTTCTGAATTTAAAACAAAATAGGACTGAATGAATCCATAGATAGGGTTTTCTGATTGTGCCACAGAAAAAATAATCATCCATGTTTAAGCAACATAGTTTTCTATGAATTATTTATAAATTGTATTGATTGGTTTTTATGTCTCAGTAGACTGAGAATAGATTGAGAATAGAAAGGGTGATAATTTGGGTTTTCTAATAGTTGATCTTAATTATTCTTTTGTAATCATTGGATATGAGGACCATTTATTTGTTAGGTCAATTTTTTAATGCATAAGAAGAATGCATGATCCATGAGGATAGGATCTTCCTTTCTCACTGCTATATCTCTTTGACCTAGGAAAGTGCCTGGCTCATAGTAGGCATCCAATAAACACCTGTTGAATGCATATTGAAGAAGTAAATTATAATGAAAGCATAATATTAATGTAGGAGAAAGTATGCATCTTTCTATTCCCTCCATGATGAGTTAGGATGTTTGTAGGGGGTGGAAGGAGGTGTGCATACACTTGTGCAAAAGTAGTGTCCAATTACTCAGACAATTGTTGGAAAAAGAAGTGACTGAAAAGTTAAAAACTCATACTGAAATATGGTTTTGAAACCCACCTTTTGGCATGTGAAAGGGTTAAATGTGGCACAGCTGGTAGCGGTTTTGTCCCTAAGCAGCCACCAGGGTGATCTTTTAAAAATGAAAGTCAGATTATGTTTCTCCTCTATTCAAAACCCTCCAGCGTGGGCACCTGGGTGGCTTAGTTGGTTAAGCGACTGCCTTCGGCTCAGGTCATGATCCCGGAGTCCCTGGATCGAGTCCCGCATCGGGCTCCCTGCTCGGCAGGGAGTCTGCTTCTCCCTCTAACCCTGCCCCTCTCATGCTCTCTCTCTCTATCTCATTCTCTCTCTCAAATAAATAAAAATATCTTTAAAAAAAAAAAACAAAACCCTCCAGCGATCTTACCTCACACCATATACAAAAATTAACTCACAATAGTTGAAAGACTTAAACATAAGAGCTAAAACTATAAAACTCTTAGAAGAAAACATAGGGGAAAAGCTTCACAACATTGGTTTGCAATGGTATTTCGGATATAATACCAAAAGCACAGGGAACAGAAGAAAAAATAGATAAACTGGACAACATCAAAATTCAAAGCTTTTGTGCATCAAAGGACACTAGAAAGAGAGTGAAAAGGCAACTTACAGAATGGGAGAAAATGTTTAAAAATCATATATTTGATAAGGTATTAATATCCAGAATATAGAAAGGACTCTTATAACTCAACAGTAAAAAAACCTAACAACCCAATTAAAAATTAGGCAAAGGACTTGAATAGACATATTCAAGTAAAGAAGATAGACAATGACCAATAAGCACATGGGAAGAAGTTCAACATCACTAATGATTAGGGAAAAGCAAATCAAAACCACAACAAGATGCCACTTCACACCCATTAGGACAGCTATTACCAGAAAACCCGAAAATAACAGGTGTTGGTGAGGATGTGGAGAAATTGAAACCCTTGTGCTCTGTTGGTGGAAATGTAAAATGGTGCATTCAAGAAAACAGTATGGTGATTCCTCAAAAAATTAAACATAAAATTACCATATGATCCCCAAATTTTATTTCTGGGTATATAACTAGAATAATTGAAAACAGAGACTCAAAGAGAAATTTGTACAGCTCCATTCATAGCAGCATTATTCACAATAGCCAAAAGGTAAAAGCAATCCAAGTGTCCCTTAGTAGATGAATGGATAAACAAAATATGGCATATACATACAATGGAATATTATCTTAAAAGGAAGGACATTTTGCCACATGCTACAACATGGGTGAATCTTCAGAGCATCATGCTAAATGAAATAAGCTGATCACAAAAGGACAAATATTGCATCATTCCACTTATATAAGGTACCTAGGATAGCCAAAATCATAAAGTAGAAATCAGAAATCAGAAAGGAGAATAATGGTTGTCAGGGGTTGGGGAGGTGGGTAGTAAGAGGGAATGGGGAGTTAGTTAATGGCTCCAGCATTTCCATTTGTGACAATGAAAAAATTTTAGAGATGGATGGCAGTGATGGTTGCATAACAATGTGAATGTACTTAATGCTACTGAACTGTAAAATGGTTAAGATCATAAATTTTATGTGACATATATTTTACCACAATAAAAAAAATCTTTACAACGATGCTTGGAATTGGTCATATTATTCTGTTACTGTCCTCATTTGACAGGCGAGGAACCTGAGGCTCAGAGTGGTTAAATGATTTGCCCAAAGTTGCCTAGCTCATGAGTCTCAAACAAAATAAACCCTCCACTGATGCCCCATTTAAAAATAAAGGCCAGACATCCTTAGCCTGTCTTTTAAATGGTCCTCCATAATCTGGCCTGTGGCCTGCCAGCCCATAGCTCTCTGATTCTTTTATACTCTCCCTGTGGTTTACTTTGCTCCAACCACACATGTGAGGGACACCTACTGCCATAGAACATTCGCACTTGCTATGATCTCTGCCCGCAGTGCTCTTCCTCCCTTCTTTACTGCCTCCAGATTTTTGCTCCACTGTCACCTTCTCAATGAGGCTTCTCCAACCACGCCTATTTAAATTTCAAACCCCTCCTCCACACACACATACCTGTGTTCTTACTTCTTCATTTTGCTCCTTATCACTTATTTCCATCTGACACAATGTATCTGCCTATACTTTATTTACATTTTCCTATCTGACTTACTCTATGAAGACTAGAATTTTTGTCTCTTATGTTCTCTGCTTTATTCCCAGCACCTTGAGCAGAGCCTGATACATAACAGGAGCCACGTTAATATATGTTGAATGAATGAATAAATACATCATGAAAATATTATACGCTTATACTCTGATGAGTTATGGCACCTCACTCTGGTTACCTTTGCAATTTCAATGATCCATTCACCTGTGTATCAACTCTAATCTCTGCTAGCTTATCAGGATCAGTTTTCATCTCCCCAAAGTGTCTACGTGATTCAAAACACATAACAGAAGTTGCATATACATGGATGTTACTTGAGTATTGGTGGAAATTAAGACTTGAATACTAAAGAGAATCAGCAAGTATGTCATGTGTCACTATCAAAATACCCCATCAAAAAATTTTCCAAATAAACTCATGTTCTGGTCTTGGGACACAATGAAACTGTTCATTATCTGTAAGTGTGGTCCTACTCTTGTGATCTGTCTTCAGATTGAGAAAGTAAAGCTAATCAAATGAGAAGTTTAATTACAAACAACTTCTCTGACTTCCTGCATCTTGAGGCCCAGAGCAAGCACAGATGAAGGGAGACACAGAGTCATTTGTAGAGGGTTTTCGCTTTATGTAGGTGAAGAACTCTCCCCTCCCCCTTAATCTTTAGCCAACACAGGCTGGATGTCTTGGTTTAAGAGTTTCCTGCAGCAGTCCAGAATTTTCTTCATTTCAGAAATCTTCAACGGTGCTATTGGGAAATTCTTGGCATTTGTTTTCCGGCAGTGAATGGGTCTAACACCAAGAAAAGGAAGAGACTCAGTAGTGAAGGACCTCGGGTCTGGAAGAGATGTGCTCCATCTGCCAAGGCATTTTCTGCACATGGCTGGGCTTTTTTTTCCCTATTTTTTTTTTTAAAACACTTGCCCAGCAAACTGCACGGTAAATCATTTGTGCCAATAAAATGACAGTCTTCTTCAAGGCTACAGATTAAGAATATAAATTATCTGCTAAAAATTGGCTCTGGGATATATATATATGTTATAACATATATATATTATTCCCCTACTCCTTCCCAAAGTCTCTCCCTCCCTCTCTTACACATAACACATATACAACTGCACACTCATAAAAATTGGATTTTCCAAAATTTCCCACTTGCCTAGGAAGCAAAATACAAAGCGGGATTAGGAAACGTGACTCAGCCCCCTAAGTTTAGTATTTACTGCCAAATAACAGAATTTTCAGGAAGAAAATCATATTTCCCAAACCACCACCAAAGTGAAAGGAATCTGATCCTCAGTGCTTGCCCAGGATGCTCCATGAGGCTGTGGTCGAGTGAGGGGCAGTGGCTAGAGGTCTCTGGGAAACCCAGAACGCTTTGCCTCCCTTTGTGGAACAACGTTTTTTGACAGCTAAAGACAATTCTCATTTCCACGTGACAGAGTCCATATGGTCAAAAGAAAGTGACCTAGCCTTATAAAAGCAACAGTGTGCATAATGTTTTTACTTGAAAGCATGTTCTGTTCAGGGCAATTTTAATGGAACTGAGAGTTGAGTGGGCTGTGGTACAAATAACAACACTAGCATGATATTTTAGAAGCAACACAGACTTCTCTGAATGACAGCCTGATTAAGTGGTAAGACAATAGTCTGGGCTCTGGGAAGTCCAGTCTGAACAAGGACTCTGGGATATGCATTTCTTTTTTTTTTTTTTTTTAAAGATTTTTTATTTATTTATCTGAGAGAGAGAATGGGAGACAGAGAGCATGAGAGGGGGAGGATCAGAGGGAGAAGCAGACTCCCTGCCGAGCAGGGAGCCCGATGCGGGACTCAATCCCGGGACTCCAGGATCATGACCTGAGCCGAAGGCAGTTGCTTAACCAACTGAGCCACCCAGGCGCC
>NC_138376.1:85204736-85229627 GCF_054177405.1 Leptonychotes weddellii
CTGGGATATGCATTTCTATGACTCTCTTTGGGTACAGGTTTTCTTACCTGTGGAATCGGATGTCACTACTTAGTAAACAGAAGTGTCGAAAGGATTGGTGTTTTTTTTAAATGTTCCTGCTGGTTTCTTTCACCCCGGCCACAGCTATTCTCCATGGCTTTCTGCTGGACTTTGAAGAATGTTGGTATGATAATCGCAGGAAAGAACCTCTGCCTCTGGAAGCCATATGTTACTACACATTCATGGAGCTTCAACTCTGACTCCACATCCAGAAGGAAATGTGTAGCTCAAGGGGACACTTCCCACCTCTTCACTGATCACGTTTGAGGTGAGAAATAAGAATATCTGAAGGAATAAATGTAATGCTTTGTGGAAGTTAGTCTTGAGTTTTGTACGGTGTGGACTTAGAAACAATTCCATTTCTCTCAGCACATGGTTGTAAGGGAAGAGGGAGAGAGAAAGAGAGAGAGAATATGTAATTTCAGTTTTGAAGATGTTACACTTTGAATTATGTTGACAGAGAGGGCTTGTTCCTGGGAGCCCCACAGAACAGCATGGTTAGGTTGTCCAAGGAATAAAGACATTAGTAGAGCTGCCCTCTGGTCTCTCCTCCAAACCACCGTCTGTGTGTTCCAGGGAAGGAATCTCAGCTTATTCATGAGCAGTGCTATCTTTCCACAGGATATTCATTGTTTTGAAAATAGGAGAAAACCTCAACAGCTCTGAAGCATATAATTATGCTTTCTTATTACCCAACAAGAATGTTCTCCGGAGTGTTGTTGTGATGATATACTTGCAAGTACTTGGCAGAGGGAAGGATAGCCGAGGAGGAGGGTGGGAGGCCAGGGAGCAGAGCAGCTTGCCTTCCATTCCACTTGTTCTGTCTTTCCTGTCTAACAGCTCTCACGGCTCTGCGGCTTTTCCTCAAATCAACTAGGTAGATTTTTGGTGTGGGTTCCCAAGCTCCATTTGGTTATCAGCGTAGTAAGTGATTTCAGAGTATTAGGGGCAGATTCCACTATCACTGAATCATATACAGATTCAAGGCCAGATGATGACATCAGAAACATATGTGTTCGTCTGGAGGCAACACTTGGCCTAAGAAACAGAGCAAGAGCTCCAGTGGGAGAATTAGGCTTTCACTGGCCTAAAAAGAACCCCAGGAGGTGAGTGTCTTTATCTTTTGCCTCCAGGCAAGAAGTCACTTAAAAAAATCTCCCTTAAATGGTTGATGTGCTGTTCTTGAATATTTCTAGGAGAGCTCTTTTACAAAGCTAGGGCTTAAGTGCTTCACAAACAAGGCAAGGCTTTGCGTGTGAGGAATAAACTCTGTATGCTATAACTCATAATTACCATGATTTTATAAACCTGGAATTTCCTAACCAAGCTCTTTATTTTCATTCAGAGCAGCATCTGTGGGATATTTCTTCATTAATCACATCTGCCCACCCAAATGCCCATCCATATTTTTAAAAAAGGTATATTCCCAGATACGTGTTTTAAGTAGGCACATCACTACATTGGGTGTGGTAATTCCTCCAAATGCTTTTTGTTAAGCCTTGGGACAAATTTTAAATCATTTTATAAGTTGACATCATATTTGAGCTTTATGCAGGCACTGTGGTTTCCATAGTAACAAAATCACTTCACAGTATAAGAAACATGTGGAAGATTATAGAAAAAAAAGAGGGAATCTGAATTGAACAAAAGGCAGGAGCTAAATTCAGAATTTCTTGGGATGCTGGTTTTATTACTGTTTTATTTATGTCAAAAGACTAGTACAAATCCTCTTGATGCTACTAGGTGCAAATTGTGTCCATTTTCTTGTCATCTTTCAGGATCCAAGATCATCTTACTCCAAGCTATGGTTTTACAGATGCCTACATTCCCCATTGTGTGTGTGTGTGTGTGTGGGTGTGTCTATGTGTATCTATGTCCACACACACACACAAACACACACACACTGAAGATCTGTGGTCTTTTTTCAAAAAACCGACTTCACCATTTTAGATTAGGGGCTGGTAGTAAGATAACTTTCCAAAGGACCAGCCTCGTTTTCCCTCTATGCACACACAAGCACCAAGACACTCCGAACTCCTATTTGGATCAATAGTATAGTGACTTGGCAGCACGAGGCATTCACTCACTTGTTCATTTGTTAGAGACGTATTTACTGAGCATCTCTCATGACAGATAGAGCCCTTGTACTAGACAGGTGTAAACTGACAATTTGGATACTCGTAAGTACCATGTGGGCGATGTATGAGAAGTTTAGTGGGAACCTTCCTGGTCTCTCACCTGGTCTCCTCTGTGACCAATAACTCACATTCCCCAAGTTCCCGGGTCTATGGGCAGCTCAGGTAGCAACGTGGGTCCCTCATCTAATGAGCTCTTTTGTTAGAGGATTGAGCTGTTGGGTCTTTCACTTATTAACTTCTCTGGATGAGGAGACTTGTGTTTTTAATCCTGTTTTTCCTACTATTCTAATTGCATGAATCCATTGTAATCCTAGCACTTTGGCCTCTAAGTGATGAGAACTAGGACAGGATTAGCTGGGAATTTTAAGACAGCATCTATGTTTGTGACGCATCATTAAGCAAATACTAGCTGTCCTAGGCAATGAATTTCTCCTTTTGTTATGTCAGAAACTGGAACCAAAGGGAAGCCCTTTGCCCCAACTCTCCTCAGTGATAGGCATGAGGACCATTAATTCCAGAGCCCGAAGAAAGGTCCTCCTTAGAGAAACATCTCCTTAGAGACTGACAGAGTGAATTCTGACACGGTCCTTCTGTGCTCACCTGTTTGGACTGTTTTGGAGGTCTTTCGAAGGGATGACTCTTCTTATGAGGGCCGGCTCACAGTGGACAGTGGAGAGGGCTTAGCTGTGATGTTGCAGGCTGCAAGGTAGGCGTGCCCAAGAATACATCAAAGGCATTAGTGCCAATTTCTGGCAAGAAGCACTGGTAATGAAAATATTTGCCATCTTTCTCTTTGAGAAGGATTTCTGTCTCATGACAACATAATAGCACTAATAAATGTGGTCTGTCAGAGTGCGTGGCTGGAAATGCATACGATGGTTAGGGACTTAACACTGCTTTTAGTGAGCCTCTGGCCCTCCCATGTGGGGCACACCTCTCCTCCTATGCATTCAAGTCTACTCCTCTGCCTCCTTCAGGACGTGGTGCTCATAATTATGCATTCCTTCTGCCTTGTATCTTCAATTACTTTCTTTTCTTTGGCTTCTTCCTTTTATACATAAATAGGTGCAAAACACCCCAAACCTTAAAAAAGAAAACACACAAGCAAATGAAACCTTGAGGTCAACTTCTCTTCTCGACCTCTTATAGTCAAGCTATTGTCCCATCTCTGCTGAAATTCTTGCTGGGGGTACAGTCACCTCCCAAACGCCAGGTGCAGAGCTCTATTTCTGTCTTCCTACTTGCATCCTCTGCAGCACTCCGTTTCCTCTCGAACACCCATTCCTTTTTGATAAGCACTCCTACAGCTTCTATATCATTACTCCCTCTTGAATCTCCCCTGCATCTCTATCTCCTACCATTTCTGCGCAATATCTTCACCATTTCTCCTTCTCTGCCCACGGTTAGAAATCAACATTTCCCAGATAATATCCTACCCTTGGTACTCATCTCTTCTCTCTCACTCTGTCTATTTTCCCATATGAAATGTTCTCCCATATGAAATTGCCATTTTTGTAGGTAAAACATGATCACATGTTAGCAATTTCATATGGTTCAACCCATAATAATTTCCATATCCCCATTTCCAGCCCTGATCTTTCTCTTAAGTGTAGACAAATATTTCCAATGATCAACTGGACACTTCCAATTGGATTGTCCTAAGTCACCTCAAAATTAATACATCCCAAACAGAACCCTTATGGACAACAGAACTTTCTCTACCTCAAGTATTCTTAATCTCTCTCTCTCTTTTTTTTTTTTTTTAAGTAGTCTCCACACACAGCATGGAGCCCAATGCAGGGCTTGAACTCACCACCTTGAGATCAAGATCTGAGCTGAGATCAAGAGTCGAACGCTTAACTGACTCAGCTACCCAGGTGCCCCTACCTCAAGTATTTTGATTTTGGTTCATGGTGTTACTGCCTCCTCTGTTTCCCAGATTAGAAATTTCAGTCATTTTTCTTTTTAAGATTTATTTATTTATTTGGCAGGGGTTGGGGAGAGGCAGAGAGAGAGGGAGAGAGAGAATCTTAAGTAGACTCCGTGCTGAGCACAGAGCCCATCATGGGGCTCTATCTCAGGACCCTGAGATCATGACCTGAGCTGAAATCAAGAGTCGGATGCTTGACTGAGTGAATCACCCAGGTGCCCCCAAAATTTCAGTAATTCTTGAAATCTTCCTCTTTTTGTGCTTCCATGGCCAGTCACAAAGTCAGGGAATCCCATCTCATAACGATCCCCATTGTATTAGCTTAGATCAGACCATTACCATGGTGGACCTGAGAATTGTGATGGCTTCATCTATGGAATTCCTGCTTCTCTTTGCACTGCATTCCACTTCATCCTTTATCTTGCCACCAAAAATATCTTCTAAAGAGCAAACCTGAGCATGTAACTCCAAGATGCTTTGCCATCCAGTTCTTATGCTCAGCTCCTGTGATTCTGACCCTCCAACCCTTCACCACAGTCATTCTGATGGAATGACTTGTTTCCTGAAACATCAGACTCTTACACAACCAGTGCTTTCTTCTGTCTGAATTGTTCTTCTCATTCTCTAAGAAACTCCGACTCAGCCTCTGACGGTCAGCTTAAAAACCTCCTCCTCTATCAAGCCTCCCTCAACTCTTCCTGCCAAGTTGGTCCTGTGATTTCCATATACTTTGCCCATATTTCTATTCTAGCACTTTTTAGGTCATTTGTAGTTGGATTTATTCATTTATACATTGGTCATCTCTCATAGAGTAAACATACAGATCACATTTCTCTCACTTCTATATTCAGAGTATGTCCATTTCTTCTTTTGTTGAAGCAATTTGAGCAAGGCTCCCATGGGATTTCAGAGGAAGTTTTGGATGAGAGGAGGTACAAATAATTCAACCTTTCATTTAGTGTTTCTTGACAAAATAGAAAGACTCCCTTTTGACACAGGGTCCCTGTCTAATCTTGATGATCAGAAGGGATGGGAGCCCAAAGTTGTTAGATCACCGATCCTCAGGATGCCAGCTATTAACAACACCCACTGAAACCCCAGAGTAGAACAGAGAAGGAAAGAGGAAACCACGTCCAAGTGAGTAACTCAGGGTCAGTGTGAAGAACTGAATCTCTGGCCATCTTTTCTCAGATATGGTGGGCTGCTATGAACACGGTGGACCTGCCCCTACCTAGCTTGGCCCCTGCTTAGCACACTGCCTGCCATTCCCTGCCTCCTGCTCGAGGAAGTACCAAACTATTTGTAGCTCCCTACATATAATGTGCTCCTGACTGCCTCTTTGCTTTTGCTCATGCTGTTCTCTTTGCCTAGAATGCCACTTCAGAATCCCCTGTTCATTTTGATGAATGAATCCCTAATTAAGAGAAATCCAGCCATCCCTTCTCCAAACCCATCTCTGACCCATTCCTCTTCCTTCTCAGAGTGGGTTAGATGCTATCGTGCAGTGCTATCCTGTACACGGTGCATCACGTGCCCTACGGCACAATGGTGCCCAGCTGAGGAAGCAAGTTCCTGATTTCCAGCCCAAGTTCCCCTTGCATGTGCCTTCAGGGCTGGAATTATTTCCTCATTCACATAAAGGCAGACTTGTAGTGCCCTGTGCATATCCCCATCACTGTCATGACCAACCACAGTGTACTATGAATATCTACCTATCTATTCCCTCCACTGGAGCCTGGAGGGCCAGCTCCTGTACCTAGTACAGTGTTTGCATTGAGTAACTGTGGACAGAAACGTTTGTTGGATTCTAACAGTTATTAAGAACTAGACACTGTTCCAGAAACTTTTGATGCCTTAAGTCATTTATTTCTCACAATGATTGTGAGAAGGACAACTTTACCAATTTACAAAAGATTGAAAACTGAAGCACCAAGCAATGAAGAAAGTTGCCTAAGTCACACGGCTGTTAAGTGTGGAGCCAGGATTTGCTGTATTTGGGCTCCGTGTAGCCCATTCTCTTAGCCACTGCACCATACCACCTCTTACTTGAAAATTTGTCAGGTCTCTATTTCCTTGTATTTGTCCTCCTTCAGGAAAGGGAAAAAAAACCAGTCCTTGTGTGCAACATCTGGTGGGAACCCTATTTCCAATCAGGACACTTTCTCAGATATCTGCGTGTCTCCTTTACATGGTGTAATCTCCTATGCCCTGAAAGCTGGTTTCTAGTGGAGTCGGTTCCTGGCTTCCTTTTCTAGAGCGTGCCAGAAAGATTCCATATACAGAAGGTGAGCTGGAGGGCCATGACTTCTAAGCCAAGGTATGTGGGCCTGGGGGTTGTTTGCAGAGGAAGCAAGGCATGTGTTGTGAAAGGAAGAGAGGTAAGACAGGGGACTGACTGTAAGCAGAGAGAAAGGAAGAAAAGGACGAAGGCTAAAATCATTCATGTAGTCCCTAAGAACCATGAACTATAAAAAGGGAGGTGCGGACCAAGCGTGCTCTGAGAATGGAGAGAGGCGTCTGAAAAGCTCGGGTCTTTGTGGTCTCACATTCCTGGGAGAAAACTCCCAGGTCAGGCCCAGATTCTTGACTGTCGAAGGTCCTCAGATGCTCTCTGGTATGTGCTTCACCATTGCTGTTCTCCACCTCTCGTGGGCTGCAGGCTCCTTGTTAGCTGTGGAGCGAGAAGGAGGCCTCAGGGAAGGCGTCTGGCTGGCTCCAGGCGAAAGCGAGCAGCTTCAAATAAGAGGTGCCCGCAGTGGGTGTGAGGCCAGGCCAGCGGCCAGGCTGTTGGGAGTCAGGAATTTGGTCTCTTGCTCTCCCACTGACTCAGCCTGTGGCCTCTGGGTCACAGCCTACGGTGACTCGGTTTCTCAAACTTGACACAGGGATAATGATCCTCGCTACTTTGTGAGGGGTATTAATTAAAGTTTGCGCACTGCGTGGCAATGCCAGGATGAAAGGGGTTAAAAACAAAGTGTAATTGTGACGCACGATTCGTGTCACTTGTAGGGAAACATGCCATCTGTGTGGTGTATTGGAAGTCACACTGTCCCCAAACTACAGTCAAGAGGAAAACGTGGATTTGCACGTGGGATGCGTGTTCAGAGGCTGACACTTCTCCCTGGAGTTTTGTAAACAGGGAAGAGGGCTAATTCTGAAATGTCACATATTTCAAGTTTTCCTCCAGAGACTTTGCTCCTTCACCCTTCAAACACCACAGAGATCTTGCTGACAGAAAACATGTCCCGGGTGAGCACAACTGGACAGTGGGTAGAAGGTAGGGGATGCCTTGGTGGACAAAACCCGGCCCTTTCCTGCTTCCAGAGTGGCCTTTCGTCAGTGCCTGGAGAAGGTGAACTTGTTTACTCCAGGTCTCAAAGGCCTGCTGCCTACCCCCCTTCCTCCTGGTCCCTGACCCCGGTCCACTACCCTGGAGCACCTGGGGACAAGAAGCCACCGATGATGTGGCTCGTGGTGGGGCTGCAAAGGCAGAGGACTGCTCTGCTCTCCTGTTTCACCTGGGCTGCCTGGGGTCCTGCTACAGCTTCTGCCGAGTTGGTCAGACAGATGTCATGTGTGAGGCTAATTTTCTGGAAATGAAAATCAAAGTGTCTTGGAGAAACCACAGCATCCTATAGACCGCAGGGAAATGCTACAGACATCACATCACTGCGAATGTGGAGATCGGGCAAGTGACATGCACCATGGATATGCTTGTCTCCTCTGCGCCTCGATGTAGGAAGAGATGAAATAATTAAGAAAAAAGATACAAAATCTTTAAAAAAAAAAAGAAAAGAAAAGCAAAGAAAAAGGTCAAAACTGTGAAGTCTTGAAAAGCTTTAGATTCACCTAAGTTCATCGAGTTAGGCAACAACGGGGCCATCAGATCAGGGAACTCGTGTCTTTATTCAAGAGTTGTGTTGATTTATTGAGCACTTTCTGTGTGCCGAGCACTGTTCTGGGTGCTGGGATATACAGCAGTGCACAAACCAGACAAACGTTTCTATCCTATGTCGGTATCATTCTGGTGGAGCGATGTCCACAGTGGAGACAAGTGCTTACAGCATCTCTGCTTGAACGATTACTTCTGCTGCTGGCTGTCCTGTCTCTGTGCCGTATTAGGACCTTGGTCCAATCCCAATTCCACTGCAGCCTTCTCTAAATTAGCAAGAATGAAAATGTCTAAGATGAGGGATGGTGGTAGTTGTTGCTTTCATCCTATTTTATTTATTTTATTTTTTTAAGATTTTATTTATTTATTTATTTGACAGCGAGAGAGACAGCAAGAGAGGGACACAAGCAGGGGGAGTGGGAGAGGGCGAGGCAGGTTTCCCGTTGAGCAGGGAGCCCGATGCGGGGCTCGATCCCAGGACCCTGGGATCATGACCTGAGCCGAAGGCAGGTGCTTAATGACTGAGCCACCCAGGCGCCCCAAGTTGTTGCTTTTAACTTAGAAGCAGGGGCGGTATTAAAAATATTTAACAACTAAATATGGCACGGGTGCCGACCCATCACAGTGGATACTGTGGTCCCTCCTGGGCCAGCATTAACTCATCACCTCCTGGGTCATGTCAAGATCCAAGGGACTCAGAGGAGGAGCTGAGGTAGCTGAGATGGTGGGAGAATTCAGAGTGGGGGTGTTTGAGGCATTGTCTATTTACCAAGTGGTATGGAAGTATTCTAATACTTTGACTGAAGGATGACTGTACCAGACAGCACCGGATGAGTATCAATCCTACTCTTGAAAGAATCTAGAAAAAGGATATGCCCCTGTGAGGTCTTAGTCAATATCCAACACCTAATGGAGGAGATACTGTTAATTTTAAAAATTTGGATCTGAGTTGGGACTGAGTCTCCACAACCTAATAAGATGGCTTGGAAAACCAGGTGGCCTTAAAAATCATCGTGAGTGGCAGCTGGGGTTGGGGGCGTAGAGCGATCAGGGAATACCCAGCCCCCAGTGAAAATAAACAGTTTTTCCTGAAAAGAATGCAACTGCCTTGGGATATGCTTTGATGTGGTGATGTTTTCTTCTGGATCTACCCTTGCCTGGTCAGTACTTGGTTTCCATAGGAGCTGGCTGAGGATGAGGCCACACACACCCTTTGGCAGGTAGACTGGAAACATTGTTGGCAAGATGCATTCGCCAAGCAATCCTCGTTGTGGTTGCCAGGATGCCAGCATATTACTGGTCCTTCAGGTTCCTAGCTTGTCATCACGGGCTGGCAACACCTCCTGGCTTTTATTGAAGGCCCAATTGGAGAGTGTCTGATGCCCAAAGGGCTTTGCTGGTTGACAAGTGGTGGAAGAGAGATATTGAATTGAGGGGAGCTATTCCTTGTGCATTTTTTTCTACCTCACAGATGGAGCCTGGCCAAAATATATATATATATATCTTCTCTATGGGATGCATGATAACTCCAAGATGGCTAGAACGATTAGAGGTGCCCAAGAAAGTTACCCACCCACCTAAAAAGGACCATGGCCCAATCTCATCAAATTCGCTAAAGATCGTTTGCGTGGTGAAGGAGGGATGTCAATTACTCACCTCCCTTCTGGGGAAACATCTCACCAACGGCCCCTGTTGGGTATCCACTTTTGTACCACATGGTGACAAGAGGACCCCAGGCAGGTTAATTTACAGCCATGCCAGAATACTGTGACGTGGCCCACAGGCAGAGAACTGGGCCAATCTGGTTTTGCCCCTTGTGAATGTGAGCCAGGGACTTGTTGAGAGTCTGGGATGGGGCTAAGTAGGAGCCGTGGCTGACAGTCACTGGGTGGAGTCAGAATAGGGGTGCTTGCAGCATTCGCGGCTGTGCAGGTCAGACGGTGGGGGTGGCTGTGGGAGAAGAAAGCCGGCAATATTGTGGTAACTGCTTCATTGCTTCACTCAGCCACGAATAATGACTACCTACTCTGCATCAGGCACTCTTGCAGGTGCCGGTGATCCAGCCGTGAACAAAGCAGGAAAAACCCAGCCCTCCCTCATGGAGCCGATGTTTCTGGGGGGAGACATGAAATAACCAAGAAAAATAAGAAATGTATTTTAGAGAGTGATAAATGCTGGGAGGTTTAGATATAATGCAGGAAGGAAATGGAGGGGGGATAGATGAAACAAGATCAATGAAATTTAGACATCTGATCAATGACAACTAGAAGGGGGGTTTCATTATACCATTTTGAATGTGTTTAAAATTTTTCAAAGCACAACATTTTAAAAAGAATTCAGGTTAAGTTGGATAGGAAGTGTTGGGCTGGGGTGGGCTTTCAATTTTAGACAGAAGGATGGCTTCACTGAGAGGATGACTTTTGAGCAAAGACCTCAAAAAGTTGCTAAGCACGTAGCTGGGGATGAGCATCCCAGGCAGCGGGCACAGCAGATGCAACATCCGGGAGACAGGAGTGCTCTTGGCGTGTTAAAGGACCACAGGGTGGACAGCATGGCCAGTCACAGCAGCGTGACTGAGGGGGAGGCACAGTGTGACTGCGGGGAGGGGATGAACATTGTAGAGGATCTGTGGGTCATGGCAAGAATTTAGTGTTTTACTCTGAGTGAGGTGGGGAGCCACTGGAGTATTTTGAGCAGAGCCGTGACAGGAGGAGACACAAGTTTTGGCAGATCTTGGAGCTTTTGGAGTAAAGATCTATTAATTTCTACCTCTGGGGTTGACTGAGTGTCCTTGACACCCGGACCAAGCTCAATTATAGCTCCTGTGCTTGGATGTCCTTGGAATTCTATTTCTTCTTTAATTCCTATGTGTTCCCACAATAAATCTTGTTTATTTGACTTGGCTTCAGTGGGTTTCTATTTCTCAAATTGAAACAAATCACAAGGACGGCCACTTTTTCTCATGGTATGGCAGCCACTCTTGGAGAGTGGGCAAGCATGCTGCAGGAGCACCTAGGCTGTTCTTCACACCCCAGCTCAGGAGGCGAGAGGCCAACGCCGCAGCTGAGGAGGTGAGGGGACAACACCATAGCCTGGGAGGTGAGGAGACAATATCACAGCCCAGGAGGTGAGAGAACACCACCCAGGAGGTGAGGAGGTGAGGAGACACACTATAGCCCAGGAGGTGAGGAGACACACTACAGCCCAGAAGGGTGAGAGAACAGTACCACAGCTGAGGAGGTGAGGGGACAAGACCACAAAGTCTGTTCGAGGTGACACTCCCCTCTGATTTCATAAGCCCTCAGGCAGTCTAAATTTCTATGGTATTTTTACTTAGAAACTTTTAAACAAAAAGTACACTTAAACCAAAAATAAATTTAGATACGTTTATTTTTAAATCTCATGTTATCAGAAATAATAAAATCCAAAGGCATTCCCTATGCTCCTCAAGTACTGACATGTGAACCACTATCCAGAAGTTAAGAGCTATAACTAACCGAGTAAAGAAGGCCGTTAAGGACAAGAGCTTCTAATGATTATTTCTGTCGCATTTGATGGTTAAATCAGGTGCCTTCCTTTAGGGTCTTATTCTACTTGGCATTTTTCATGTCAGTAAGGTCGAAGAACTCCTAAAAATAGCACCTCGTGTTGAGTCTGCCAGGCCTCCAAGCCTTCCAGTCCCTGAAGTCAACTTCTCTTCTCACTCCAAACTAAACCTTGAAAAGCCAACCCTTCCAAAGCTTTCATGTGAGCCTTGCCCACAAATAACTCACACATGGAAATGGGCTGAAGGAGCCCATGTGACCTCCTCAAATGAGAATGTCACAAAACCAGTTTGCTTGACAGCTCTCACGCTCTCACGAATGAATGAACAAGTATGAGCTGGATGGCTTCTTCTAATAACGTTGTTTGCCTGTGGAATCCTTTTGTACTCACAATGCATGAGCCAAATGCTATATGTCTTTTCCCATTGTAAAAGTTTTACCGAGAAAGGAAAATTAAAAAATAAAAAAAGATTTTTTTTGAATCCACTGGACTCTTTTTCCCTTGTGACAGGAGGAACTGTTCCAGCATTGAGGCCAATTAGCATGTACGTAGTGTTTATATATAGTATTCTGTATTTCCCTCCTATAATAGTCCGTAATCCTTAACTACCTATTAACAACCTCTCTCGAATGAAATTCGCCGATTTCATCAATTTTATTTTACAGAAAATGGTGGGGTAGGTGGAGAAGGTGGGTGAATCCTTCCTGGGATCATAAGGTTGCAGGGACAGAGGCAGAACGTGCACTGCTTGGCATCGGTGCATACAGACCAGCAATGATCTTGAGCTGGGGCCCACCTCAAACCAACATGGCTAAGCCCTCTTACAGTTGTTATCCCAGGCAAACTAGTGTGGATTTGTACCCTGATCAACACTGTGTCCTTCTCTATAACATGATAGAAACATGGAGAAAAGGGGGGGTTCTTGCCTGTCCTTATGGGTATGTGATTTTTATTTTTTTAATTAATTAATTTATTTTTTGTGACTCAACCCGAACGCCTACACTCAGGGGGGCAAAATTGCAGGAGAGTCCCTGAAAGTGAGGACTCCTTTGTCACTATTAGTTCTTCCAGCCCATGAGGTTATTTAGAAGGGTGCTGGGAGAGGTTTTTCTCCGGGTTCTGCAGCAAACTGAACTCCAGGGAGAATG
Organism: Leptonychotes weddellii; assembly: GCF_054177405.1. Classification (NCBI taxonomy): domain Eukaryota; kingdom Metazoa; phylum Chordata; class Mammalia; order Carnivora; family Phocidae; genus Leptonychotes; species Leptonychotes weddellii. Next base: position 85,217,451 of record NC_138376.1, read on the forward strand.
ACCTAGGTATTGAGGAGATTCTGGTAAAATATGACTTTGACCTTATCTTTCTTCCCATCTGAAATACATAAATTAGAATCATCTCAGTTTTGGGGCACCTGGGTGTCTCAGTCTGTTAAGTGTCTGACTCTTGATTTGGGCTCAGGTCATGATCTCAGGGTTTGTAGGATTGAGCCCTGTGTCTGGCTCTGTGCTCAGTGGGGAGTCTGCTTCTCTCCTTCTCCCTCTCCCTCTGCCCGCCCCCATCCCCTGCTCGTGTGTTCTTTTTCTCTAAAATAAAGAAATAAATCTTAAAAAAAAAAAAAGAGAGAAATCTCGGTTTACTTCTATGAGCAGGGAAACAATGAGAACTATCAGCCAATGCACAGCTACCAAAACCTTCCCCAAGAAGCAAACTGGTTTTCAAAGGATGATCAGCTAATAACACATTCTATAAATACCTGTCACTTGATTAATATGCCAAAGCCAAGTTAATTTGTTCTGGTTTTCCATCAAGGTCACCCAGAGCTTGAATCCGGTGTTCTTTGCTGTGGTGTGGTTTTTCAGTTCAAAACAATGACAGAGACCATTTTCTTCTGACTCCCGATGGGAATATTATCATTGTGTTTCCTGTACTAGCTGCTGTAACAAATAGACCAAACATTTTTTCATCGTTAACATAATAGGAGTTTATTTCTCCCTCATTTCCTGCCTGGCAGGCTTTTCTCCGTTTGATGATCCTGAGACCCAGGCTGCTTCTGTCCTGCCTGGTATCTGGCCCGAGATCAGTGCTAATTCTGTCCCGGGTGAGAGGGAGTAAAAATGTCGATGGACGTCTAGCTAGCTCTGCCTCATTTCCTTTAGTAATAACAGTAATTCTTGTGCCCCCTTTTCTGTGGCCCTTTCCACAGTGGCGCCACGTTACAACAGGCCCAACGTGTACATTCTGCCTCTTCTACCAAATCTTTATCTGCCCACGAAAGACCGTGGGCTCCTGCGGTCTACCTAGTGTGTGTGAATTCAGGCCTGTCAGGGCCTGTCCAGAAGGCTGGAAGGAATTCTGTCTGCAGGAGATCTGGAGGGGCTTCAAGGAGAGACAGCATGTGGCTGAGCTGGGCATGAAAACAGGAATCCTTTCCCTTGCAGATGGTGACGCGGATGAGAAAGGAAGCACTACAAGAAAAGATAAATGGTCTGAAACGTCTAGGTCCGCAGATTCTGCACAGGGTGGGTGGGGCTGGCTGTACAGGGAGGTGACTAAGGGTAGCACTATGGGTACTTTGGGGGCTTATTACTATTAAGAATCAAACCTCCTAGATAGCTTGCAGTTTACACGTGACTTTTCTATTCTACTGTCTTCATCACATAACTTAATTATTATAGAAAACTCTTTTCCAGGGAGATAACAGTGGCAGATAATTTTACTGACCATCGCAAGAACTTCCTGATAAATGTATCAAGTCTTTAATTTATTTTTTTAATTTTAAAAAGATTGTATTTATTTATTTGAGAGAGAGCAAGAGAGAGCGTGCATGTGCGCACACTCGCGCGCGCGCTAGAGAAAGAGAGACGAGAGAGAGAGAGAGAACACGCGCATGAACAGGGAGAGGGACAGAAGGGAAGGGAGAGGGACAAGCCGACTCCATGCTGATTGCAGAGCCGGTTGTGGACTTGATCCCACAACCCTGAGATCATGACCGGAGCTGAAATCAAGAGTCTGACGCTCAACCGACTGAGCCACCCAAGTGCTCCTCAAATCTTTAATTTTTAAAAGCATTAAATGACAGATTATAACCTAAGACTTGTTGAAACCTTTTGCTTCCAAAATCCTTGCTTTGTTTTGTCCACCAATACTAGATTATGATACCATGCTCCTTCCTCAGTCCTAAACGTGCCCCCACAGTGAAAACCTGTCTTTTTTTTTTTTTTTTTAAGATTTTATTTATTTATTTGACAGAGAGAGACACAGCGAGAGAGGGAACACAAGCAGGGGGAGTGGGAGAGGGAGGAGCAGGGAGCCGGATGCGGGGCTCGATCCCAGGGACCCTGGGATCATGACCTGAGCTGAAGGCAGACGCCTAACGACTGAGCCACCCAGGCGCCTCTGAAACACTTGTCTTAAGTCCGACTTCAAAATCTCACTAAATATATCTCCTTAGCCCCTCTCGCTCCGAGGAGATGCGATGAGACTCTGAGGACAAGTGCTCTCCTTCACCGCTGTAGGCAATAAGCTCAGCTTTGCCTTATCAACGAGTTGTTTGGGTGGTATTTTGCACAGCTAGCTTTCCATGGTGTCTTCTGGTCCAGAGGGTTTGCGCCAACTTTCAAAGGGAAGGGAAACTGTGATAACATGAAAATTGTACTTAAATGAAAAATATAGTCCCCTTGGCAAATCCATGCCACTGAGTGGGCCCAACTGTCTCATACTTGGGCTTACAGTATAAGAGAGGAGCCACCTCTTGACTGTGATTCGGGGAAATACAACAAAGCAGCTAGAGTTGCTGTGGGACGGCAGAAGGCAACGGTCCTTGTAGAAAGATCCTGAGGGTGGAGAGTGGCAGAAGGAAGGAGAAAAATAAATGTTACCCAAGACCACACTCAAGACACCTGAGGGGCCCTTGAACAGGCAGCAATCAGGATTTCATGGATAAGGCTCTTAGCCCAGATCCTAGCTACTTTTCCCTACACTGTGCTCCCTAAGCCAGGAAATGCATGGTTATGCCCGCGGACTGGCATTTGGGAGCCCTGCAGTCATAAAAGTGGAATCCCTCTGTGATCTCTTTCCAGATCCCTGAGCAGCCACTAGAAAGAGAAACTATGGGAAGAGAAGAAGAATGCCTACGATCTGCCCAAAAAATGAAACACAGAGAGAGAGAGAGAGAGTAAAGGCTTATGGGCTTTGGGCTCTGGAGGAAGAAAAGGAGGAAGAGAAGTGAGAAATATATGATATCCATAGTAGGAAAGAGTCAGGATCACAGGAGAACAGTCTACCAGGGAAGAAGAAGCTGCCTTCTTCCTGATGGACGGAGATCTTCTCAGCCCTGAGGACAATAGGACTGTGGACCAGCACCAAATTCAGGGCTGGGTTAGGGAGGGAGGAGAGAAGAACTTATAATCTCTGCAGGGTAAATATTTGCATTAAATGCCTCTGATAAAACCTTCACTTTCCCAGAGAAAATTATCAGGTCATCAGTCATTCACACCATAAATTAAATCAGTGAATCAGCTGACTTTCCTCCTGATCGTTACCCAAGGAGGGAGAAAATTTGAGTTTGTATGGGGGTAGGGGAGTTGCAGGGGTCGAGGGGTCTTGGGGGAAGGAGAGGGAAAAGTCATGCAGAGCTTGGCACACTTCAGAAGAAATCAGATACGACAGGATGTCGTGGTGGGGCCCTGAAGCCAGAGGAAATAGTGTGACATTCAACGTGTGTGTGTGGGAGGTTCACAGGGGAGAAGGGGACCAAACAATCTCACTTACACATTTATTTCCCAGGCCAGAAGTTCTGCATCCTTAGAGTAGTATTGGCTAGAGTTTTTCATCTGTGTGATGGAAATATTTGGTTAGCACTGGCCTACGTGCCTGAAAAATGAATATTTTACTGTAAATGTAGTTAGGAAAAGATCTCAAGAATAAAACAGAAACCTCAAAGATCTGAGCTTTATGTATAAAGACAGGAGCCCCTTTTTCTGCAAGTGGAACAGATCATCTGCTGGAGGCTGTCGAGCCTCTTTACTCTCAAACCAAGTGCTGAGAAACCAGCACCGAGGACCTGGAAATTGGGTTTGTGTCTTAGAGAACCCTGGTGGTGTTCAGCTGAGCATTCAGTTCTAGGTTTTGAGACCTGGTAAGAATTGTTAACTCTCCTTTCTCGTAGTTTTTCTGGTTGTAAAACAGAAAAAAATAAATAAAACCAAGGGCCAGAGAGTTATTTCTCTTGGAGAAGGTCCCAGGAAGACCCAAATAATTCATCAGGTGGAAGAGATGGGGTCCGAGAAATAGACTGGCGAGAGAACATCCATCTGAAGAGCCTGCTCCTTGTTGGTAGCCGATGCAAAAGACATCCTGAGATTCCTCTGAAAGTGACCCATCATCATGTGCATCATCAACCTCATCATAGTCAATGTTTATTTATTTAACAAATATATATATAGAATATAGAATGTTGCATTAAAAAATAACATGTATTGGACTTACCTTTAATATAGAGAAGTGTAAAGAGGTAAACAAACAAAAGGATAGGTTATAATCTTGCTTTTGATAAAATAGATCAATAAACAAACCTTTTCACGGTCATGAAATACAAATATACAGAGATGCACAATTCATGATTTATTTATTCAGTTCCTGATTGATGGACACATTCTATTTGTTTTCCTCCTCTGTTTTTCTTTTCTTTTTTTTTTTTTTTGGTATTACAGATTTTGCTGCTATGAATATTTTTGTATGAATGTCTTCGTGAATGTTCACTCAAATACCTATAGGTTAAATGTCCAGTACTAGGATGGCTGAGTTAAAGGTATATGCATAAAAATCATGGTAGGCCATAGCTACCCTTCACTGAGGAACTACTATGGGCTGAGAAGAGTTCTATATATATGTTTGTTTTTTGAGAGAGAGAGACAGAGCGAGCAAGCACACATTTACAGGAGCAGGGGCAGGGAGTGAGAGCTGGTGGGGTGGGGGGGGGGAGGAGAGGCAGAGGGAGAGGGAGAGAGAATCTTAAGCAGGCTCGCCCTGAGATTATGACCTGAGCCAAAATCAAGAGTCAGACGCTTAACTGATGGAGCCCCCAGGCACCCCAAGAGTTCTATATACTATTTTTAACCCCTACAACAACCTTGCAAGGCCATCAACATTATCAGTGATTCCAGGGGAGGAGCGTCCTCCTGCCCAGGTAGCAGAACCGTGAGCTGGAATCGAGCTCCAAGTCCTTCTGACTGGGAGCTGATACAGTCGTCTAAAGGTTACAAATCACATTGAAGAGGAGATCAGGCAACTGGAAGGGCCTTAGCCATCTCCTAGCCTGAGTCTTTTAATTTCAGAGATGGCAGGGAGAACTCCAATGCTTTGACAAAGACTGTGGAGCTAGGTTGGGACCGACGTCCTTCCTCCCAGGACAGTGATCTTTTAAGCACATTTGTGGGTTTGCCTGTCTGGGGCCACAGAGGGGCTTCGTCCAAAGAACATCTTGTATGAAACATATAAACTCAGAGCCCCTCTCCTTGAATCAAGGGAGGAGGCCCAGAGCCTGGCTGTCCCTCGTTCTCCACCTGTTCTCGCTCTCTCCCCGCACTTTTGGGGAGCAATTCAAAAACCACTGGTGTGGAAGCCACTGAGGTGGCATTAATCATCTTTGGTGTACCGGGCAACCCCCAAAGCTCCGACTTCTTCCTCCAAATGGCTGCGTAGGCCTTGGAGGCCACCCTTCGTGCTTTGGGTTCCCTAGCCCTCGTCCCCTGCCTTGGGGAGGCCTTGGTCATGGGCCTGCGGTGCTTCTTGCTCGCTGGACATGTGATGACCCAAGATGTCCCTAGGACCCTGGGGTTATAACAGCCCACATTTATTCATCCTGGAAGAAAAGGGGGAAAGTAGGAGGAAGAAGAAATAATCAAAACATTTTTAAAACATGAAACTTCCTTCTGCTGCCGGGGGTGGCATTGGTGGAGAGGGACGGCTGCTAAGCTGATAAGTGTGATAAGCATTCTTGGGCCGGATGCACCACGAGAAGATGGGTAAAAACACCAGGGGCCATGCATCTATAAAGGAAGCCAAACAGGAAATTTGATGTGAATCATCAGCAAGCAGACTGTATGAGAGGGGCCATGCGGCTCAGTCAGAGATAAAGTACGTGTTGCCTTGTCTAGGGGCGGTGAATGGGAGAAATCACATTAGCCAAATCTGGGATAGAGATGCAGAGCATCTGGGTTTATGTCAAGCTGATATGAATGGATTCTGCTGTTGGAGGCAGGACGGTTTAGGAAACTGGAAATGAACTTCAGCTTTAGGAACTATGAAAAGAGGCCATATTGATTTCACCACTGATGCCAGATGTTGTTTCTGAGGTGCCGTAAAAACCCTCGGCAGACCGTGCAGCCTCGGCTCATCTTGTGTCCATTTGTCCACCTATTTCTGTGTCACCTGCCAACGTGGGGGTTGGGAGGCACAGAATAATGGGGAGTTCCGCACAGACAAGCAGGGTTCCACTCAGTAAGACCTCCACCGGAAGTGAAGGTTGCCTGCTCTCAGGCCCTTTGGGGGAGGTCCCAAGAGTTGTCTCTCTAGGATAGGGTCTTCTAGTCCCTAGTCTTCTACTCTAATTGGTCTGTCCCACAGAAGTACGAAGTGAGAGGGAAAGGTGGGAGTAGGTCCCTGAGAACTGTGAAGCTGACTGAAAGCTGGCCAGCCCCTAGTACTGAGAGAACCTGGGGCTCCCTTTCCCTAAAAGGGAATCTTGGAGGCAACACTGCTTCCTGCTCACACCAGCTCCCACTCTGAGCCTCAGAACGGACAACGGTTGCAGGTCCATCAATATGATGCCAATAAGAGGATATCAAGATGGTTCTGAAGATGTTCAAGTCATATCCCATGAGGATGCTAATGGAACACTGCAGGTTGGAATGGAAATCAGCAGAAAGTGTGGTAGAAGGAGCCTGGTCTTGGACTCTGGAGCAGTGGCTCCAAGGGCCCCTCTTGCCCCTGGGCCCTTGGGCCAAACTTTTTGTCTCCTTGCTTTCTGGTTATATACAGAGGCTAGACTAGAGGATCTCTGAGGCTATTCCCACCAGCACCTGTGGTAGGATGTTATCTCTCCACTCCCCCCACCACCCTGCACTCCCTCCTTCCCTTCTCTAAGCCACCTCGTTTAGTAATGAATCTAACACTTACTGAGGGTCTGCTATGCTGCTATTCAAAGCGCTTTATAGATACAAACTCACTTAATCTTCATACAATCCTGTGTGGGCAAATACTATTATTTTTGTCTTACAGATGAAGAAACTGAGAGAAATTATGTAACCAGCTCTGGGTCACACAGCTAGGAAGTGCCCAAGCCAGGACAGAAACAGCATACTACTTCAAAAGTGTATGGTCATTCAAAAGTGGGCAAAAGACTTGAATAGACATTTATCTGAAGAAAATACAAAAGGCCAATAAGCACAAAAAAGATGTCCAATAATAACTAATCACTAGGGAAATGCAAATCAAAACCATAATGACATACCACTTTACCCATTAAGATGGCTATTATTTAAAAAAAAACAGAAAATTATAAGTGCTGGGTGAGGATGTGGAAAAATTGGTATCTTGTGCTTCGCTTCTGGGAATGTAAAATGGCGCAGCTGCTGTGGGAAATAATTTGTTCTTCAAGAACTTAAATATAGAATTACCGTATTGATCCAGTAATTCCACTCCTAGATATATACCCAAGAAAACCGAAAGTAAGAACCTAAAAAGATACTTGTACACCGATGTTCAGAGCAGCTTTATTCACAATAACCAAAAAGGGGAAACAACCCAAAAGTCCATCTACAGATGAATGAATAAGCAAAATGTCATATATCCATACAATGGAATATTATTCAGCCTTAGAAAGGAATGGAGTTCTGACCCATACTACAACATGGAGGAACCTCGAGGACATTATGCTGCATAAAATAAACCAGTCACAAAAGGACACCTATTGCATGATTTCACTTACACGAGGTACGTAGAATAGGCAAATTCATAGCTACAGAAAGTAAAATGAAGGTTCCCAGGGGCTGGGAGGAGAGGGGAAGGGGCCGCTGCTTAATGGGTGCAGAGTTTCTGTTTAGGATGAGGAAGAGGTTCTGGAGATGGACAGTGGAGACAGTTGCATGAGAATGTGGATCTACTCAATGCCACTGCGTTGCACACTTAAAAAGGATCACAATGGTAAATACCATGTTATGTATATTTTACGACCACAGTGGAAGTGTGCAGATTCGCCCCTTGCTGCCGCACTGTTGGTGGTTCCTGTCTTCCCCTCCAACTCAGTAACAGCACCTCGGCTGCAGGGGGCCAGGCTCCTGTCTGCTTCCCTACCCCAGGTGCTCTCAGCCCAGGTCCACCACCTGCAAGAGAAGGTGCTCAGCCCTGCTCTTCACCAAGAAGCCTTTGCTGTCTACACTGGCGCTCTGGGCTCTTTTAGGAATTTCCCTAAGACTTGGAGTCTTCGCTCTGATCTTAACGCCGAATTACACGTTGTCTTGTACCAGCGTCTGCATGTGTAATGATGACCCTGCGTCACCATCTAGATTCTACTTTGGATCCGGAGCAAAGGACAGAAGTGGAAATGCTGCAAACGATAAATAAGGGCTTCGTGACTTGCCTCGAAACGACAAGTACTGCTGACTTTTATGTCAACTCTGGCCTCTATCTCGCCTTTGCGTTGGTCTGTGTGGAAAGAACTGCAATTTCCAAAGTCAGGGCTAAAGAAGGGACAAATGAATGTAATTAGGAGACACAGGAAAGGAAGAGTAGGAGTTGGCCAGGCCGAGCTCTGGTTCGTTAACAAGGGCCTTCGATTCGGATGCCGCTCTTTGAGTAGTAGCAGCTTTAGAAATCTCCGCAGCCAGCGAGGCTGTAACGGCTTACAGGGTTATCAGCTTTTTATTTCTAAGCTGTTTTATATTCTGGGCACAGAACCGGCTAGGAGGGATACAAACCCAGGGGTAGTAGCTAGCCGCAGGTATGGCCTGTATTGAAACCCTGGCCTTTGTTCAAGTCGTTCTTATCGTACCTTCTTCAAATTGCTTGTTGGGTCACCTGGAAAGAAGTGATACAGCTGGGGAGTTGAGGAGGGGAAGGCAGGGGAATAGGGCAAGTGTTTAAAAGGTCACAAATTATGCAGCACTTGTGAAAAATTCTAATTAATTGGAAGCCCCTTTGACGATAGCTCCCCCCTCCCCCTTTTAGACTTCTGTGTAACGAAGGGCGAACGTCCTTGCAGGTGGAGGCATCCTGACATACCTGGCCTGGGCGGGACCCAGCAGATTTTCCGGCCGCCAGAGCCCGCTGGTCGCTCCCCCCACGGTGAAGACGTGAGGCGGGCGGACCTCACCCGAGGCGAAGTTGGATTGTGATGAACAGCGACCTCTAGCGCGCGGCTCGGGATTTGCATGCGGCTAAGAGGGCAGCCTGAAAATAGCCGCAGAGAGATGGGAATTCTTAATGAAATTCCCCACAAACAAAGGCGAGAGGAACGTTTCCTCATTGTTTTCCGTGGTAGAGACGCTCGGGACTGACCCGCTGAAGATTTCGTTCGTTTCTGCCGCGCACCACCAGCAGTGCCCGAGATGCTACTCAAACGTTGCTGGGTTTGGTTTTGTTTTTTGTGGGGTTTTTGTTCCCCTCCACATGGATCACGGGGATTTGTTTTTTAAAGCCTTCTCAGTTGCCTTTAGGGCTTCACCCTGGGGAGTTCCCCCAGGACCGGGTGTGCGCGCCGCCGCGTGCTGCAGAGAGGGCTGAGGCCAAAGGCGGGCGGGGAGGGGCGCTCACGAGGGGCCACAGGCTGTGTCCCCTGGGAGCTGTGGAGAGGGTCAGGGGCTCCTGCTCAGCCTCCCTCAGCGACAGCAGCTCTCAGAGGCGCTACTTACGGTGGCAGGCTGTTGAAGCCTTCTTTCCCCCCACCCTGGTGCTTCCAAGGGCAGTAAGCAGCCTAGAAGGTTCTTACCCTCTGTTCTTCCCTCGTATTCTGCCCCTCCCACTCTTCTTAGTCTCCAGGGCCAAGTTTAGGCCAAGCTAGCTCACAGGCTGATGGTGTTCATTCCCCCTGAATAATGGGGCCAGAGGGAGACCTCCCAGCTCTGTTAGGAGCCAGGAGGAGATGCTTCAGAGAAAGGCTAAAATCACAGTTCCTGGCCCATGACTTTGCTGTTTTGTCAGGGGAATAGGGGCTTGGGGTTGGGAAGGGACTACATTTTCCTGTAACTTCAACAGAGATGGATAGATTCAAGTACATATTTGCTGAATAACAGGGCTTGCCCTGCTGCTGCTTATTAACGAAGCTTCAGAGTGGAAATGCTGCATTTATTTGTTTGTTTGTTTTGCTGTGGCTTTTAAGCTGCGAGCACATCGCTGTGCTTGGGCTGTCCCAGTTTCATGAGTGCTCCCTCCTCCCTACATTATTAGATCAAAGATCTAAGCAGTTGCTTAAAGCAGGAGCCATCCTCAGAGTTGACAAATTGAAGCCAGAGATTCACACTGTCTTCGGCCACATGTTCCCCTAATGTCACATTTATGTGCCAGGAGCGGGGAGTGATTGGTGAGGGTGGGCACACAGATGAAGGGGGGGTGGCCATTACGTGACCAGATAGAGCCAGGGAGGCCTGTGGACGGTACTGGATCAACCAGCACGTTTGCCCAGATGACATGGCTGAGACTGTGGCCCAACTTGGGAACAGGTTTGGGGCAAGGGGATGGACAAGTTCAGGCCAAGGGGCAGGGCCACAGTGAAGAGGCTAAGATAGGCAGAGCTCCCTGGTTCCTGATACAAGGGTTCAACAGTCTTGGGCTTGGTCTTTGGTGATGTTGGAATCCCAGCCCAAGAAGGAAGAAAAGTAAAATAAAAATGATGGTTGGATAAAAGCAATACCAATAGAAGTAGGTGATTGTGGCTGAGGTGGTGGGGCTCAGTGGGGGAGGGTAGGTAGAATCAGAGGGGAAAAGTCTGAGGAGGAAGACGGTTTCCCTGGGAAAGGATCCATGTCTGTTCTCAGGCTGTGACAGGGCAAACAGAAAGATGGGTAGGAACACTAAATATCAAGAGAGGAAAGGACAGCAGGATTTGCTAGCAAACTGGATTAGGAATTGGTCAGGAAGGATTTGGAAAGACTCAAAGGGAAATGAAGATTTCTCAAAAGTTCTCTGTCAGGGAGTTGGCAAAATGGTGGCATTGACCAACTGGGCGCTCTGGAAGGGCCAGCTTTTTCTGGAGGTAGACGGTGAACCAGGTGTGTCCTGGAAACAGAGTTTCTGCTGGAGGAAGCCCGAGCTCACTCTTGATTCTCGCAGTCTCCCTTCTACAGCACCTCTGCCTCTGCCTGGCACCATTTCCATTCATCTGGCACGTGCAGCCCCCTACCCCCTACCCACCCCCAGCACCTGCCAGTGGCTGTCTCTCCTTCCTCAAATCTCCACACTGCTACTCCTTCCTCATCTCATGTTCTCACCGCTTACCTGTCAGAGCAGGCTAAGACACCCAGAAGGAAGCTACCATGCCCACCGTTGTCTGGCTGTTTCCAGACACTTGCCCAGATATTTACATGGCTCGTTCCTTGACTTCATTCAGCTTTCTGTTCAAATGTCACCTCCATGGAGAGACCTTTCCTATCTAAGATAACACCCCTGTCTTTATCTCCTTACCCACTTTTCTTTATGGAGCTTCATTGCCACCTGCTATATGTTTATGTGTGCTTTTTCTTCTTCCCCACTGGACTATAACGCTTCAGGGGCTCTATTATATTTAACACTGAATCTCTAGCATATGTGCCGGGCACATAGAAGATGCTCAATAAACATTCATTCAGCAAGTGACTTATAGATGTCTCTATGTAACATTGTTGGCATTTCTTTCCTTCTGGAAATGCTGTTCTCTTTATGATATTAGTTCTTGTCCCTTACTCTTTGACTGCAACCTCTTTGTTTTCTGTTCTATTTTTCAAGGCTCAGGTTCTTCACCTGTGCTTTTCTCTTCCTCCACATTATTCACTGAGGACCCCATGTACTCTCAGAGCTTTCTCTCTCACGTCTGTGCCCCTGTCTTGGCATCTCATCTGAGTTCCAGACCCATATTTCCAGCTGCCGGGTGGCCATTTCCATTTAGAAATCTCTTTTTTTTTTTTTTATTATGTTAATCCCCATACATTACATCATTAGTTTTAGATGTAGTGTTCCATGATTCATTGTTTGTGCACAACACCCAGTGCTCCATGCAGAATGCGCCCTCCTCAATACCCACCACCAGGCCAACCCATCCTCCCACCCCCCTCCCCTCTAGAACCCTCAGTTTGTTTTTCAGAGTCCATCATCTCTCATGGTTCGTCTACCCCTCCAATTTCCCCCGCTTCATTCTTCCCCTCCTGCTACCTGCTTCTTCTTCTTCTTCTTTTTTTTCCTTAACATATATTGCATTATTTGTTTCAGAAGTACAGATCTGAGATTTAACAGTCTTGCAC
>NC_138376.1:85230127-85298130 GCF_054177405.1 Leptonychotes weddellii
AAGTGTCCCAAATCTGGTCGGGGGTAAAACTTTTCTATGTGATAAAAATCGATAGTCTCCTTCTAGAAAAAAACTACTTATGCAATTTTCTGCTGAATTTTAATGGAGTGAAGATTTGGTCTAGGAAGTCAGTTACCTACCCACATAGTTGACTCTCAGGTGATTGTAAGAAAGGAGTTCAGGGAACTTTACCCAGGTATTCTTTTTATTTTGTACCTAACAGTGATATTTTCACTATTCTCTTTTCCTGTAAAATATCTCTGACTTGGCCTGCTATAGGCCTTTCCCCTTGCAAACATGATGCTAGCAATATTTTGATACTTGTTCATAACTAAATTATCTGAAAATTTTTCTTTAACATAAATAATAATAAACATTAATAGTTAACATTTATTGGATTCCTACAACACATTAGGCAAAGTTCTAAGCACATTACATGTGTCATTTTGTTTTCATAACAACCTGATAAAGTAGGTACTGTTAGCATCCCCATTTCACAGATGAGAAAATCGAGACCCAAGGAAGTGAAATAATTTGCCCAGAATCTCACAGCTTGTTATATGGTGGAGCTGGGTTGTGAATCCAGACAGTCTGAGTCTTACTTCTTTCCCATAATGTTTGAAGTCTACTCACTTTTATTTTTAAAGGTTTGATTACTTTTGCTCTCCCCCCACCTGTGCTTTGATGGAGCTTTGATGTAGTTATATTCTCTGTTGGGTTTTGCTCTGGCTTTTCAGTTAGAGAGAAAAGAGGCAAAATGTTACCCTTAGCCTTCATTTCCTTATCTGGTTGAAATGTGTCATAGTCATCCCATCTTCTTTATTCTGACCAAATTCAAATTTTGGCTTTCATTGGGTGAGATGGAGAGGTTTTGAATTGAGGAATGATATGGTCTGAGCTGTATTTTAAAAGGATCACTCTGGGGTCTACAGAAGAGATTATAGGAGGACATGGGTGGAATCAGGGAGGACACTTAGGAGACATTCACAGTAATCTACATGAGGGCTGATGGTGTCTAAGACCAAAGTGTGAGAATGAACTAGAGAACGAACTGAAGAATGAACTTCAAACTGTATATATTTTGAAGATAAAATGAAAAGGATTAGGTGGGTTGGCTGTCAGGTAAAGAGTCAAAGATAGCTCGATTAGAAGCTCTCTCTGTGGATGGGAAGGGGAAGATGGCTCATCCTCTGGGCATGGTTTCTGGACCATCCGCATGAGGAAAAGAGCAGTCTACACCAGCTCCTCTCCACCGACTGGAATTTCTGCAAACTTTCACCTCTACTCTGTTGGAATTCTCCTAAACCCTGGGATAGAGAATAGCAAGTTTTTAATGATTCAAGCTAGTAATGGTTCTTTCTTCTTGGCTTTCTCTTTCACCTCTTTCCAGCACTGTATGTTCTCATAATGTTCACAGTTTTGATTTGATTCTTATTTTTATTTATTTATTTATTTTATTTTTTTTAGATTTTTTTTATTTATTTATTTGAGACAGAGAGAATGAGAGAGACAGAGAGCACATGAGAGGGGGGAGGGTCAGAGGGAGAAGCAGGCTCCCTGCCGAGCAGGGAGCCCAATGCGGGACTCGATCCCGGGACTCCAGGATCATGACCTGAGCCGAAGGCAGTCGCTTAACCAACTGAGCCACCCAGGCACCCTGATTCTTATTTTTATTAATTTTCCCTTTTTAAGTTGTATTTTCCATATTGCATTAAACATCTTTTGAGGTATCCTCCCAGGCCATGATCTCCTTCTTCTAAGAGTTGTTTCCCCTAATCTCAGGTGAGGGCCTTGTTTGCCATCTAATTCTTTAAAGACATCCTGTGTAATCCTTAAGAAAAAAAGTAACTATTCCCTAATTTTTTTTAAGATTTTACTTATTTATCTGAGAGAGAGAACGCACAGGTGGGGGGAGAGACAGAGGGATAAGCAAACTCCCCGCTGATCATCGCGGGGCCTGAGGTGGGGTTTGATCCCAGTACCCTGAGATTAGGACCTGAGCCCAAATCTGACGCTTAACTGATAAACCTGGATTTTCTTATGGAGATTTAACCTGTCAGTGGGATAGAACTTCTTACTAATACTCGTAAGAGGATTGCCTTCATGTTAGGAATTAGATAGATAGATAGGTAGACATATATACTTATGTATCTGTATAAGTTCGTGTATATTACACATATATGAGCAGGACCCACCAGCCCATCTTACTGAGTGCTTGACAGAGGGAGGGAAACCCAGCTGAAACTGACATAAGCACAAACATGAATTCACTGGCTTCTGTAACTGAAACATCGAGGGCAGCCTAGCTTCAGGAATGGCTGAATTCAGGCACTCACAATACGTAATTAGGAATCCATAGCTCGGCTGTTTTCCTCTGTGCTCTCAGGCATACTCTCCTGACGTCACAAGCCCCAGCAGCCCCAGGCTTACATCCCACTGGCTGGAAACTTTGGTGAAAAGAGAGCCAAGTCGGGCGATAGGGTCTCACTGGGATGACTTGGTTCATTTTCTGAACCCTGCTCCCAGCTCCAACACCCTTTGGCTCTACAGAATGGGAGTGGAAAGGGGATAGTTTTCTGATAGAAAATTACCAGAAGAAGGGAGATGGATGCCAGGCTGCCTATCAGCAGGTATCCTCTCTTAAGATTTCACTTCCATTTCTGCTCCCTTGGGCTCTCTCAATAGTGGACGAGCATCTCCAACTGGGGCCTGGGTTCCCAAGTGCCCAATGAATTCCTAACTCAAGACAGAAAGTGCCTTTTGAAAGTGAAACAATGAGGTTGTTTCTTAAGGAGCTTTAAAAAAAAAATACTTCCTCCACCATGCCCTGCTTGAATTTAATCTTTTATATTTCCATCAGAAATAATTTCTAGTGTTCTTTCATCTGCAAATAAGAGCTGATGTTGTCTTTGTCTGCATATATTATTTATCATTCAATTCATGGTGTGTCTTTGTCGATCAGCCTGTGGGTGTATGTGCCTGAATTTAAATGAGAATTTATCTGTGTGGTCAAAGAAATCGTTTAGGAAATCACCTCCCAGAAGAGGCTGTGAAGGCAGCAGCTTGGCCTTGTGCTGGGTTGTATCCGAACCCTTGGATCTCCAGGGGACAGGGAGCCCCTCTCAGCTCTAAGATCACCCGGCAAGTGGGGGTCTAGAAGCAGTGAGGGCATTTTATGGATGAAACACAGCCTCAATTCAGCCCAATGAAGCATTTCTAGATCACATTATGGTGATGATGCTGAGTGGATGGTTAGCTTGCATCTCACAACTGATGAGAACTCACTGCCTCCTGCTTTATGGTTTATAATTTCCCTCAAAAGGGACAGCTGCAAGGAAAAGGAGCTGAAATATAATTCACTAATTCTCTTCTACTCTTAAGTGGTTATGAGTTTTCGTAGTTTGTCGAAAAGCTTGCCTGGGAGTAGCCAGCTTCTGAAAATAATATTCTCCCCAACCCCCCATCAAAGGGTTTCTATCCCCATGGCAACAGGCAAACTCATGGATAGAAGCTGGAGTGACAAACCCCTCAGAGACCTTTTGCTCACTCTGTGGACCCTGGGTTTGGTTTTATTTGTCCCAGCTGGAAACCATCCACAGGGGCAGCAGCTAAATGCAGAGCAGCCCAGACTTTACCTTGATAAATCCCTGAGTGCAGACCTCCTCTTTGGATGCACCTTTAAAGAGATTTTTATTAAAAGGCCAGATGCTTTTTAAAAGAATCACAAGTTGGAAATTTTCCTTTAGCGTCATTGAAATTTTTAGGCAAAACCCCATGAAGGGGTTTCGGTTTCTTTCCTTCTTCCTGTCCCCAAATATTAATGGAGTGAATGAAATACAAGGCAGAGCTGCCGCCAAAGTGTAGGGACCAGACTCGCACATGAACAGCTACAGCATGTGGCCGGGCGCGCTCCCTGCCGCCCCGTGGCACACGTGACAGTTCATACCCGGCATTGTGGCCCAAGAAACTGGAAGGAACGTCAAACAACAAGAATTCCCTTTCTGAATCTCATTCAAGAAAACATTTCGACATCAAGCTAGTCCTTCGAGTATTGTGCATTGTGTGTGTTATTGGACAGGCTGTCCCTATAAATGCTGCCAGGAGCTGTGCTGCGTGTGAATTATGACCCCAGGAAGAGGATTGCCTTTCCTTAGCCCCTTTGTTTCCTTTCTTCCTCCTGCCCCTCCTGTCTTCCTTTTGCACTTTTTAGAGAATCTCTTCAGTCCCTCACTTCATGGTGACTTACGTTCATTCTTGATGGAGAACGTCCTCCCCTTAAATTTCACCACAGAGAAATGTTGCTGATTTCAGAACGACTTACTTCCAGCCGAGTGTGGGGCATGACTATGTTCCCGATGGAAGCGCCCTCTTGGTGCTTGGATCACTTGTTTTCTTTTCTCCTTTAGGGGACAGACTTCACAGACAGCCTTCTCTTTGTCTCACAAACACAACTTTTCTTGGATATAAGATGGGCTGTGCCTTCGAGAGCCCCCATCAGGTGCCATAGAGCTGGGTGGTTGTGGTCAAGACTGTAGACGGAGGGACCAGGCTGGAGTTTGAGCTCTAGCCCTACCATCGACACACGGTAGTACTTTGGCAAATCACTCCTCTCTGTGCCTTCATTTGCTTCTCTTTCAAACGGGGACAACATACATCATAGGGTCATTGTGAAAATTCCAAGTTAACTTATGTCAAGTACTCAGAACAGTGGTCGGCACTGGGTAAACTATACATTAAGTGGAGCTATTATAAGTCAGAGAGGGATAATACGGTGGCCAACATCTTTTAAATGTTTACTAGGAGCCAAGGATCGTGCTAAGGGTTTCATAGGAGTTTTCATATCTAATCCACACAAAGCCCCGTGGGGTATGTACTCTTACTACTTGGTCTTGTAGATGAAGAAACTTGTTACCTGATGTCCGTCGATGAACTAGTAGCAGAAACAAGCTACTAACCTGGTTCTGTGTGGGACTGAAGGACAGACACTTAATGACTATGCCAGGCTGTGTGTATGAGTTTGTTGTTGTTGTTGCTGTTTGGTGCTGGGAAAGGTTTGGGTGGGCAAAAGCAACCTTTCCAGAGAGTGATTTTTGTCTTAGTAGTCCTACCTCATTTGGGCTTGAAAAACTAACTCCTATTGCATAATTATTAGATCCATGCAGATCATTTTAACTAACAGAGATATAAGTGGGTCCTCCCCATGAACGTCTTGGTGTGTACACACCTCTCAGGTTCCCAGTAGATCGCACACAGCCTGCAGAAAGCTTGGCCAATTTCACAGAAGGATCCGAAGCCACATTAAGGAAGAGGAGTTGGTAGTGGCTTGAACGGGTCCTTCTCTTCCCTGAAAACACCAGTCCTCCATTCTAATAAAATCAGTTTGGTTGTCACCTTGGAGGACACTGAAAGTAATTGAGTCCAGAATATAAATTCTGATGACAGCAAGAAAGGGCAGGAGAAGGGGCTCTCAACGGGGGAGAGGCCGGGCCACGGGGAATACTTGAGGGTAGCAGACACCCTCTGAGGTTGTCTGAGAGCTCCTGAATGAAGAAGATGTCAGGCAAAAGAACCATTGAGGATAACTTTTGTTTTTACAACTTTGTTTAGTTTTGACCTTGGGTAGCCCGGGAAGGTTCCAGGAGCCAACGGCCATTGTCCTCATGTGCCAAATCTCAGCTTCACACGCACCATCTATTCTTTGGGAGTGTTTGGTACTGTTGTTGTGTTAAATTTCACCCGTTAAAATAACTGCTGTACTAATTTAAAAAAATCCTGCTGGGCACATAGGCTGTCTGGAAATTGAAGGTGCCCTTTGTTTTTTCCCTCTTTAGCATGCATATTCCGGCTAACTGATAACCAAACCCCAGCCTCCTCCAATAAACTCAGTGGACCGCTCTGTCCAGAAATGAGTATCTCTGTATTTACAGGGAGCCATCCCCTACCCCTCACCTTCTATGCCATTTGTGGCTCTGTCTCAATTCACAAAGGAAGCATTTCATTCTCTTTCTCTAATGGACAATTGCAAAGGATATTGGCTCTTGCCAAAGCATTTTCAGATGCCCGGCAATGAAGCAGGTTGGTTTTCTGGACTCCAGACCTCTTCTCCAGCTCCTGGCTCCATCTTCCTTGGTGCCCTGCAGTCATGTTACCTCCATAGAAGAGGCTCTAACTGTCATGCTCCTGCATTTATCTGCTATTCCTGTGAGAATGGCATGAAGCTGAGCCTCGTTTTTCCCAGCTGTAAAATGAGTCCAACAGAAGTAACCAGTGCACAGGACTCCCGTGAGGATGAAATAATAATGTGCAGAACATCTGTCCCAGAGGAGCATCTCATCCCAGAGGCGCATTCAGTGAACAACAGCTAGTATTCTCCCTCCAGTCTAGTTGGAGCCTGGTCTTGGGTCCTCTTAAGTGTCACAGTTATAAAAAGGTAAGTAGGGGCGCCTGGGTGGCTCAGTTGGTTAAGCGACTGCCTTCGGCTCAGGTCATGATCCTGGAGTCCCTGGATCGAGTCCCGCATCGGGCTCCCTGCTCGGCAGGGAGCCTGCTTCTCCCTCTAACCCTCCCCTTTCTCATGTGCTCTCTTTCATTCTCTCTCTCTCAAATAAATAAATAAAATCTTTAAAAAAAAACGGTAAGTAGATTACAGTATCTTCTAGAGACACACGAGAGAACCTTATGATTTTCTTTAACTAACTCCTTGCAGGCTGGTGCTAATTTACTTATGCCTCTTTTCATTAGCGTTACAGTAATGCCTCACACTTTCTCAAACCTAGAATTAAAATCAGGCTGCAGCTATTGCCCTCAGTTTTAGGAGGCATAAATAAACTTCTCTGAGAGACTTAGAAACTTGCCTGGTTCAAGGTTAATTAGCTCCACAGCTGCAGTGTGCATAATGGTGCACTGCTTCCACCAACTTAGAAACCTTGTGATTAATAGATCTTTCGGTGCTTGGGAAGAGGCCGCATAGCACATCTCTAAGGATGAAGGCATCTCTGCTTGTGTTGGGTGAGGGTGTGGTCCATCTGTCCACAGTGATCAAGGGTTTCAAATTCAGGGACACGCCTTCTATGGGGAGTTTTCAGAATGTAGTCAGCCTTAGCTATAACAAGTACAAGGACTCACAAGGCAATAACAAGTACAGGACTGTTTTGGACAAAACAGGTAGAATCGTTTGCATCCATCCTCTTTGGATCCTAGAATCCCAAGGAGGACACTTCCAGCGGGCATTTTCTCTGCTGTTCTAAAAGTCAGGGTAGATAAAGAGATTCTTTTCGGGGGGCAGGGAGAGGATTCTTTCTGGAACTGCCTTTTAGGACAAAGCACCTTGTAAAGTTGTCAGTGCGGGCTATCTCCAGTTCCTTCTTCCCATTCTTTTCCTGGACCTCTTGCATCAGATTTGGTCCCTGCCTCTACATCAGACTGTTCTTGTTTGAGAGCAACGGTGACCTCCACGTGGCCAAGCCCAATGCTCTAAGATCTCGTTTTACTGGACCCATCAGTGCACTTGACATGGTCAACCATTCTCTGCTGTTTCAGAACCATTCTTTGCCTGCCTCTCAGAAGCCTCCTGATTGTCCTCCCCTTGCCCCTGACAGTGAGAAGCCTGAGCAGCAGCCAGAGATCCTTCCAATGGTTCCCCTTCTGCACTGAAAGCAGAAGCCAACATTCCTGTGACCCCCCAGGCCCCTGTCACCTCCCTCCCATGCTCCTCGGCTCCTCTCATGCCACTCCAGCCACTTTGACTTCTTCCTGTTCTGTAACACTCCTGCCTTGGGCCTTTGCACGTGCTGTTCCTTCTGCCTGGAATGCTCTTCTCCCAGATAGCTCACTCGCTCACCTCTGCCAACTCTTTCAAATGAGGCCATTCAGTGAGGCCTCCCTCCCTGCTCATCCTGTGTAAAATTGTAAATCCTCACCCCAGTATAAATCCTGCACCCCACACATCCCTGCTTTCATTTCCTCTTTAACATTTATAACTATCTGACGTACTATCTATTTTACTTGTTTATTGTGTCAATCGTCTTTTTCCCCTCACCAGAATAGTTCTATGAAGAAACGGATTTTTTTTTTTCAGTTTTATCCTTTGCGATATCCCCGTGCCTAAAACAGCACCTAACCCATAGTAAGTGCTCAGTCAGAATGGGACCTTATGACTGATTGAAGGAATTTCCTGGTGGTCATTTTGGCCAGGAGAATAGATAGATTCTCAGTCCTTTCCCAAAGAACCTGTACAACCCACACAGGCTTTAATGGAGGTCCTCCAATGACCTACAGCTCAGAAGACTTTTGGTAAGCAAAGGATCCTTTGTTTAAAGTGAAAAGAGAATGATAATTCCTGACTTTTCTTTGGCCTCAGCCACTCCCCCATTTGCTGTTTCTGTCCTTCATTCACAGGTGTTTTATTTCTCTTAAAGTTCTCCTACTCTCCTGAGTTTCCAGGGTTGCATAAATTATGAGAAAGCTAGAAATATTCAGCAGAAACTGATAAAAAATCTAGGATACTTTGCTTTTTAATGGTTCAGTATTAGAAACAATAAAATGCTATAAAACATTCTTCCCAGCAAGGTCACATCTGGCCACATGAGATCCTTAGCTCTGCACCTTGCATGGGGAGGGTGCTCAGTTAAGTCTCTAGTGAATGCAAGTAATTGCAAAGCACTCCAGCCTCCATCACTCTCTCAGCGAACTCTCCAGTCCTGTTATGTATCCATGCTCTACACAGAAGCTAAGGTATGAAATGTCACAACCCAGCAACGAGTTGTAAATTAGGACTCACTATGCCAGAATTTAGGACATTTGGTCCTGTCATTGCTGCGTGGAAAAGGGGAGAGTCTTGACCATTAGAAGAACCTCGTTGGTCTTCTGTGCCAGGTATCCTTTCCAAGCACCCTCCAAATATCAACTAATTTAATCCTCATAACAACTCCACGAGATAGAGACCATGACTAACCTCATTTAAAAAAAATGGAACCGAGGCACAGCGATTGATTTGCAAAGGCCACCGTATTAAGTTTCCCAGGGCTGCGGTAACAAAGTACTAGAAACTGGGTGGCTCACATAACAAAAACGTGTTGTCTCATAGTTCTGGAGGCCAGAACTCTGAGCTCAAGGTGTTCACTCTCAAGACACTACGGAAGCATCTGTTCCAGAACTCTCTCCCAGCTTCTGGCGGTTCCTTGGCTCGCGGCAGTGGAATGCCATTCTTCACAGGGAAGTCTCCCTGTGTGTGTGTGCATCTGTGTCCAAATTTCCCCTTTTTATAGGGACACCAGTCATCCTGGAGAATGAGCCCACCCTATGGTAGTGGGACCTTAACTAATTGCATCTGCCAACAGCCCTGTTTCCAGATAAGGTGCCATTCTGAAGTACGAGGGAGTTAGGACTTCAACACAGGATCTTGGAAGGGCATCATAATGATTATCCACCAGTTAGTCAGTGGCAGAGCTGGGGCTTGAACCCCGTTCTGTGCTGTTGACACCGCAATGGGCTATGCCCTATGCATGGACAGGGTAGAGTACACATGGTGGTCGTACAGGGTGGGCCACCAAATACTTGACTCTGATACTTACATTATTGCCATCACATGGTGTTCAGGGTAGCTGCTCCCATTTTCTGCCTTCATGGAATAAAATAGAACTGGGCCAGACGTTTCATAATTTTAAAGGATTTTATGTGCTATTGACTGTTTTATTACATTTCTGACAGTTTTGCTGGTTCTCCTCTGGGATTTTAGAATGTGACAATGGAATGGCATTGAGTAAGGGATGGAGGTGGGTGGGCGTGATTCCCCTTACCCTGGGGCTAGCCTGAAAGCTAATGGTTTATTTTTGCATTAATTAATCAGTAAGTAATTACTGAGCTCTCTGATTTTGCTGGGCCATGTGCTAGGCACAGGAATAACCTGTGACTGTGTCAGACATAAGGTCTGCCCTCTCAGAGCTCACAGTCTTATAGCAGATGGGCAGCTATGATGGGCGCTGTGCGGAGGGGTTGCTGCAGGCCACGAAGGTCCAAAATCGAAAATCATGCAAAGAAGGCAGTGGTGAAGAGGCAACTTTTATATTGATGAACACCAAATACAAGTACGAGAAGTTCTGAATATATTTTCATACATAAAATGAAAAACAATACTGTGGATACACACGTCTAGGATTTAGATTGCTTTCCTATTACCCAGCGATGAGGAGAACCGAGAGTGTGTGGAGTGATTCGGAAAAATGCAAATGGCTGCTTTTCTGAGCCCCTTCATTGTGATTTTTTACGTCATGCCTTTCATTCCCCCACCCCTACCCAACCTACATGATAGCCGGTGTCAAGATCAAGCTGGAAAACAAGCCACTGGACAGTTAATAGTTACACAGGTAGTGTCTAGAGTCTCATTTCTGCTCAAGGTAGGATCCATTTTTATCTCAGTCCCCAAACACGGGAAATGGCTCTTTCTGACACACTCTTCCCTTCCTCCATTTTACTAAAGGGAGCAGTGGCGCAGAGCACTGGTCGGTGTGCCCAGAGGACACACCTAGGACAGCTCTCAGGGCAGTGCATGTGTGTGTGTGTGTGTGTGTGTGTGTGTGTGTGTGAAGCCAGTCCCCAAGGGACAGGGGAAGACTCTGGGATGGAAGAAGCAGCAACTCCGCCTGGCAAGATGCCAAAACAGACACCAGCCCTCAGAGGAGGCGTAGTCTGGACAGGGTGACACTAGGAGAAGAGAAATCCGAACACGCCACAACACAAATCAACACACTGGTTTTCACTAGTTCTTGACTGAAAAAGAGATGGATTGGGTCTCAGGTCCCAAGGCACGCCATCATCTGAATTTGCATGGTTAGAGATTTCTAAGTGAGCCACGTGGCGACGCGCATCTAGTTCCCATTCCAGTATACTGATCAGTCTTTTCCCAGCAAATGCTTTTGGTATGTTCCTGAAGTCCTTGATTAAAGAACCCTCTCGGGGATCACTTTTGAGGGTTGTCTGGATGGAGTGGACCCTACCTAATAATTCAAATCTATTTGGTGGCCAGAGCAGGAAAACTCAGAAAGCCCCACATTCCCTCCAGAATGGAGCTTAAACAAAGCTTATTTCAGTCTGAGTCTATTAAACCTCATACCCTGATTGCACAGCAGGGACTGTGTCTTGATTTTTACCTCCCATCGTGCCAAGTATCGTGTATGGTAGGCACTGAATAAATATAAATATATAAGAGATACATGTTGAATTCAACCATATGTTCTGACATTATCAGTAAAGCCTGCACATTTTGGGCAGGGGTTTTCAGTCACCCTGTTCCATCTAGCTTTCACTGGGCTACCGAGACCTACGGATCTTTGAACCTCTAACCACATCCTGTTGTGCATACGTACTTGCAACTAACATGCTTGTAAAGCAGCTGACTCTACCAAAGTCTCAAGTGATAAAAGATTACCCCCAATGATGTTGGATGATTGCCTCCAGAGTAGCGGGAGGACTGCTGTTACTGTTGGTTCATCGGGAGTGAGCTGAGATGGTCCCTGCTGAATGTGGAAGAGGCAGATTCCAAAAGTGCCTCTTATGGAAAAATCTCTACCTTCCAACAGGTCTTTAAACGGTTCTCTCACCTTGAGAGGCAAGATATTTGATACACAGAGTACATAACCCCAGTTAAAGGACATAGCCATTGGTCAAGGTGTGGATTTTAATTCTTCATGAGGGGGTCAGAGGACAGCCACCCTCCTCGTGGGAGGTTTTAGCATTGTGAGTCCAGGTTGTGAACTGCAGGGTGGTAGGGTGATTATTGTCCTCCAAAAGGCAAAGTCAGAAGAGCCTGGCTTTGGTCTGCCTTTGCCGCTCCCTCCCTCCTCTGTTCCACCCAGCCCTCAGAACTCACTTTAACAAGGAGCGCCTGGGTGGCTCAGTCGTTAAGCGTCTGCCTTCGGCTCGGGTCATGGTCCCAGGGTCCTGGTGTCAAGTTGTCTCTCTCTGTCAAATAAACAAATAAAATCTTTAAAAAAAAAAACCAAAAAAACACCTCACTTTAACAAAGCGTGGGCTTGTGAGGTCAATGACTCCAGGATGTCTACCCAGGTACTCAAGTCAATAAAACTTGGACAGAGTAATGGGTTTGGAATTTGAACTCAGTATATCTATCTAAAAGTCTCTACTGGAAACTCCTTCCTTTATATTGGCCAAAGGAAGTGCAACCCAACAGCTGAGTGTGCTCCAGAGAAGCTACAGGCTTAGCCAGCGTTAAATGGTGGTTCAATCAGGTGGTACGAAGAAAACACAGAAGCATAGGACCTTCGTGGAAAGGCCCAGCTTGAGTCTCACATTGTGAGAAAAAGAAGGACTACTGAAGAAATGCCTTGCTGTTTAACTGCTCTGTCTCCTCACGTCCCTCACGGATGACCCTCTGCTGGTACTCATGGCCGACTTCTTGTTCATGAAGACGATGACCTTGGCCCGATAGGTTTTCTCTTGTTATATGTTCAAGTTATTAAAGGTTGGGCCAGTACACAAAGTGGCAGTTGCCTTAGGACGTGTCTGAGGGTCGGATACACGTGGGGCCATGGTTTGTGTACAGAGAGAGGGCAGGCGGAGGGATAGGGGAGGACTATAAGATGCCCACAGTTGCTCCATCCCAGAAGCATTCCGATGGGATCTCTGCTGAAGGCTGTTTGGAAGCATCCTCTGTGAACTGGCACACTCTTCATCTGGAAGACTTCCCTGCTTAAGATTCAGAAACCATCCAATTTACTCCTCACTGTGCAGATTGCTACATCTTCTGTGTCTTTGACACTGTCAAGATACACAAGATACCCTTGGGCGCCTGGGTGGATCAGTCGTTAGTGTCTGCCTTTGGCTCAGGTCATGACCTCAGGGTCCTGGGATCGAGTCCTGCATCAGGCTCCCTGCTCAGTGGGAAGCCTGCTTCTCCCACTGCTGTGCTCTCTCTCTCTGTTGAATAAATAAATGAAATCTTAAAAAAAAAGATACACAAGATACCCTAGAAAGGGTTTTAGGGTTAAGAAGGCACAGGAAGCAGAGCACGTAAGGCTCAGTGGTCAGTACCGACCATTGTGTGCAGATTGCTTGTGCAGGGGTGCCCACGTGTGTGTGAGTGAACCTTGTTCCCCATCTTTCTGTTCTCTGTCCTTGGGAAGACCTGGGGCCCTGCTTAGGCAGGAGGAGAATCTGGCCATAGACTTCTTTCCTCTCTCACTCATCATTTCTCCACTATTCTGCTGTTAGTAGGGTTCGCCCATTCCATACCAAGCACTGTTGTCTCTCAGCTTCTCGTCCTCTGTTTCCAAGTCATCCAAATCAGTTCAGGGAGTCAAAAGTCACTGTCTTCAGGAAAAGAGTAGACCTCTACCCTTCCCTAATCTCAGAATAATTCTATGAGGATGTCAGTATGCTCATTTAAAATCATTTCTGCATGCATACATTCCATGGATTTGGGCACCTACCTAGCCACGAGACTTTAATGAAATCTTTTTACTTGAACTCCTCTGTCTTTAGGCCTTTTGTGATGTGGCCCTGCCCTGCCTTTCTGCTCCTACTTCCCACTCAGGCATATAGTCTTTCACCGCGTACACACAAGGGTATTATCACAAGCATGCTGCCAGAAACCAGCAACCCTGTTCTCCGTGATGCTGTTGATCCTCACCACAGTGCACCTCACCTTGGCGAGCATGCAGCACATCCTCAATAAGAATGTGGCTTCACAGATTGATTTGTCTGTGAAGCCACAATTTTTGAGCACCCACGAGATCATGAGGAGGGAGTATCTGGAGCTGCCTAGTGCAACAGAAAAGGGAAATGTTGAGAAACAGGAATCTAGGGCAGTTTCTGCTTTGAATTTGGGCCTGAAGCTAATTTTTTTTTCCCCTAATTTAAAAAGCTGCCAGAAATCTGGAACCACTTTGCTGGCTGGAAGTTGTTGGTGAAAACACAGAAAAGAGTGTTTCCTTTTTCTTGAGGCCAGTTTGTAACATCCTGGAAATGGCCCTTGGATCCCAAGTCGCTGCTCTCTGTGCTCTGATGTCTTCACTGGGGCCACGTCCTCTTTGTTGGGCTGTCTTCTCCGCCAGAGTGAAATTAACCTCAACCTCATTACCTTCCTTCAAGTCTTGCCTGTTATCCTGCCACCCCATCCCCCAGTATTTGTTGTTAATCCTCTCCTTTATTCTGGCTCCTGGAATTCATTACCCTCCTTTCCCCCTTCCCCAGAGATGACCTGAATGCTTACCAGCATCCAAATTATCTTCCTCCAAAGTGCTTATTAAATGACTCTTCACGTGCAGTGCTGGGCTGGGCAAAGCACCAAGTCAGTTCAGGGAGCAAGGTCCATGCTCCTTGGGGTGTTGCCCTTCTGTAAACGCCAACATGGATAGAATGATCAAGACTTTTGGTCAGGGGAGCCTGGCTGGCTCAGTCAGGGGAGCGTGTGACTCTTGATCTCGGGGTTGTGAGTTCGAGTCCCACGTTGGGTGTAGAGATTACTTAAAGATAAAATCTTAAAAAAAAAAAAAGACTTTTGGTCAGTTATTACTTCCTTTTCCCTTTACTCTTTCTTGTGCATTATTTCCTTTTTTTTTTTTTTTTTTTTGGTCTGTAAAACGGGAATAGGATCATTTGTCTGTTAGAGCTATTTAGAGGAACAAATGAAGTAATTTACCTGAAAGAGCTTTGACAACTATAGAGTCCCATGTACGTGCTTGTCATTATTTCCAGTATCTTGCATAATGCCTGGCACCTTGGCACTTGGTCATTTTTTTATTGAAAGAATCAGTGAGTGAATGAGTGGAATTACAAACATAGTCTCTGCACTCTGGTCAGAATCAGGTGGGAAAGAGGTTGCACACACATGAAATACCATGAGAACAGTATGTAATGATACCTCACCGATTGAGATGCCTTTTTGGGGGTAGCAGCAATTATCTGGAACATAGTTGAAACCAGTGTCCCCAACTCAGCCAGAATCAATGTCCTTAAACAGATACACCAAAGTGCATGCATTTTATTCATTGAGGAGGTCTTCAAAAATAATCTACTTACTCTTACGGTTTTGTTCCTCCTTCTAACAAAAATGTTTCTCCGGGCTCCTAAACTCCCGGCCACATTTTGGAGCAACTGGAACGTGGAAACCTCTTGCTAAAGGGACTTTATTGTGGGTCCCAGAGATATCACTGTAGTACAGCCTAGTGTCATAATCGATGTTTTTAAGGATGACCCTTTGTGATCAAGTAAAATCTACAGCAGACTTAGTATCTTCTGCAATCATTTAAGTTAAATAGTACATTTTGGAAATGTTACAAAAGAAAGGAAATTTCCATACTTACAGTGTTCACTCCAGTGGTCAGAAAGGGGCAGGGTAAGTGGGGCATGACCGAGTCAGGGCTGTGGAAAGACACTGTCTAGGTTGAGTGCATAAGTGCTGAGAAGCAGAGACTTCAAAGCAGAGGCGAATCACAGAGGTTGTCTCTTCTCAGAGGAGAGGATGGAGCAAGAACAGTTGTTTTAGCAGGTGACTTACTCTGTGCTCTGCAATGTTCTGACTTCGTCTGTATTAACACATGAAATGCTTGCGACAACTCTCTGAGGCAGCCTTGCTATTGCCACCCGTTTACAGATGATGGGACTGAGACCCAGAGAAGTTAACCTGCCCGAGGTCACACGGCGGTGGAGGTGAGTCTGGCTCCAGACTCTAGGCCACTTGTCACTGTGCTAATTGCTTCCCTGCATTTTAAGAGAGGAGAATACAACTCATTGATAAGGGAGAACAATAGCAGCAATGCACTGCGTGAGAATAATGAAGGAAAAAGAATTATTGAAGTGGTACTTTAACAATCGTGAGATCACAAAAGAGCTGCTGTGAAAAAAATCTGTGAAAAAAATTGTGGTTTGGGGAATTGTCTGAATGATGTACCTGGAGAGACCATCATTCAAAAATAGGGCACATCCTATATATCAGGGAAGACTATGATTTCATAAAGCTCTTGTTTCGTGCGTGTGCGTGTGTCTGTGGTCGTGTGTGTGTGTTGGGATGTGATGTAAAATATATATATGTATATATATATATTATTTTTAGTTTTATTTTTATTTTTTTGCTGAGAGTCACAGTCAAGAAAGTTTGAAAGCCCTTGCCATATAAAGTTTGGCTGGGGCGGCCAGCAATTAGGTCCAGATGTGCTGTCTTGCTGCCCTGTAGACTCTGTGACCTAACAGCTTCATCCTCATTGCCTGCTCCTATCTCCAAAGGGAGGGACCATATGGGACTGACTTGCTTGGGTTCACCAGGGGCTCCGATGGCAGGCTGTTTCCTTAGGTCCAGGGTGAAGTGTGTTGAAAGACCCCTCAGGTGATAAACAAACATGGATTAAGCGCCCATTGTGTGAAGACCCCTGTGCTAGGCTTCTTGGGCTTTGGCATTTTTGGTTTAACAAAGGTACGTCTGGTGTAAATGTTAAAATGGCAGAGAGAAAATTTTGTTTTGAAATGGGAGAAAGAAAACAAAGTCCTTTCTCTGTGTGTCTCTGTGGCTTGACAAGCTTCAGTTTAAGGGTTGGCTTTAACTCTGTTTTCATTTCCAGTGGGTATGCTTTGAGTTGGCACACAAATTCAATGTGTGAATGGTGTAGGAGTTGAGAAAGTTGCACTGCTATTTCTCTTCTTAAAATTAACAGTGGAATCCTTATGGGAGCAGTGTAGGCTCCGGAATGGGCCACACATGGCTCTCTAACTGCATAATTAGGGAGTTCTCCAGAATAAAATAGTCCTCCTTCTTGCCAGAATTGATACCCCTCCTCCGAGGCCTCCTTTGAAAGGCAACTGACTGACAGTTGCTCTTCAGGCTTGTCCAAGGCCTAGAATTTCGCTGTCAGGGTCATATCCACACCCTGGTCATTAGAGTTTCTTGGGTAAGCTTTATGGATGTGTCTGCCCGCTCTCAAGTCCTGCTGACTTTAGCTTCCTGCCTGTTCTGGATTCACTGTGAATAACTCACTGAGTGTGCGCACACACACTCCCAGGCGAGGCCAGTCCCCAGGAGCTCATGGCTACCTTCAGAGGGAAAAGCTTTCTACACAAACATAGTCATCGCGGAAGCTTGCTAAAAAAGCACACTCTCAGGCCCCACTCGTGCCCCACTGGGTCAGAGTCTGCATTTAACAAGATGCCCCAGGTGATTCGCGGGCACATTAACAAAAGAGAAGCACCACAGTAGACTCTTGAGAGCAGCTCAGAAGGCAGTCCTGATTTCTCTATTGAGTCTCAACCCACCAATCAACTAACCAACTAGTCAACACCTACATTGTTATGGAACACCCACCATGTTTACCATGATAACCAATGTATGTGATTAGTGGTGCAGAAATCAGAGTAATAACAAAGTGCTGTCCTTCGGTTTCCCAACGAAATATTCCTCATCATGGTCACAGGGTAAGGACAACAGCTTAGCCCTAAAAAGTAGTAATGTGGGAGGCATCCAACAATTCTGTGGTCCCTGCAAATACACAAGTTGGAACACAGCTTAGGCTCCTGCAGTTACTATTGTGATGGCTTCATTCTGGGTGGTCAGTGCTGACTGTAGAGAAAAAAAATCTGGTTTTGGTGTTTGACAAGGAAGCAATTGTCAGGGCAGCTGAGCAGGCATGAAGGTAGGCACTGTGTCCTGTTGCAGCTTAAAACCTCTTCAAGAAATCCATCATCTGGAGGTTTGTAGTTCTACAATGGTTGGATGTAAGGGTGATCTGGCTGCAACATACGTCACCCCCACTGATAGCCAGAGCTGAGCCGGCTCATCTGGCTGGGTAGGTGAGTGTCTCTTTCTTCTCTCACTACTCCATGGGCATGTGTCCCTCCCGAAGCTGTAAGCTCTCTCGTTGAAGAGGACGACCTTCCCTCATAGAAGAGGACCGTTCTTTAGTCAAGGGTATAACAAATAGCTGTGCTCCCCTTCTAGAACCCTCAAACAAGCTCACAAGGTCCATTTGTAGGAGAATGTAGGGCAGTCAAGCTTCTAAGACTCCAGACACATCCCAATGTTGGGTGCTGCCTGTGACAGTCTGCTTTTCTTAAAAAAAATAAATAAATTAAAAAAATAAAATAAAATGGTTATCATGGTCATTTCTCAGGGATATACCTATTACACATTTAAAGCCTTCTTTTCAAGTTCTTGAAGCCATGCCTGGCCCTTCGCTTTCTGCAATATCCAGCTTGCCTGCAAGGTTATTAATTCTTCATTGTTTTTTAAGATAAAAAAAAATTCTTTAGAAATTCTTTTCCATTCACTTCTTCCCGCCTCACACCCCACCCCATTCTGTGCCATCATTGTAGTCCAAGCTATTTCAGCTTCTGTTTGTAACAGTTTTTAGATGACTTTCTTGCTTCCAAAATATTTCCCCAAGTACATCTTGAAAATTTCTTTAGCTGCACAGAGTTTCCTAAGATGATGTTTATCAGGTCACCTCCCTGCTCCATAACCACATTGATATTCCATCTAAACTCTCCTTGGTCTTCAAAGCTTCTGTGACTTGGCCTCATGTCACCTGGCCAAACTTATCACTTGTGCTCAAAAATGAATTACAACTTCCTTCCCACTAGCATTTTCTCAAAAAAAAGAAAAGTCACTTTATATTGAAGTCTTCACAAGGTTTGTAAAGAGCACCTGCAATGTGGGTGTTTTCTCAACTACTTTATTTGGAACTAAAATCACTACCTGGAGGACACATATTAGACTAACTTCAGAGCTAGTTTGGGATGTTTATTGAGGTTACCTGTTAGAATCATAAAGAAAAATGCAAGCAAAAAAATAATTTAGCATGGTTCAGTAATTACTTCTGAGAGTATGACCTCACTTTTAAGATTTTTAAAGCGATTGTTTTTTAAAGATTATTTAGAAAAATACAGTATACAGTAAGAAGTTACTTTATGATGATCACAAGCTTGCAACTATAGAAAGAAGGTTAAAAACAACAACAACTGACCTAAGGAGATGGAACTGGTAAATTACAGCTTGGATAAGACGTTTAATGACAACTTTGCATGTGGTTTATGTCAAACGGTATGTCCGGAAACTTCCATGACTGTAAAGATGATGTGCTCTGTAAATTGTGATGCACGACTTGAAATGGAACTGTTAAGTGATGACAACGATGCATATGAAGATACGTAAGAAGTATTTCAAAATCTGAGTTATAAAAAGTGAGAATGGAGACAAGCATTTGTACACTGTGTGAGACAAGATTCTAGAACAGCACACGCATTAGACACAGAGATGTTTTGCCCAGGTTGCCTTTAGGGAGTGAGTTGCATCCAAGCTTTCAGTGCCATTGGGCCTTTCCATGAAGACTGCTCCCCACACAAGGGTTCACTCTCAGGGCAGCCCACAGCCCGGGATTGAGCAAGGTGGAAAGGCAAAGACCCGGACACTTGGCTTTACCTGGGGTAGCTGATAGGCAACATCTCCTCCACCCCTCAGCTCCCTGCAGGTTTTGGCATCTTTGTCAAGCCTATCTCACAATCTAACGCCTTCCTGCCCAATCCTGCTCCCTCCCCCTTCCTTCCATGGGTGTTAATCTCTAATAAACATTTCGCACCCCAAGCTCCCTCTCAGCATCTGCTTCCAGAGAACTCATCCTGTGACAGTAAGGGTATGACGTTAATAAATATTGCGCTAGGTATACAATGGAATATTATGCAGCCATCAAAAAATGAAATCTTGCCATTAGCAATGACATGGATGGAACTAGAGGGTATTATGCTAAGTGAAATAAGTCAATCAGAGAAAGACAATTATCATATGATCTCACTGATATGAGGAATTTGAGAAACAAGACAGAGGATCATAGGGGAGGGGAAAAATGAAATAAGATGAAACTAGAGAGGGAGACAAACCATAAGACACTCTTAATCTCAGGAAACAAACTGAGGGTTGCTGGAGTGGAGGTGGGTGGGAGGGATGGGGTGGCTGGGTGATGGACATTGGGGAGGGTATGTGTTAGGTGAGTGTGTGAATTGTGTAAGACTGATGAATCACAGATCTGTACCCCTGAAACAAATAATACATTATATGTTAATTAAAAAGAAGTTCTCCTAAATATTGTGCTAAGATGTTGACTAGTTTGTCTGTATGCTTACAAGTTTATACATTCAGGATGGCGATTAATTTTTTAAAAAATCATCTCACTGGGAAGATGGGGTATCACCTTATGAGTAAGCTCTTTGATTTGCATAGACTCAGTATTCCCATCACTACTGTATCCAGGTCAGTCCACTCCCTATCCTCATATCCCATGCCCTGCCCCCTATAGCCCATCCCACCCCACTCATCCCTGCTCTGACGTTCTGCCTCATGCTGTTTCCTCCACTGCAAATGCTCTTCGTTCCACTCTCTTGCACATCCAAATCCTACTCATTCTTTAAGGTCTTAAAGAAAGGGATTACATCCTCCATGAAGATCTCCTCGCCTTAAGTAGCCCTCTCTTACTATTCCTTTATTTTTAAATTAAATTAGATTCTATTGTGTGTTAACAATATAACTCAGTTAAGCCCAGCTATCCTCTAATTATTCCTGTGAATTAGACACCAAATTTATACGTCCCAGTACCTGATATTGCACAGCACATACGGTAGTTACCTTTTCAAATGGCATCTATTAGCATCCCTGTGGGATTGGTGTTGTGTAGAAACACACTCTGGGAGCCACATGCCGGCAGATAGCAGAGTTAGTGTCAGACCTGAGAGCACAGTTAGGCTTGATGTCAGAGTGATGGACTCTCCTGGGAGACAAGCTGATGACTGCTGTTCCCAAATCCAAGGTGGGGAACATGGCCCCCAGGAAGGTGGAGTAGAGTGTCGTTGCAAACATAGGAGGCCAAGAGAAGGAGCAGGGAGAGGGAGAGCAGGCTGTTAATCTCAATGACTCATGGGTAAAGGTTTGCTTTGGGCAGCCAGTCTCAACCCCGGCTGCATGTTGGAATCACCTGGGGAAGCTTTAAAAATCCTGACACCTAGATCTCACCGTGTAGATGCTGATGTTACTGGTCAGAGGTGGGTCCTACGATATTTAAAAGTTCTCCCAGTGATTCTAATTGCAGCCAAAGTTGAGATTTCTCCAAAGCCACGGCTTTAGGGAAATGGGAATGAGAACGTTTCCTTTATTGAGTATATCTGCTGTACCTGAAATCGCTCTGGGAAACTGTCATCCACCGCTATATAAACAGCTGTGTTGCTCACCTTGGAGCCTGAGCCTCCTACTCCCAGGGGGGGTCTGAGGACCACCAGCACGGACGCCACCCCAGAGCTGGTAAGAAAAGCTCCATCCAGATCCCGAACCATGATCCCCACACTATTTGTATTTGTTTGAGAAGCACTAGGCTAGAGACAGTTCCCCGTGAAAAGCAGCTCCACTCAGCTTCACACATGTGATCCAAACCAACCAACCAACGAAACAAGCCAACAAACTCTGTGATCCAGACTGTCAGCCCGTGTGGCTGTGTCTAGATTTATCTTCAGGTCAAAGCACATCTCACCTGGTCAGCAGTCACCCTGGCCTCCTATACCTCACATCCACTATCCTGGTGGATGGCTGCTATCTCTTGAAGGAAAGTCTAGGGTCCCCATACCGAATCTTTCAAAGACCAGTTGGTCAATGTTTTAAGTTAGGCAGTCTGGAATTCGTGAAAATCTGTCTAGCTATGTTCCCCTGATGTGGTCAAAGCAAAAGGAAACAGAAATGTAATTTTACTTATATAGATAACAAATGGTGTCAGAAATGGTTCTTTTCCTCCTTCGTTTTGGATGAACTAAAGAATGGGGGGAAATCAGAAATGTAGTCCCTGAGAGATTAGCCAAATCATCCAAATGGATGTGAGCCGGCTACAGAGTATATTATTCCAGGTGTTGCTGGAGAGCTAAGCTGGATGAAGGAAGAGACAGGAGTGAAAGAGAACCCTCGAATGCCAGAGATGGATTCTTCCTCATACAGGGGTGTTCGCATATGGACCGCCAAACATGATCGCAACTTGCCCCATCACTGAGTGCCTTACTGCTTGAGTCCAAGCCTCCCGCTGGGTGAGCTTGTAACCTTAACAGAAGGACTTAATTGTAAATTTTCCTCACAATGAAAAACAAACAGATCAAAACAGCCTCATATTTTTGCTATGAGTAGATGTTCTGGATCATCAGCCTTGTTCTTTCTTTCTCCATTACCAAGCTCATGGAAGGTCTGTCATTCCAAGGCAAACACAAATAGCTGACTCTTCATTTTCCTCTGGTATACTGCATGTGGGCGAGCTCATTAGCTCCCTTATTCATTTGTTCAACAAACATTTATTGTCTACTTTTCTCTAGGAACCGCGCTGGGGAGTGGGGCTCCATGCCCCTGTCTGCCTAAAGGTCAGAGAAGAACACATTGTGGATAAACTGTCAAACTAATTTTTTTCTGGAAGAAAATTACATGAGAAGGTGAAACTATAGTGTGTCACTAATAGAGAATACTAATTTATTAACATAAATGATAAGAATGTTGTTAGAGAGGTTCTGGCACATCCACTTTAAATAGAAGATGAAAATTAGGTATTTATATAAATGCAGTCATTCTGAAGACAACTTATTTTCCTCTCTTCAGAATAAAACACCAGCCCCAGATCTGATACTGGTAACTTTGAAAGCAGTGTGGCATGCCTGGTCACTCACGGTCCTTCTGCCTTCTTCCATCACAGTCTGTGCTGTGGTATAATAATCCGGCCAAATGTGGCCGAGTGGCAGTCTGAGCACCATAGGATTGTGTGAGAATCACTAGAAATGTGACCACCTTGGGGACTGGAATAGTAATGTTAATGGTGACACAGCAAAGTCCCAACGAACAGGCTGTGTTCATTTTTGCTCACTTAATTACTCAAGGGGGTGAAAAGGAAAGGCCCCCCTCCTGGCTAGTTTACGCAGAGAAGGAATTCGTTGGCAACGCGCTGGGTAGCTCACAGAAGCCACAGGAAGGCTGCAGAGCTAGGCACGGAAAATGGGAGTCTGGGCAGGGGGAGCCTGTCTGTGAGGGTCATATGGCAGGAGCAATCTGGTCAGCACATTGCCATTAGTGCTGCCCCCTCCACAGCATGGCTCTGGACATCTATCCCACCATCACCATGACAACCACAAGTCAAGTCCCCGTTGGGAGCATTCAATGAGCCCAGCCCAGGTTTCACATCCACATGGTAGCTGCCAGTGGATGAAGGAAAACATGGTGTGGCAACTTCTGGCTCCGTAGTAAGAGGTGGGGCCCTGTCTCCCACCGAGGTTTATTCCCAAATAAGAAGGGTCTGTGGGTTCTGGGCAACCAAAAATGTAGCCCATGTCCATTAAGTGTTGTGTCCCTCCGAGTTCTCCTATCCCATGCCCCTCCCCTGTGGTCAGAGTCTACGGAAGGTTAGGTACCCCGGCTTTCTGCAGAGGGAAGGAAACAAGTTGGAATTCCAAAAAACGGCAGACGAGTGACATCTCTGCTGGATACAGTTACCAGAAACCCAACCCAAATCAGATGAAGCCAAATAGAAACATTATTTTAAGATATGGGGGAGGAGTGTATCTCATGGAGCCCAAGGGCTGACACTTGCTAAGATGTTGGCAAATGCCACAGATCTAGCAACTTGAAGCTGGCGGGATTCTGCCACTAATATTATTATAATTAATAGTAATATTTGTGAAGTACTTATCATGGGCTCGCAGTTACTTTTTCATGATGACTCTATGAGATCTGAACGAAAACCACTCGCATTTTACAGAGAAGGAAGCCTGGAGAAGTTAGGGCATATGGCCAATGTCACAGTCCCAAGTGTGAGAACAGGTGCGGACCCAGAACCTGTGTGTGTGATCCTCACCACACTGCATTCTCCTGCCTTGGTGCGGACCGCAGTCTTCTGCCCTTCATTCTGCAGACCCCAAGTTTCACACCTGCTGTCCATCAGCCCTGGGAGAGATCACACCTTCCTATGTCCCATGTCCAGTCTCTCAAGAAAACAACTGTGATTGGCCTGGTTTAGTGTCGCCCTGAGGGGCTCTGCCATAACCAAGTAAGTGGGATGGGTGAGGGTGTGGGGCTTCAGGGGTACGCCAACTGCCCCCAGAAAATAGGGGTTGCTGGTAGCCAAACAATTGTTAACTACAAATTTCAATGTTGCCTTTTGCGTGACTTTTCATTTTGCCTTAGTCTCTAGCAATTTAGACATAAATTTAATTTAAAAGGCAATGACTAATTCCTTCCATGTGTCTGGGAACATCTGTGTCTCTGCTCGCTTTTACAGAACTACTTTCTTCTTTTATTGTTTTCATTAGAAAATCTCAATTTTCTTATTTCATGCTGTGTTTGATTTTTTGGTAAGTTATCTTAGAACCTTTATGGAAGTGGGTGAGGAATAAATCATAGCTCATTGTGCTGTCCAACATGGTAGCCTCTAGTCACACCCATTTAAATTTAAGATAAACTAATTAAAATTAAATAAAATATTAAATTCCATTTCTCCATTGCACTAGCCATATTTTAAATGCCTAATAGCAAGCACAATATAGCTCTATAGTATGGAATATTTCCATCATTGCAGAACGTTCTACTGGACAGTGTTGCTGCAGAGGGTTCCAACAATGGCATGGACGGGCTTTTGAAATATCAAGCTCCCAAATGAAAGTGGCTTGCTAACCTGGGGTGACCCTCCAGTTCCCAAGAGCTGTGAGTTCCAGTTCTCTTTCCCGCTGCTATGCTTCCTGTTGATTAATTCCTGATTTGCTTCCATATTCATTTTCTCAAAGCCAACATTTGCATCACATAAACTTGAGTTATTTCTTTTCTATAGTAGAAAAGGTGTGCAACTGTGATAGAAAGTTCTTGGGCTGGAGGGACATTTGTTGCTGGTACTAAAAATTTAATGCACTTGCTTAATTACAATTGGGACTGAAGGAATGTATGAGCTGGAAATGCTGGTTAACAAAATGAAATGTTTATATGTGGAAATGCTTCAAGAGCCCAACAACAGAATCCCCATGTTCTGCATGGTGAGGAAGTTTCCATCCTCCTTTTTAGAACTGTCCAGAAAAGCCAAAATATTCTTGGTTGAAACTGCTCTGAATCTTTAACATTACGTTGTCTCCATTAGAACAAAATTTATTTCCATGCAGTGCCAATCCACAAACTCGGTTTCTACCACCTATTCGTTCCTTTAGATCCCGTCTGAAAGGGTTTACTGCTGGTACTGTTTACAGTAAATTCTACCCTAGAGTGGGAGGGGAAAGAGGCATGTCTTAGGAGGCAACTGGGCATTGAGGGAGAGACACCCCTCCAAGAGGAGTCAGAAGTCTTGTGAGAGTGGGGGCTGCTCTCCACTCCTTGGTTGTGTGCTGCAGAGATGGAAGGACATCCCCAGGGGTGACCTGAGTCAGAGAGAGTAGACCCCAGATGCAGGACCGTCCAGGTCACAGGTGATTCTCATACCCCGAGAGTGGGACAGAAACAGCAGACTCCAGATCCAAAGGAACACAGGGGCTGGAACAATGTGGCCTGTGGGTTGCAGAAAGTACCCTGTCAAAAGTCAGAATGGAGCAGGCACCCGATAATAATTGATCCAATTGCCCATCATCTCTGTGGAAGGGGACTTGGAGTCACATTTAACTTGATTTACAGGATGCTAAAAATATATGCTATTTATCACGCACCTGAATTTCAGAACTAAAACTCTTGCTTGCTGCATTTGAATATACTGAGTTCGGACATAAAATCCGAGGGGCGGTGAGGGTAATGTCTATGCAACTGGCACAGGACCCGGATGGCCTTCTGGCAGCCGGCAGCCAGGACTGGAGAGTTGCTTTCCATGCTCTGAAATGTTGACGTGCAACTCACTTTTGGGATGAGTTTTGTGGATGAGCCTCATCAGCTGACAACCTCGCTGGGGCTAAGAATGAGTTCATTTTTGTTCTGCTAGGTCTTAAGTTAGGACAGCATGTGATTTAGGGACTGATTCAATCACATTCCATGTGGGTTTGGCTAAGTGACAGGTTAATATATGTATTTATCGGTCTTTGGAAAAAATGATTATTATTTTTCTGAGTTCAAGTAGAAGCTCTCATAACTGACCTCCATGTAACTGGTTGGCCAGATTAACTAACTCCCCATTTCCTTTGTGAAACAAACTGATGGTAATGGAACCAATGTTTGTATCCCCTCAAAATTCATATGTTGAAATCCTAACCCTCAATGTGAGGGTATAGGAAGTGGGTCTTTGGGAAGTTATTAGGTCATGAGCCCTCATGTAGGATGACTTCCTTGATAAAAAAGACCCCAGATAGCTCTCCCCTCCACCATGTGAGTACTCAGTGAGAAGGCGGCAGGCTATGAACCAGGAAGTTGTCCTCACCGGAACACAACCATGCTGCCACCTAATCTGGGGGCTCCCAGCCTCCACAACTGTAACAAATAAATTTCTGTGGCTCAGTAGTCATCTAGCCGATGGTATTCTGTGATAGCAGCCTGAGCTAAGACACGACTGCCCATAGCCCACTGAAGGCTAGAGGCTGCTATGGCAGGAGGATGCTGTTTAGTAGGCCCACTGTGTGTGTTTGCTTCCTTCCTAACCTGTCCGTTCCATTTGACTGCATTCCAATAATTACACACTTTGACTACATATTATTAAAGCTGGCTATACTAGAGTACCCAGAGAGGAGTGTTTTCCCAATGAAAATTAAGCTTACTGCTCTGGAAAGACTCAATGAAGGGAAGCCGTTTAAAAAGTGTTGTTGAATTATATTTGGTGGTTCTCAGTACAGTGTCTAGAAGGATTCTTGAATCGAGATGCTTTGAACTGTCTTTGAACTCTCATTTCACTAAGGTAACCCAAATGATAGAACATAGAGGATGCATTATGTGTGTGGTTCACAAAGAAAAGGGACAAGACAGCACTCTAATCAGCAAATCCATATTCAAAGACAGGCACTGGCCAAACAAAAGGATTGGTGAGTGAACACACATTTTAAGATTCCTGTTAGAACACAATGTTTGCCGCATATATGTACATTTGGGTGTGTGATCCCCCTTTTTGTGAGGATGCATTACCGCCCTCTGCTGGTCAGAAGGGAGGGATGCCGCCCATGGATCGCATGGAAGCCCCACCCACTGTTTAGTTTCAGAGCATCTGTTTTCATATAGAATGTGTAGGTTTCCGGTTAAAATGCTGGCTGACCATGTAGCGGTAGATACATCAATATAATGCTATTATTTTACATCGAAAGTATTTTCATATATTTATATAAGAACGTTTAATACCTGGGTGATGAACACCCTCACCCCACCCACCACGCGATTTTATTGCCTTTTAATCACACGCGGTAATATTTTAAAATAGATATTAATTTCAGAAGCAGTGACTTTCACAAGGTACAGCTGCTGTCCTTTGGTGCCGCTATTCACAATGACAATGAGAAAGAAAAATGGTTCTGACTACTGAAAGGTCCGATCTTCCGATGAATGGAAACAATAAACGTGTGCACTCGGGAGCTCGCTCCTCACACATCATAGGACTTTCCGCAGGAAAGGAAGAGCTTCTCCAAGGGAAGCCGGCGATGCGGCAGCCTTGGCGAGATGGCGGCGGGTTCCGCCCACCTCTGCGGCAGCGTCACGATCAATAATGCAGGGCTCTGCGGCAGAGCCGCGCCTTCCGTACCCGCGGCGCCGGCCGTGCGCGCGGGGAGGCTGCTAGGTTAGCCCGCTGCGCCATCTAGAGTCCGCCCGTGCTCATCGCAGGCTGGCCCTGGAAAGCCAGAAACTGCCCTCTAGGTTGTGCGTGGAGCAACACTTAGCCTTCAAGAGTGGATCTAATTTTAAAAGGCAAAGAAAAAAAAAAAAAGTGTGGTGCTTATTCATTTGCATGTAAGATGAATCATTTTAAGGCTAAAAACGCCAAGTGCCGATCGTGTAAAGTAAATAACGATTATCAAGCATCTCTCGGTCATTTTGTGAGTACCAGGGCTATGCTGATGAGTCTCATCAGTCTCCACTGTCACCTGACACAGCCTAGGAGGGAAAATCATATGGATTTGGTAGGACAAGCGACGGCAGGAGGCTGGGGGGACCCACAGCACAGCAGTTCTGTGCTGCTAGAACACAGGGGTGAGGAGCGGAGGGGCCCAATGGGAGCTGGCTGCATCACAGAGGGCCCCTGCCGTGTTACCCAGGAGCTGAATTTCAACCTGTATGCGAGGGGGAGTGAAAGAAGTTGGTTGTTGTTGTTGTTGTCTTTTAAAGATTTTATTTTTAAGTAATCTCCACACCCATTGCAGGGCCCAAACCCACAGCCCTGAGATCAAGAGTCCCACGCCCCACCGGCTGAGCCAGCCAGGCACGACGAAAGAAAGGTTCTGAGTAGGACTGTAACGCGGTCACATTTGTGTTAAAGGAGGTACATCTGGCAGCAGTGTCGAGGGGGGGATGGGAGGGGCTTAGAAGCCCGAAGGTGGGGCTGGAGGAAGACGGACGTCAGGGAGCTCCTAAAAGTAGCAGAGCTTGGATGTGAACTGGGGTCTTCGGGCTCCAAGCCCAGCCTGCCCGGCACCCTGCCAAGGGGCCTGCGGTTCTGATTGGATTCGGAGTCACGCATACAGTCATTTTTCAGATCAGGAATGACACACCACATTAGGCACGCTGCTCCTTCTCTGAAAGATGAGCTCCACTCGCCCGCAGAACTACAGAAAATAACCCCGTCCTTGCCCTTTCTCCCTTCCTACTTCTCCCTGTGGCGTCCTCAGTGCCTACCTCTCCATTAACTCAGCCCTCTTTCCCACACAGGGGTCCCCCTGCAAACCAGACGAACAGGGCCAAGCGACAAAGTGAATTACATCCCTCTGAGCTATTTGGCCTTGTTTTCCTTGGGCCACAGCCTGACTTTCTTTCTTTTTTTTTTTTTTTTTAAAGATTTATTTATTTATTTGAGAGAGCGAGAAAGTACATGAGAGGGGGGAGAGTTAGAGGGAGAAGCAGGCTCCTCGCCGAGCAGGGAGCCCGATGTGGGACTTGATCCAGGGACTCCAGGATCATGACCTGAGCCGAAGGCAGTCGCTCAACCAACTGAGCCACCCAGGCGCCCTCACAGCCTGACTTTCTGACGCCCTGGGAACAAGGCGAGGGCACCTGCTTCTTTGCAAAAAGACGGAAGATGGCAGGGCCAATTGTTTTGTGGTTGTGGGGGGCTGCTCAGTCTTGGATCTGATTCACTAAAAGCTGGATGGGAGGAGCCAATGGCAACGCCTTAGCGCACGGCAGCCCCTCAGAGAACACACGGGTGTTGGAAGACCGGGCTCACCAGGGTTCGGGGAGGTAGCAGAGAGAATACACCAGCTCTCTCAGGCCCTAGCACAAAAATCACAGTGGGATCGTGAGGCAAGAGCTTTGTAAAAAGATTGGGTTGCGTTTAAGATGAGGACATCTAGGAAAAAGGTGAGAAGTGCCATAATTAGTAATAGAAAATGAGCATAAAAAATGCAGTGGCTAAATGCATGCAAAATGAGAATCATGCTTAGCTATGGTAGTTAGAGTGTGATTTTAAAAGGAGTCCTTTTAAATAACCAGCAAGTT
Source organism: Leptonychotes weddellii (assembly GCF_054177405.1). Lineage (NCBI taxonomy): Eukaryota > Metazoa > Chordata > Mammalia > Carnivora > Phocidae > Leptonychotes > Leptonychotes weddellii. Next base: position 85,259,715 of record NC_138376.1, read on the forward strand.
TTTATTGAACACCTGTCATGTACATGTCCTTCAGCACTGTTATGTTTGCATTGTCAATCTGGCTGGAAAAATCACTGAATTATTAGAGGTCTGGCTGCAGGTCCTGCTGGGAGAGAGCAGAGAACCAGAGGAGGTCGTACAGAGGCCCCAGCTTTGGTTTTGGTTCTAGGGTCTGTGACTTTTCAGGGAAGAGAACACACACAAGGAGAATAGCAATCTTGTGAGACTTAGAGTATTTGGAACAAGTATGAGTGACTCTCCAAATCATGCAGTAGAGTGTAGGAACTGTCCATTTCTTCATTTTCTTTGAATTAAAGTTAACAATTTATTAAATTTAATTGTTTAAACTTTAATTACAGTTACAATTAAACCTGGCTCAGACCCCCTCCCCCATCTCCATCTGGAGATCAGTTTGCTCTAAGCTCTCACCGGTGTGTCCCCCGCCACCTCCAATACCAGCACAGGGACCGCCACCACCACCATCAGCGGAGGCTGAGCAACAATCCAGAAGGTCTAGCTGGTGCCCAGAAAAGAGGCCAGGCTTTTGGTCTTCACTCTCTGAGCTTTCTGCCCACACCCTGATGCTCCATGTCTGCACGCAGAGGTCTGCAGGGAGCTTGCGGATGGCAAGCCGGGTCAATCTCCAGAAAGCACCATGGAACACCAAGTCCCTCTGGGCTTTGATGCTGTCACCAGATGGCCTGAGCATCCAGTCCTCACTCAACCCATGGGCTGCACTCGCTTCCTCTTCTTCTCAGCTGCCTCACATCCACTCCCCGCTCTCCTCTCTCAGCCTCCCCTCTTCAGTGAGATCAGGCCTCCCTAAAAGACAAGATAAAGGCGTGCGTGGGTGGCTCAGCTGGTTAAGCGCCTGCTTTCAGCTCAGGTCATGATCCCAGGGTCCTAGGATAGAGCCCTGCATCAAGCCCCCACATTGGGCTCCCTGCTCAGCTGAGAGCCTGATTCTCCCTCTCCCTCTGCCACTCTGCCTGCTTGTGCTCTCGTTCTGTCAAATAAATAAAATCTTAAAAAAAAAAAAAGATGAGATAAAGCGTTCCAGTGGCTTCTATTTTCTGCTTGGAGGATGGATCAGAGAGAAGTATAAAAGGCCTCACTAACTTCTTGTGGTTAGAGGGAGGAGCAGGAAGAAGAAAAATGTTGAGAACTCAATGCAAATTAATATCTCAATAAATCACCCTGCTACAGATTATCATGGAATGTATAGGCCAGGCAGAGAGGGAGCCGAGCAGAGGGAGTAAATACTTGGAATCTCTGTTCTGCTTCTTGCTACCCACGTGGCCTCATCTTGTGGCTTCCTCATAAGTGAAAGGAAGATGCACCCACCCTGCAGTGTTGCCTTGAGGATCAGAGGAGTCAGTATTTACACAGCCGTGGGCACAATGGAGACACACCCGAGCAGGCATTGTTAGCTGTTAGTGGTACATCTCTAGTTCCACTGATGCAAATGCAGACCCTCCCTCAAAGCACACTTCCAGTGTGTTAGCAGGCCAGCTTGTCTCCCTCCCACAGCCAGTTAGAGAGGAGAAAAGGAAGGAGGTGTGGGTTTGGACCTTTGCCTGTCTAGGTGGCTGATCCTCCCGGGAGAAGGGAATAGTCTAGCTGTGATGATGGGCCTGATAGCAGGATTTCAGGCATCTTATGCAAAGGGCAGTAGGCTGTGCTCTTGGCAGCTGGAGCTCATCACCATCAGCGGTGTGCATTTCGCCAATGGAAAGAGCACAGGGCAGCAGTCTTCCCCAACTCTCCAGCTGGCTTCCTCACAACTCATTAAGGCCATTTCCTCAGCGATGTCCTCTCTGCCCCCTGAGCTCCATTAGCTCCTCCCTGCCATTCTTTCTTAGACTTGCTTGCTCTTTATTATTAGCCTTTATTCAGTTTTTAGTGACGGATACTTTGTGTGTTTGTTTAGTGACTTCTCTCCCAGTAGATTATATGTAGCTCTGGAGGGCAGGGATTAAGTGTGTTTTATTGACCAAGTACAATCACTTAACTTCAAGTTTTTAATATGTTAAATGAGGATAGTTAATACTGCTTTTGCCTACCTCACTGAGCTGTGAAATTAATAAAGATAATAATGTGAAACTTCCTTGTAAATCATAAAACATGATGCAAATATTAACTATGCTCAGTGCCATGTGTATTTGAATGCACATCATGAGCTGAACACTTGTGCAATGGGCTCCTAGCCAGATGAGCATTTTGTTAAATGAGATAATAAAGGAAAGTGCTTGGAAAAGGATGCACCCCATGATAGCTCTCATTGTCAGAAGTCAAAGATGGCAGCCCCAACCTCTAAAAATATCATATTCTCTTAGTCCATCTGTAGTAGGCATGAAATAGTTAACTAGGAGCATGCCCTGGGCTGGAGATGTGTAAACATGTGTGACAGTGAATAACCCGGAGCCAATCAATTCTGTACACTTCGGTGGAGGAGGGGGCTCACAAGTTAGTTCTCAACCAAGATGTTCCTTCCCCCTCAAGAGGCAAGGATACTGAGTATGACATCTTCTCCTCCCCTTTGCAGAGAGATTATAGAGGGAGGGAAGACATTTCCAGAAAAATGGAGGCTGCTCCATTTCTCTGCATTTCACAGAGAGTGAAGGGGAGGAGCATGAATCTCCTTAAGCTCAAAGGCTCCACAGATATGGGTGGCATCACACTCGGAACAGGGAGCGCAGGAGGGATGGAGTTGACCAGTACACTAGCCCTCCCCTGGGGTTCCTCTGCTTTGGACAGACCAGCCAGGAGATGAGAAACAATCCATTCTGATGGCCAGTGTGCAACATGAATCACTGAGGTGGGGAACCCAAAGATCAAACAGTGTTACACCAGAAAGATTAAAGAAATAGATTGGATTGGACCAGAACAGATATGTTTTCCTTCACTGGGTGGTTCTGAGGTTTTTTCCTATTTCTTAGGGAAGAAGGAGTAGGAATTGACATCACAACCACACTGGGTATTCCTTGCGGTTTTGGTGTGATTATAATTATGGTTTAATTGACTATTTAGTAATCTATGTAGAGTTTGTTTGCACCTTATGGAATCCCTGGCTCTCCAAGGAACCCCGGATTCCCTATTGTTGGCAGAGAGCCCAGATTTTCCCCAGACCCTCGGCACTAGGCTTTATTTACCGTGTTTTTATATAGCTGGGACTGTTCTAACGAAACACAGGTGAGCAGAGCACCCAGGAGAGGTAAGGTAACAGGAAGAGATAGGATGTGTAAAGGGTCAAAGAGAATAGAAATAGGCCCTTGGATGGGGGCAAGAAGGTGGACCAGACACAGGATCCACAAGGAGACAAAGCCCCAATGCAGATGCATGTCAAGAGGCATAAGCAAAGACCAAGGCTGAGAAAGTGGGATGAAGGAAGGTCACACACACACACACACACACACACACGTGAGATTTAGAAGGAGGAAGGGTACGGATCTGTAAGAAATTGTTTTCTTCCCAATCTTAATTTGCTAAATGACTCCCACTAGCATAATTGTTTTGTCTTAGCCCAAAAAGATTGGGGTTAACTTTACTTTATCTGTCATGGGACCGTGGCCACAGAGAGAACTTCTCTCAGGCCAGATGCTCTCGGTGTCCACCCTGTTCCGCCTCCATTTTTTCCAGTCATGAGCCAGCTGGTGTGAGAAATGTGCTGTGAGGGAGGTAAATGTCGGGCACCCCCTGGGCGTCTGAGGCAGAATCCAGGGCTGGGGGAGTCAGGGAAGGCCTTTGGAACCCTGTTATCGCTGTGGAGGGAGAACCCCAGAGCAGGCTGCCTTTGCGGCTGGGGACAGAGAGCAGGCCGGCACTCTGTGCTCTGGGGCCTGGAGGGCCTGGCGCAGGGTGAGCCTAGTAGAGTGAATGGGGAGGCTGAGGGTGAGGAAGGTGGGTGCCTCCAACTGCACCATTTTTTACCAAAGGGCAGACTCTGATCTCTGGAACTGGCAGAACAGCTGCTCAAAGAAAAGTCACCACCTGATCTATCCTCCTTAGTCCTGGAGGAGAGCACTCACACCCTCATGACGCACTCCACGCCCCTGCGAAGGTAAATAGGAGGCGAGTGGCAGGAAGGAAAACAGGGTATTAAAGCAGATGCCTGAGAGCGAAAGCAGAGGCTGAGAGTGTGAGCGCAAAGTCGGTGGCGTGGGAGGTGGAGGCGTGTGTGTCCTGCTGAGGAGACACAGGGGCCCTTTGTGCGGGGCCTGAGTCGCCTCCTATGTCCCTGCTGCTGGCTCCTGGGGAACATGCCGGGGCTCCTCCTTTCCGCGCTGCTGGGCGCTGCTCTCGCCCAGGTAAGTTCCCTCGCCTCCTGCTTCCCCTCCGGAGGCTGCGGCGGCTCCGTATTTCTTCAGGCCAGAAACGAAAAAGGAAGAAGACGACGGGGGAAGCGGGTGTGTGTGTGTGTGGCGGGTGGGGTGGGGGGGGTTGGGGGGGCGGGGCGGGGGGGGTTGGGGGGTGCAAATTCCTTGTGGAAAGACTTCATGCCCAACAGGGAGCCATTTTCCTCTCCAAAGAAAGTTGGGTTTTAGTTTATTAGCTTCGGGAAAGAAGTGGAAAACATTTCTCCCTCTCAGGTAATGGCACTAAATCCTACTTTCGATATGTTTGAACAGCTCTCAGACTGGAATAATGTGTATTTTTGAGTGGAGTGGTACACACACCACGGATCTGGGAGGCGCAGGCCTGCCTGGTGCGGCGGGGTGAGCAGTGCCTCTTGGTCTGGGCCCCACGCTGGGGCTCAGCTTTCCACGGCTGTGTGCAAAACGTGCAGAGAGCCACTGGAAAAATTGATTCTGACAACTCTCTTCAGTTAAGCCTCTTCTTGTTGGAGAGGAGCACTTCGGATACACATTTATATTTTTAAAACATTCTGTTGCTTTGTCTTTTCTCAAATCATGTGTTTCTCACTTTTCATGAAAGGGAATCAGTCCATGAAGACTTTGAAATAGTTCAAGCAACAGACCAAAGGGAAGTTTAATTTAATAGGAGCAATTCATTGCCTTAATATTTTTTACCAAGATGAAAACAGGGTGACTTATTTATGGATTTATTTACACGGTGGAGGTTATTGCTTGCACAGAGGATGGAGCTTTTGAAACCTTCTGGTGATATGAAAAACATGGGACGTGTCTTTGAGTTAATAGTTGATTAGGGCAGTAAATTGTATTTTAGGAAACAAGAGACTGAAATATGTTGTATTTTATACAGAGAGATCTAAGATTATAAAAGAATCCTAATAAGAATGCCGGTGGTACAGTTTATTTCCACTGTAATGTGGAGGGCACATTTCCCCAGCAGAAGTGAGATGGGGCTACCTATCTCCCAGTCCACCCTTCTTGAGAAAAGGCCTATCATTGTTGTGAATGGAAAGCCTACCAGGTATTCCCAAACAGGAAATATTCCATTATAGAGAGATGTGTCCACAGTTAAATCAAACAAACATAAAAAGGTGCTAAAATACAGCAACAAGAAAGTATTATTTTGCTTACTTTTGCCATTATGAATTTTTGAGGAAGCATACCTACCATTCGTTGAACATCTGCGACATGCCAAGCACTGTGCTAGGTACTTTAGTTATTATCTTAATCCTCAAAATAACCTTATAAGGTGGATATTAATAATCCCATTTTACAGAGGAGGATTAAGGCTCAAAGATCAAATAAATGATAGAAAGTCATCGAAGATCACTCTATGTGTATAGAGAGCTACACCAAAGCTCAGCTCTGGTTTCAAAACCCTTTCTGTTACACCAAAAGAACCTGTTGGGTGTACCAAAGGAATTCTGTTCCATTTCTTTTCTGTTGCACCAAGAGTCTGCTGACTCTTTTGTTGTTCTGAGATTTTGATTTTGAAAACAGTCAAAATGTCTGAAGAAAAAAGAAATATATATATGTGTATATATATATATATATCTCTTCATATTTTCCCACTATTTGCCATTTCTGGGACTCTTCATTTCTTTCTGTATTTCTGAATTACTATCTCTTGTAATTTTCCTTTAGACTGAAGATCTTCCTTTAATATTTCTTGTGAGGCAGGTATGCTAGCAATAACTTCTCTCAGTTTTTGTTTAACTGGAAATGGCTTTAATTTCACCTTCTCTTTTGAAAGATAGTTTCACTGGAGGTAGAATACCAGGTTGACAGTCCCCCTCCCCAACCCCTTTCCGCACTGGGTCTTGTTCTTCTCTTCCTCCTCCTCCTTTTTTTTTTTTTTTAAAGACTTAATTTTTTTTTTAGAGTAGCTTTAAGATCACAACAAATCTGAGGGGTGCCTGGGTGGCGCAGCTGGCTAAGCATCTAACTCTTGGTTTCTGCTTAGGTCATGATGTCAGGGTCATGAGATCGAACACTGTAGTGGGCTCTGTGCTCAGCATGGAGTCTGCTTGAGATTTTCTCTCCCTCTCCTTCTGTCCCTCCCACTTGTGCTCTATCTCTCCCAAATAAGTAAATAAATCTTAAAAAAAAAATTATAGCAAATTTGAGAGGAAGGGACAGAGATATCCTGTATACCACCTTCTCCTACACATTCATAGCTTCCCCATTAACATCATCCACCAGAATGGTACATTTCTTACAACTGATGAACCTACATTGACACATTATTACCTAGAGTTCATAGTTTACCTTGGGGTTCACTTTTGGTGATGTACATCCTATGAGTTTGGGTAAATGTATAATGACATGTATCCACCATTATAGTATCATAGAGTATTTTTGATGCCCTAAAAATCCTCTGTGCTCCACCTGTTTACCCCTTCCCTCAACACCTGGCAGCTACTGATCTTGTTACTGTCTCCATAGTTTTGCCCTTTTCCAGAATGTCATGTAGTTGGAATCATACAATATGTAGACTTTTCAGATTGGCTTCTTTCGCTTAGTAATACGTGTGTCTTTTCATGGATTGATAGCTCATTTCTTTTTAGCACTGGATAATATTCTATTGTCTGGCTATATCCAAGGCACCTACTGAAGAACACTGTGGTCTCCTTTTGATGGGAAGTCAGATCTCATTCTTTTTGTTATTCTTTTGTATGTAATGCTTTTTTTTTTCTCACTCTGCTTTCAAAGTTTTCTCTTTATCTTTGGTTTTCAACAGTGCTACCTTGTGGCCTCAGAGATTATATAGAAATGCTCCAAGACTGGAAAGAGAAACAGGTGTCCCCAGGTGGGCAGTTTTAAGAGTAGGCATTTCCTTAAGAGGCAGCTGTATGAGGAAAAGCATGGAGGAGAAAACTACCCGGGTCCAGTAAGCAGCAAGGTGCAGAGGAGAGTGCATTGAGGGTGAAGGCTGGAGAGGAAGGCATAAACCAGCACAGGCTCTAGACAGCATGCTTATAATTTCGGACTGCACAGTGTAACCAGTGGGGGACCACTCATGGGCTTGAAGGAGAGGAGTAGTAGAATCAGATATGTTTTTTAAAGAGATCCCTCCAGCAGCAATGTGGTAGATTCATTTGGGAAGTCATTCTCGAGGAAGGAATGTGTTGCAATCATACTCAGTAGCAGTGCAAACGGTGAAAGAATGACTAGTTCTAGGAATATGAGGACACTAAGCATTAGTCACTGAATGGCTATGGGGGGTGAGGAAGGTACTTTAGTTATTATCTTAATTATCTTAATTGGAGGTGAGGAAGAGGAAAATGACCCGGATGACTCCTGGCTTCCTAACTCCAAACTTGGAAGAAGCTGTCCAAAGGGGCAGAGGTGGGTGAGGGATGATGAGTTTGGGGAAATGAGCTTTTCCCATGGGACATTCTAGTGGCGATGTCCAGTACGTAGTGAGCTATATGACTCTAGAGCTCAGTGGAGAAATCCTAGATGGAAATTTAGTTTTGAAGCTTGCACAAGGTGGAAATTGAAGGCAAGGGAGTGGACGAGATTGCTAAGAGACAGTGTGCAGAGGGTGAAAAGCAATACATTAAGGTCACGAAACACCAATTAGTCTAAATGTAAGTCATATTTGGGGTAACAGGAATCTGCTTAACCGACTGAGCCACCCAGGCGCCCCCTGCCTCTCTCCCTTTTAAGGATGCTTGTGGTTACATTGGGCCCACCTGGTTAATCCAGGATAATCTCATCTCAAGATTTTTAACTGCATCTGCAAAATCCCCTTTGCTTTGTAAGGTAACATGTTAATAAGGTTCCAGGAAATGGAACACAGATATCTTTGAAGGGAGAATTACTATGCCTATTACAGGTGGATAATAACGGCTACTCACTGTTCTTATGAAGGTTCAGTGATGTAATCATATAAGGCAATTGGCACATAGGAGGTCCCATGTTCTTTCATTCAATACGTTTTATTACAGGCGATAAGACAGACACTAAGCAAAGAGCTTGCCCTTCAAGAAGCTCACATTCTTGATGCATGTGTCAGAAAATAAACAAGTAGAAAATATAGGAATAAGATAGGTGGTAAGAAGGTCTATGGGGAAAAGGCTGGGGCAGGGTGCTTTTATAAAGGGTGGTCAAGAAGGGCCTCACTGATAAACGTGAGCACAGACCCAAGCAAGTGAAAGAGTGAGGGTCGAAGGTACCTGTAGGCTTGGAGTGTTCAAAGAATGAGGTGGGTGTGGAGTGGAAGGAAGCAAGCCAGTGGGTGTGCAGGCCTTAGAGGGTAGTTTGGCTTTTTTTTTTTTTTTAAAGATTTTATTTATTTATTTGAGAGAGAGAGAGAGCACGCGTGAGCAAGCATGAGCAGGGGGGGTGGGGCGGAGGGAGAGAGGGAAGCAGACTCCCCACTGAGGAGGGAGCCTGATGCGAGACTCAATCCCAGGACCCTGGGATCATGACCTGAGCTGAAGGCAGACCCTTAACCAACTGAGCCTGGTGGTTTGGCTTTTACACTGAAATGGGAAGCCATGAGGAAGCCACCTCTTCTGAGGAAGGAGTGACAGGAATTAAAGTAGGATTGTAAAAAGATATATAGTTAACATATACCATTTGATAAGCTCCGGGATAAGCACATACTCATAAAACCGTCACCGCTACCAAAGCCATAAACATATCCATCACCCCTCAAAGTTTCCTCCTGTCCCCTTTATTATTCTTTGTGTGTGGTAAGAACAATTAACAGAAGATCTACTCTCTGAGCAAAATTTAAGTGTATAATAACAGTGTTGTTAGCTATGGGTGCTGTAGCTTATTTTATTTTAACCATTCTGCCGGGTGGAGGATATAGAGGACAGAGGGGGAAGCAAGGAGAACCTTTAGGAGACTATTATAATCATCTAAGGTGAGAAATAATAGTGGCTTGGATCACTAGGATAGCAGTGGGGGTGCTAAGAAATGATTAGAGTGGGTACATTTTAAAGATATCACCAACAGGATTTACTGATGGGGTGGGATGTGAAATGTGACAGAGGAGGCAAGAGGGACTGCACCCCAATGTATTCTGAAAAAATGAAATTGGCGTGTGCTCAAGCAGGGGTGTGCGTGGAGGAGTAGATTGGGAGGGAAACTTGGGAGACTGTTTTGGTCACGTTGAGCTTGCTAAGCCTATCAGATCTCCACAGGGAGATCTGGCAGGTTGCGTCGGAGTCCAGTAGGGAGATGTGGCAGGAGATACGAGATACAGCGAGGGGAGAGCCTTGAGAGGTATTCATTCACCACAGGGGGCTCCAATTAGGGATGAAGAGCGTGCACTGAACCCAGCAAAGCACACGGAGAAGGAGCCCTCAGCGAGGAGAGAGGAGGAAGAAAGTGAGGTTCTGGAAGCTGAGTGAAGAAAGGTTCAAGGAAAGAGGGATGGGGTCAGATACTGATAAATATTATCACAACTCACCACACTGTATCCTACCCGTTTAGGGGAAGTCTTCTCTTTCTAGAAATCTCTGAAATTAGTTTGAGGAATCTAATGGCACCTGTGTTACCCACTGAAGTTCTGCTGCAGGGCGCAGGGCGGCGGGCCGTTGGCCAGGGCGCCGGAAGGAAGGCCCGGAGAGGAACCGGAAGTGCAGCCTCGCAGACAGTTTTGTCACTGGCCCTGTAAATGCCCTCGTCAGAAGCCCAGCTGTCCTCCTGGAGTGAGCTTGCTGAGGGACGGCTGCGGGTGCTGTAAGATCTGTGCCAAACAGCCGGGGGACATCTGCAATGAAGCCGACCTCTGTGACCCCCACAAAGGGCTGTACTGTGACTACTCGGCCGACAGGCCTCGGTTCGAGACCGGAGTGTGCGCGCGTAAGTGTCTCCTGCTGGGACCGCGGGAGATGCTCGAGTCTGGGCGCCAGTTCTCCCCCTGTCGTTGTCCCTGTGGAATGATCAGCGGAGTTAGGCCACATGTGAGGTGGGTTTCGTTTTCACACACCGGCGGGACCGGCTTTGTCACAGTGGACAGCATGGGACACTGGCAGATGTTTACACGTGGTCAGAACCCCCTGTTATTGATACTGCATTGAAGTGATCTTGTAGTCATTCTTAGGTGATTGCTTTTAGGGAGAAAAATAGCAAAGATTATGTAAATCGAGTCTGACTTCTTCCAGCGCCACACAGTGACAGCTTTTGATACTGCGGTCGAACGCAGTCTGAATTCAGCCTTCTCTGTAACTAAAAACGAATCTCGCTTCAGATGTAAGGATGTGTATATGGTATGCAGACATCCTGCTTCCACCTCAGCCTTTCCAGATAACCGGCAAGTCACTGTGCTTTTTAACTGAAGCAGATGCGTAAAAAAGAAGTTTGTGTGTGGGGGGGAGGGGATACTCCAAATCACAGCCTGACCCTCACTTTGAGGGGTTTTTAGCTCTGGAGACACTTTGAGACCCTCTAAATCTACACCTCGACGCCAATTCAGGATCCTGATTTACCTGGGATTAAAATGAGAATTTCCAAGGGAAGAGAAATACGCATGTCAGCTGGACATTTTAGTCGGTCTGTAGGAAAGACTGCGTGGGCAGGCAAAGTACTCCCGGAAGTGTGGGTGTGAGCGTGGACCGAATGTGTAGAGCTGTTCAGGTGTGATAGCCTGATACCTTGTTTAGTGCTGACTAAACTATATTGATTAAGCACGTAGGCGCTGGGTTCCAATTCTGGGCTTTATATGCTGAGTGACCTTGAGGTCAAGTTGCTTAACCTCTCTGTGCCTCAGCTAGGTATTATATACTTCCTACCTTACAGAAATGCCAGGAGGAGCAAATGAAATAAGGATACAAAACCCCAAACACTTAGCAGAATATCTGGTTGGCAGTAGACTCCTAAAAATGTTAGCTATTATTTATGAAAATTTAACAGGGAAAACATGTCCTATCAGACTGTGGCATGGCAATACCTCTTTCTCCCACACGGTGCTGGGCACGTCATTTCATTAACCTAACAAGCACACGTGAGCCTACCACGCCAGGCACTGGGACCAGCAGCTGGGGAGAGAACAAAGAAAAAAAAAATATATATAGGCCCTGCCCTCACAGAGTCAAAGTTTATTGTGTCAGATCTTTCCACATGTGACCTCACATACAATGTGGTGAGTATTTTAACAGAGTGTAGCCATGAGAATGGGGGTGGAGATGACCTCTAACTGGGGTCACAAACTGTGGTCCAGGGGCCATATTTGGGCCCAGAGCCTGTTTTGGAAATAACATTTTGTTGGAGCACAGCCACACCATCCAGTTACATGGTCTATGGCTGCTTTGGGGTCCAGAGCCCAGGAGCTGTGACGAAACCCCAGTGGTCTATAAATGCTAAGATATTTACTGTTTGGCTCTTTACAGAACATTTTCTGACCTGTGATATAGAACAATGATTTTTAAACTTTGGTCTGAGGACCCCTTTAGTCTTAGAAATTAATGAAGACCCCAAGAGCTTTTGTTTATGTGGGTTTTCTCTATTGGTATTTAAGTGAATTAGAAATTTAAAAATACTAATTCATTTAAAAACAGGAAACTCATTGCAGCTTGGTGGGAATATATTTATGAAAAAATATTTTCTAAAACAAAGGAAAAATTAGAAGAATGGAATAGGTTTATATTTTTGTACCTCTCTCTAATGTCCAGCTTAACCGAAGATAGATTTCCCCATCTGCTTCTGCTTTCAATCTATTCCTGTATGTTATTTTGGTTGAAATCTATGAAGGGAATGCAGCCTGGCACAAATAGGTCATTGGAAAAGGCAGGAGTATTTTAACAGAATTTTCAGATAATTGCAAATATTCTTTTTGATATTAAAACTTGAGAAGTGGTAATTTCTTGAAAATCAGCTGCATGATGGAATCTGCAACTGTATCAATGAACTTGTCAAACTCTGTGACAATAAAATGGTCTATCCAAGACCTACTTGGAATGGGTCTTTTACTCATACATAATTTTGTAATACCTTGCATTGGTTATTTGGAAAATGCTAGTTTGGAACAATGGTTATGTAGATGTTCCAAATATTGATATACTTAATTATATATTTTTAAAAATCACATTAATTAATACTAATCTCATCAGAAAAGTCTGCATATTGGGTAGCTATAAAGAGCTCGGTGGTGGATACAGGTTTTCCAAAATTATAATTCTTACTTGAAAGCCTGAATTCTGTCATTGGCCAGAAAGTTGTTTTCCTTGAAGTGACAGGCTCACTGTTGATTTTCAAGGAAATGTCTGCCAAATGCCTGAGTAATCATGGCTTCTCTGTCAGTCATTTCTTTAGGTGAAATTCCTCCTAAAAAAGTGGCTGGTTCAGCCCAAAACTCAAACAATAGAATAGGTGCTTCTCCTCAAGATGATAGAATATCTATAGAAATGCTCTATGAATACTTCCTATTTTGTCACACAGGATATTAAAAAGACATATATTTGATGGTTAAGATCTAATAAAGTTAGTAATTCTTACTGTGCTCTCAGGACATTATTAAGTAAAACTAGCTTTTTTTTTCCCCAAGAGTACATTTATGGACAAGTGCAGTGGCAAGGCAGAAATATAGTGACTGCCCTGTATGGTCTGCTTCATGCTAAGGTTCCAGCAGCGGCTCTAGCCACCATTGCTTTTGTACCTTCAGTGCAAATATCAACACAGTGAAAACAGCCAGCCACCTCTTAGTATTCTGAAAAAGAGTTGTGACCTTGCAGATGCTCTTGAAAGGGCCTCAGTATTGCCAGGAGACCCAAGGGGTCACACTTTTGAAACCTGTTGATCCAGGTCAAGAATGCCTCTCAGAGGAGTGAAAATTTCCTCCAATTCTCTTAATGGAAGAAAAAAATTAGTTACCGTGCAGCACTGTAATTAAACCAGTTATGATTTCTTCAGCCATTCTGGTAGCCTCATTTCCTACGAATATATCCCTGCCTGTTGTTGGACATCTGGGGAAACCTCTTACCTGCCACCAACCCATCTCTCAGACTTAGAATCATTATCTCACTGCTATCCTCACAGTGATAGAACAGGGCCTGTATTTGGTCTTAATTCTGAAAGTGACCAATTGGGGCCAATAGCCTACAATAAAATGAAAATGTCTAATTTTCACCTTTTATAGATGTTCTGAAAAGGCGGTTCCAGATGGGGCCTAAGAAGTTGAGAACGCTACCTCATGAAGGAGATAGCTATTACCTCTGTGGTTTATCATGGGAGGTCTGGACTATCAGTTATGGCTTCTTTGGTGATTTTGCTCTTCTCTCTTTTCAGACCTTATAGCTGTGGGATGCGAGTTCAACAGGGTACATTATCATAATGGCCAAGTCTTTCAGCCCAACCCCCTGTTTAGCTGCCTCTGTGTGAGTGGGGCCATTGGATGCACACCTCTGTTCATACCAAAGCTGGCTGACAGTCACTGCTCTGGGGCTAAAGGTAGAAAGAAGTCTAATCAATCCAACTGTGGCCTGGGACCATTCCAACAGCAGCTTTCAGCAACCTACAAAACAATGCCAGGTGCTTAGAGGCATATTTAATTTTCATGTATTGCTTCTCGTGATTTTCTTTCATGTTCCTTTGATGTATCACAGGTACTCAGTAAGCACTTATTGATTAGTGGTCAATGTGAGATTTAGTTTGGCTGCCTCAGGGAAGTATATTCTAAGTATCTCAAAAGGAAACTTTGTAATGTTTTAGATTTTTCCAGTAAGACATTCCAGGGTTTAAAAGCTCTGCTGGGTCAGAAAAACTCTTCTATGCCTCTGCTCATTCCCACTCAACCTCTTCTCAGGAAAGTTGACCAACTATTTATTGTTCATGTGCACCCTGGGAAAAACTTTTACTTGTTTTGTTATATTACGGGCAAGAAGTGCGAACGATCCAGTCCCCAAAATTTTCAAAGGCAACTTTGCTATATGATGGAAGCCTACTGATTAAAAATATTTAAGAATATGTTTAGAATTTGTAAATATTGTTTCTAAAAACAGAAAACTGCTGACATAAGATTATCCTCTGGGAATGAAGCTCTCCAGTCACCAACCACTCTCTAAATCAACACACGTACAGGTGTTTTAAAGTAGGTTCCCCAGGTATGAGAGTAGTCAGAAACCTATAATGAGACTCATCACTCATCTTGAGCACTGGCCATTTGCGGTGAGTGTCCATATGTGCATAAAGGCTGTACTCTGATCAGCTCTAAGTTAATATCTTATTTAAGTGCCAGGGCATTTTGGGGACAGGAGTTTCAAAAACACCAACCAATGAAGCACAGATGAGGAAGACTCAGAAGGGTCAGTATTCATGCCTGGTTATTATTCACACCTCTGTGTTTTCAACCAGAAATCAAGAATGCCTTTTTAACGAAATTTAGAGCTTAGGAAATGAAAGGTGCCATGGAGATACAGAAGGGATATTCATCTACACTAAAAACTCCCAAGTTTGTGTCTAATATGTGGATGTTTAATAAAAGCACTTATCATCAGAGAAATGAGTTTTAGATATCTAAAAACTAACTCTATGAAAGGAACATTCTCAGAGACTTCCATTAAGCCAATTAATTTGAAAATAATTTAACAGGGTGTGGTGGATTTGCATTTACCATACTTAGTTTCTCAGCTAATAGCAAGACACTACTAATGCTCTAAAACCTCTAAAATTATAAGCCCAACTGTTCTTTTTTCCCCAAAATGTACAGGAACAGTTGATTTTCTGCATTGGATCTGAGGGACTCAGTGTGAGTTCTTGGGACCCATGCATGAACCTCACCTTAGCCCAACAGTTTCCACAAGTAAAGCCCTTTGGATCAAGTTCAGTCAGTCTCCTCTGTGGAGGTAGAGCAGTTCCAGATGATTCATTTGGAACCTGGTTGGAGGGGGTGTTAGATGGTCATTCTTAGTGGTTAATGCTTTGCTACAGAAAACGAGAACATCTGCCACTGTGCTCTTGGTAGTTGAGATCACAGGCCTAGATAGGTTAGCTGTATGTTCAGTCTAAAATCTCTCCTCTGCTTAACTTTGAAGCTGTGTTTATGGGACCAAACAGAAGTTGGTTTTTAAAATTAAGCACAGTGACAAACACATACTTTAAGGTATATTTGTGGTAGTAATTTATATACTTACTTAATTCCAGACAGCCTATGGTTGGAATCTAGCCTTTGTTTGCTCCATATGAAGCATGCAGTGATATAATGCCCCTATGCTTTCCTCAGTGCTCACCAAATACTAAATAAACTCTTTAAAAATTCTTCTAGTTTTCTTGCTTTTTAATGAATGTTAAATTCCTGAACTGCAGCTCTTTGCTTAACTTTAAGGGGGTTATTGGTAATATGATAATCTAACCTTCCTTTATTTATTGCAGATGCGTGCCGTGCTTTTAATCTGCTTCCTGCATTGAGGTCTTTAAACTGTTGTCTACCTTCCAGGTATCTTCATGTTTCTGCTTCCTCTCCCTCAGTTCCTTGTGCAATTGCAAGATCCTACTGTAATAACACTGAAAGCAGTAAAGTATCATTTTATTCAAAGACAGCAGATTCTTCAAAGTGACTTATATTTCCTATTAAGAAGGCAGTTTTTGTGGGGGTGGGGTGGGGGGGGAGTATCTTTTCAGAGTTTTAAATTGGCATTTTAAAGTAATGTAGCCAGAATTTTGCTATGTTCAACTGCAGACTCAAATCACAACCTTATTTCAAGCATCCATTTTAGGATGCATATTAACCTTAAGGAAATGCTTTGAGAAAATAAACCAATATGTAGTTTGTTTAAAACAAAGCAATGGCCTGATTCATTCATGAGCAGAACAAGAAGTTCCCAATGGATTTATAAGACGGAAGAATTATTATGCACTCATTGTATTCTCATTATTCATCCCCTTCTCCTCCCTTCTGCTAAGCAGGAATCAGTGGAGGGGGCTCCATCTATCCACCAACTTACCCAGCCACCCAGAGATCTATCCATCTTTTCCTTTGCCATGTCTTTTTCTAGAACTGATTTGAAATGGCTAGCCAATGGAATGAATACAATGGGCCTGATACAATAGTGAATGTAGCAATTAAGCTGAATGAATAAAATAGATTACACATTTGCCATGACTTAGTATATGATTATTTTGATTAGTTCAATGTAATGTAGAGAATTTTCTAAAAGACTAGATTAAAATAAGTGGAGGAAAAATAACTGGCCTAAATAGTTTATTCTCAAATATAACTTTTGTATTTTAGATTTTAACATAATATGAAATTTAACATTAAGACATTGTTCTGATTAATACCTTGAACTCCTTAATCCTACTAACGTCTGTTTCATTGTTAAAAAGAATATCCAGCACGAGGCAAGAACCAGAGAAAACACAGTAGTTTACTCCTTAGATGAGCTAAGCAGAAGCATATGGATGCATCCACTCAGATTTTCAAAGATATTTTTATTCTTCCTAAGACATTGGACTGTCACATTTGATTGAAAGGTAATTTGGAAAGCGGGAAAAAGAGAATGATGAATTAGACCATAAGCTTGTTTTATGCTGAGTTACATAAAAGGTTCTGATCTATTAAATATTAGCTGAAAAATAATGATTAAAAGTGGTCTATCGACATGAGTACATATATGTATACCCGTGTACTTTCCCCCCTTTATTTTAGCTTATAGGAATCTCCCACTTGTTTGGAAAAGAAAATGTCTTGTGCAAGCAACAAAGTGGACACCTTGCTCCAGAACATGTGGGATGGGAATATCTGATCGGGTCACCAATGAAAATAGCAACTGTGAAATGAGAAAAGAGAGAAGACTGTGTTACATTCAACCTTGTGACAGTAATATATCAAAGAGAGTAAAGGTAACATTTAATTAGATTTAACTTCGTTATAATTCAATATTAAGAGGCTCCTGAAAAGTGCCCGTGTGTTTTAGAGGGATAGATGGTATGTGATTCTTATAAAAATAAAATCACCTCATTGTAACTCAGACTATCTCAGAGGAAAACAAAGATTAATCTAACTGCACTTCATGGGGAAAATCTTACCAAGCGGAGAGGTAATGTTACCCTGCTGATTCTAGATACTCTAACAACTTAACAGTGTGGGTCTTGATCAGCCTGATTTCTTCTGGTACACCCAACATACATGTTTTTTAAAAATAGATCCTTTTCAGATTATTTAAAAAAATATATTAATTTTATGTAGTGGAATCAAGGCAATGGATAAAAGATTTTGGTTGCTACATAATTATAAAAACAGACATTATGAACATCAGAGAAATTCTGATCTTGGTTATCAAGTTGGAGGGGGAAACCAAGTTCAGAACGTTCTGTACTTAGATAGTAAACTTGCCAAAGGACTGTGACAAAATATTTACTCTAGACTTGTTTGGTATAACTAGAGCTGGTCCTGCTTCTAGAACAAGGCATGATAACGGTCCGAAGAGTAAGTTTTAGGAATGCTAAAAGTCTTCTCATCTCCAAGTTATTCCCTATCATATTAAGTTGACAACTCAATTTTAAAGGGATTAAGATATGTATTCATTTATTTATCCACTCAAAACTGTCTGAGCTGTGTTAGGGAATTTGCTAAGTCTTAGGTAAATAAACATTTAGTAAGACATGGCCCTTGATATTAAAAAAGAGAAATTTTCATTGTGGAAACCGTGGAACTAAGTGAAGAGTAGATAACAGAAAAGACTGGGGAGCGGGTCCTCTACTATGATGGAACAAGAACAGGGAGGACAGACCTCTGGAGAGGGGATTTCGAAGGTAGAAAAGAGAGTGCTGAAAGTCACTAAATGAGAAATATTAATGCCCCGGAAATAATTTATCTGTTTGTATTTCTATATAGAGTATCACTTTTCTAAACTGTTGTAACCAAATTAAAGAATGACTTCTTAATGTTATGTACCTTTTCAGATCCCCAAAGGAAAAACATGCCAACCTACTTTCCAACTCCTCAAAGCTGAAAAATTTGTCTTTTCTGGATGCTCAAGCACTCAGAGTTATAAACCCACTTTCTGTGGAGTATGCTTGGATAAGAGATGCTGTGTCCCTAATAAGTCTAGAATGATTACCATTCAATTTGATTGCCCAAATGAAGGGTCATTTAAATGGAAGATGCTGTGGATTACATCTTGTGTATGCCAAAGGAACTGCAGAGATCCAGGAGATGTATTTTCTGACCTCAAGATCCTATAAAACCTAGTATATATGGGAAAAGTTAAGTTCAGGTAATCATGTCATTACGTTAGAAAATTAGAGTGGTTTTAAAAGGGTGGCAAATCTACCTTTTTGATTTAAAAAAGGGAAGAATACCTACCTATTCTCAGATGACTCTATTTAAGGCATTAGAAGTTATTAAAAAGGTTCTCTTGGGGCGTCTGGGTGGCTCAGTCGTTAAGCGTCTGCCTTCGGCTCAGGTCATGATCCCAGGGTCCTGCGATCAAGCCCCATATCGGGCTCCCTGCTTGGCGGGGAACCTGCTTCTCCCTCTCCACTCCCCCTGCTTGTGTCCCTGCTCTCGCTAGGTCTCTGTCAAATAAATAAATAAAATCTTAAAAAAAAAAGTTCTCTTAAAAATACATGTAAAACTTGGTGCAGCTCTTCCTGCTCACAGGTCTTGTCCCTGTGCTTTAATAAAACCGTTTTTGCACCCAGGAAGCTATATATATATATATAAATCTTAAAAGTGAGCTCTTACTTTAAATGTATAATTATGAAATACACAGATAGTTGCTTCCATCTACATATTCCATACATAATGGGAAAAATTATACAATTTATAAGAAAGCATTTTATTCTATAAAATAATCTGGAATACTTTGTTGAAGATGTGTAAAAAGTTTAGAACTTTTTAAAAAAACTTTATTTAAAACTTTATCTGTACTTTGACAGTGTAGCCAGGATTCCATCAGATGATAATCATTATGTGGTGAGCAAGATTCTGGGTTTAATTCTTAAATAAGATAAGATTAAACTGCAAATATAATTTCCACTACCCTATCCTGAGTATCAGTTTATTAAGATTTCTTTTGAAAGAAGAAAACAGAACTTCTTTGGCCATTACTGACAACTGTAATCTAAAAGTTTTTATACCAAATATTGTAAAAAACGAAATTTCCAAGATAAAGATCAAGAGCAGTATCCTTACTTTGAAAAGGAAAGAAACTTAAAAACTTAGCACTAAAGAAAGCACAGATTATTTTGGCTTGAGAATAAATTGTTCCTAAAAAATCACTTCCTTAAGTGATAAATCCACCTATGGATTTAAAATATAAATTGTATTTAAAGATAAATTAATGTTAACTATAACTGGAGAGTATAATAACTGGAACATGTTCACTAGACTATTACAGCCATTTTCCTGTGGAGTTTGGAAGATGTCAAGCTAAGTAATGTTCTGTTTGCTTATATAAATGGTGACAAGCAAAACCAATAACAACAAGCAATACTGTTTAAAAATATGGACATTTATTATTATGAAATCAACTGGTTTAATAAAAAATCATTATATTTAAAGATAACTTAATACATATAAATGTTAAAGTGTAAATTTTCATTCTTTTGAGTGCAAACATGTGGTAACCCAAAGAAGAAACAAAACCTCCTTCATAGTTGTAATAAAACCTATCCCAGAAAAGTTAGTGGGTATTACGTAGAAGTATTTATATTGTGTTCTACTACTCCTTGTACTTGCTTTTAAAAAATCAGGAGAATTTAAACAGAATATGAAAAAATAAATTATAAATAAATATAAAAATATACCTTATAAGATTTTTATTGAAGACATGGTTATCATTGTATTAATGCCTAAATATGAGACTGTAAGTAAAAGTATTGAACTATTTTCCTGAAGACAAATGTTTGAAGTTAAGGTAGTAGGACTTCACTAATTTCACAGACTGGTATCACCCACAAATTGTGATGAAATGAAAATCACTTTTTTTTTTTTTTTTTAAGACAAAAATGCTTTCTAATAGGAAAAGTGCAAACTGGGTTTTCTGAATCACAAAAATTCTGAAACAGAAAGAAAAGGTGACAAATTCCAGTGTAAAATTAAGAAAAGTAAAAGTTGTATCTTGGGGTTTCTTTTTTACACAGCTATGCTTAGTCTAGGAAAATCTTCCACAGGCATGCTTTTCGTGGCATCCAGTTGGTTGTATTCCTCTATGAGCCCTGATAAAGATGACACAGCTTCCATGAAACCGCTTTCTTCCATCCCTTCAATTTGTAGATAGTGATGAAGATGAGCCTATAAATAAAAAACTGGATAATGTTGACCATTTTCAGAAAATTTAATACATGAATAACTATCCTAAAACATAAATAATTCTTTATTAAAGTGATACTTCACTCAGCTTTACAAGAGAAAGGAGAACTCCAATCCCAATAAACTCACGAGATTTCTCCTTTAGATAGTCCGAGTAAACCTCTCCTCTTCAGTTATAATCAGTACAGTGAATAGAGCAGTCAGGATTGCCCTTGATTTGTGATAGTGTAATTTGTGAGAAGACATCTTAAATAGCCAAAATAAACACATATAGTTACGAAGGTGTACTGATAATTACCTTTTTCTTGTAGAGCCTCATGAATCTCTCTTTCAGTTCCATGAAGGTAGGCTTCACGCATGTGTTATTTGCTAGAGCTAATAATGAATGGGAATGGCCCACAGGAGGGACTGAACACAGGCTGGTTTTCCAGCCTTCTTGATTCCAGGAGACAAACTGTAGAGAAGGTTTTAATCTGAAATACAAAAACCCAAAGGTGAGAATGAAGGTACTGAAAGTATCTGCCATATATGGCAGCAGACATTACTGATGGTACCATTCTAATTGCTCAGTATGTAACGTGAGTTACCTACTTTTTACTATTAGTAGTATCACGGTATAGTCTGACAGTGAGCTAAGGGACGTTTAGTTAGGAGGGCATTAAATCTGGGGATGAAAAAGAGATGAAAATATTACAATTTAAAAAAAATTACAATTTTCCTTACTTTGTAATTCAATAGAGTAGTTTTCCCAAAAACAGACTGTCAAAAAATAGTAAAACACAAACTTAGAAGCAGTGTAGTGGTAGGAATAAAACAACAGTAGTTAAATTTTCTGAACACTTTCAGAAAATAAAATATTTCCTATATCATTCACTATTCAAAAATAACAATTTTGTACCATTATTATTCTTATTTTACATTTGAGGAAAATAAGGCTAAGTAGTTTGCTCAAGGTCACCCTTTAGTTAAGTGGCAATGCTAGAATTCGAAGAGAGGCCATCTGAACTACTATGCTAGTAGTATACATAAATTACCATGAAAATATAAAATCAAACCTTTCAATATTTCTGCGAAGATCTGAAACCTGTACATTTCCTCTAACCATAAGGGCACAGGCGAGGTAGAGACTATGTTTGGGGTCAGCCCGAATTAGCTGGTGATCTTTACTAAAGGCATCTGAAAACATCTGATCCAACCTAGAACAATGAAAGAATCACTGTTTATACAAAATATTATTTCTTCTATGTAGAACGACAAAGTACAAAGATAGTCACCTACAGGTAAATAAACACACACAAACACCTTCTACATTTCAGCTATCATTTTCTCAAAACAATCTTGATGAGAAATATGAGGAGAGAGGAGGACATCTTTTATCCTTTATTTAGAGAGGAAGAAAAAGGTGCCAACATATGTATATCTAATAATACACAGGATCCTGTGTCTTTAATATAGCCCCAGCCTGGTTCTTAAATCCCACTTAACTCAATACAAATATAATTAGGTTCCCTAGATAACTCTAGATTCTGTGTGCTGAATCTATATCATGTCTGGGAAGAGCTGCAGAAATCAGTGTTACCTACTCATTCAACAGATACTTACTAAATGCCTTCTATGTGCAGGCACTATTCTAAGTGCAAGAGACCCAGTACTGAACAACAACAATTTCTACTTTACTGGAGCTTACATTCGATCTTGGTTATGTGACAGCAAGAAGAACAGAAGACTCCTTTAGGGAATGGTGAGCTGTGGGGTGTTTGTAAATCCTCTGCTACTGTGTTCAAAATTTGGTGTATATGTGCTTTTGGGCATTTTTATGGAGTTAAGGAAACCCAGAAAAGGATAAGAACCACTAAACAACAAGTGGGCAAATTCATTCTTGATTTATCCTTTGCTGCAAAATATAAAAACTAGTAAGGAGCTATTTGTAATTTTGGAATACTTATCTTTATTCACATTAGAAATATGGAATTTCAAGAAACATACACACACTTCTCATATGTGCTTATTATTTTCATGTGATAAAAATGGGATGAGGTACAGGACTGACATTTATTAATAAAAGGTACAACAAAAACCATTCTCACTACTAATAAGAAATTAAAGAGTTTTAAAACTGACTTTTAATAGTACAATTTTAAAACAATTTATTATTTTACTCAAGGATAGATAAACGTGTTCATGTGCTGATATGACCGCCTCTGAAATATCTATAGTACAGCAGAAAAAAAGGGAAAAAAGAACACAAAGATAGAAAGAACATTGTGACAAGTTCCCTAAGAGTATAAAATCTTTAAAGTCCCTTATACATTTTCACAAACACATTTTTAAAAATAAACCTTTGTAACAAATTATGATTATATGAATACAAAATGCTGCAACAGTATAATTTTTATCAAAATATGCCAAAAGCAGGATTAAAAGAAGTTTGATTGGCTTTGAAACATTCAGGTTGAAGGACCAAGTCAAACATTTTTTTCTTTATGCTGAATTTAATTAGAAATTCCCTGTCTTTATTTTTTAAGAATTAACTTTAAATGTAAAAATGTTTGGACTATCACTATTGTACAATAAATAGTTTAGCACCAATTTACATTCTATGTGTCCACATATTATTTAAATACACTAATTTTTAATATGCGGGGCTGATAATAACAGTGAACATTTAGTGAATGATTACCATGTTCCACATACAATGCAAGTTGCTTTACTTAAGGTCATCACCATTCCATGCAGAAAGAGTCCTATTAGTTGGCATAACTGTTTATTTGTTAACAGCTTAAATAAAAGTTAATAGCACTGTGACATTTACAGTGCAGAACTGTTATTTTGCCAAAATTTAAACTATAAAAAAGATCTTTAATCTGGTTTTTATCATTTACATACTTTCCTCTTACAGAGTTTGACAGGACCTTTTCCCTCAGTCAACTGTGGATGCCAGTGGGACCTTTTCAAGCTTATCATCACTGTATATGCTCAGAATATTTTTCAACTACATTTTTATTAAGTAGACTAAGTTTTATGCTTATAAATGACACACAGTTACAAAACAAGGTGTTCTGGAAATTATATATAGCAGCTACCATCAACAGTAACACTGGAAAGCCTTCTATGGTGCTGGACTGTGATAAGAACTTTAAAGATACTCTTATTTAATATACCCAACAAAGGTATGAGGTAGGTCCACCTGCCCAAGGTCCTATAGCTATTGACAGAATTAGCATTCAGACTTAAGTATGTCAGACTTCAAAGCCCTGAAATCTTTTTCAATAAAAACCAAATCTTTATGAATTTCATTAGCTTAAAAATTTAGATTTAATGTCAAATGGTTTCATATTCACTTTTTAAACAATGACTTGTAAAATAAAGGATTCAAATAATGAAAATGACACAAAGAAAATGACACGAAAAAATACCCAGAGTTACTACAAACTTAAAAAAAATTTTTTTTAAAAAGTAATTCAAATTATCAAGTCATTAGAATAGTTACTACATCTTACCTTCGGGTAGGAATGTTAACATCTGCCAGTGTATATAGAGGTGTTAGGCTTGACACAAGATAATGCAGTTGAGGAAAAGGAACTAAATTCATGCTGATTTCATTAAGGTCCATATTAAGGGACCCTTCAAACCTTGCAGAGCTAAAAAATTAACAAAGCAAGAGAAAAAAATTTAATGTTAAAATTTTATACTTTGAATGTAGCTTTATTTATTCAGCAGGCATTCTTAAATCCTTTTGTACACTGTTCTTCAGTAGAGAATATATGCTCCTTTTTTCTGTATTAGTGAAATTTAGTATCATGAATATCATGTATAAAGGTAATTAAAATGTAACACACAACATCTATAGCAATTCTTATTTGTGGATTATATGATGTGTAACCAACACACTATTATGTTGCACATTACACATATAAAAATATCTTAATGCAGACTGAGTTAAACACATACAGGTCAATAATTAATATAGTCACTAAATTCTTCAAGGGTCTGCCTAATGTGCTCTATAATTTGGAATATAATAATGCCAAAGCAATCTTCTAGATCAAAGTCAAGGGTATATTTTGGACCAACTAACAATAAGGAGGTAAACATTAGCTGCTTTAAAAAATGAGGACAAACTACAGCAAAGAAAATATGCTTACTATTATCTAACCAAGTTCTCAAGTGTTTATCTGTGACAAACTTTTTTCATTTAACACCTATTAATATTCTCTGGAATGCACCTGGGAAAATGCTGCTTTGGAGTAATAGAAATTAAAGTTCTGGTCTATCACTCCAAGATCTGAAAACACTAGACAGAATAAAATAAAATAAAAAGAAGCTCCTGTGACTTAGAAAAACTGAAAAATGCTACTACAAAAATGCAACTGCAAGTATCATCAGAGGCCAAGTGAAGTTTTCAAACTGTCCTAAGTTTTGCAATCAATAGGATTACCTTGTTAGGTTCAGCAGCAAATTGGCCACAATGTTGTTCATTGCATCAAAGGGCCTCTGGTGCCACTTTTTGACAGCCCCAGCACTTGAAGTAACCAGACTCTTTGGCTTTATAGTTGTGCCCAACTTTCCAGAATTCACCATGAGGTCAATTTTGCTAATGATGTCAAATAAAGACTTTTAAAGGAAAAATATTGGGAGAGAAGCTATTAACAAGAGCAGACACAGATGACATTTTACCAGGAAGGAAAGAAGAGAAAGAAAAACAATTTGAACTTATTTCTCCTCTTAGATGGGAAGGCTGAAAAGTGAAGAGAATGTTTCCTATGCACATATAAGCATAACACAAGACTGAATGTTTAAATATTCATAAATTACAATGTCATTTCTTACTTGGTTGTCAATGGGCAACACACAGTCTGCATGCTCATTAAGTTCCTTCATTGCCAAGATGCTATTGTAAGGTGAGGTTATGACATCATCCTCACCAGAAGGATAAACTGATGTCACGAATCTGTATACTTCTGGGAATTCATCCTCAAGCAACTTTAAAAGAAATGTGCCAAGTCCAGATCCTGTTCCTGAGGATTAAAATTGCAAAAACAAAAACAAAAAAACCCTGCATAAATGATTCAAAATAAAATTGTGAGGAACTTGGAATTTTATGGCTTTTTTGGGTAGGAACATACATTAAAAACCAGAGCATTATATAGAAGACAGTTCTGATTCCATTAAAAATTAAACATATAAACACATACATATATAAAACCTATAAACAAAATGAAAAAGGCAAACTAAGGAAAAAATCTCCAACATATATGATGGACTAAATTTCTTTAATAAAGAGGTCTCACAAATCAACAACCAAAAAAACGAGTAATACAACAGAAAAATGGGTAAAGTATGTAAATATGTAATTCATAATAAATCAAATGGTGAATAGATGTGAGGATGCTCAACTCTTCTTCTAATCAAAGAAATCCAAATTAAAACAATCTAATTTTGAATGTATTAATGTTTTATAATACTCAGTGTTAGTGACAGTGTGGGGAAATAAACCTGTATACATTGTTTCTAATAATATGGATTGGTGAAATAATGTAGGAGAGTATTTAATAATATCAATCAAAATTTAAAATGTACATATTCTTTGGTCCCATTTTCCTTCTGGGAATACTACGTATATCTATAGAGGCATAAATGAGCAGAAATGTTATGTACCAGATGTTCAAGTGGGGATTGTTTGCTATAACTAAATATCATAAACAACTTAACATCCACTAATGGAAAATGGACTTCAAAAATTTTTATATATTAACACAACTGAATTCTAGGAGACAGAAGATACTGAAAGACATTTGGGAAAGACATAAAGTGAAAAAATGTTGGAATAATATGTACTGCATGATCTTATGTTAAAATAAACAAACACACTTTTAAAGGCACAGAAAATATCTGGAAGGATATAGACACAGGCAAACTTGGATTACCTGTGAGGAGAGAGACTAGGATTTAGATGTGGGAAAGGAGACCATTTTTAACCTTCACTATTATTTATTTTTGCCAGTAAATTATGAATAAAGTATAATCTTCTGAGATTTTGAGTAATAGAGGGATTAAAAAAGGCACCATAATGAACTATAAATCAAATTGGTTTTTTGAAAACTTATCCAAACTTGCAGGTTAATTATACTAGTACAAAGAAAATTTATTTCTTAATTTAATGATTATGATGGTCCTCTAAAGGCATGGTTACGTAACAATTATAACTTTAATTTTAAAATGTTATCATATTGAATAATATGTATAAAAATCAATTTATATAACTTGGTGAATATAAAATCTTAATCTGAGCTTGGAGAAAAATAGCATCGCAAATTTTTCTTTTAAAACTCACTAATCCTATTGGAAATCAGCAAAATACGGTATGTTTCTAGTTCATAACACAGAGGAGCAAAATACTTCATTTGCAAGGTACAGGCTTCCCTGGGGAATGAAAGCAATACAGATCATTTATTCTAGGTCAAGGTAATTACTATGAAAGTAATGATTTAAAGGAGCTGACTAAAAGGATTTCTTTTATCTCTATCTCTTATTGGACACAAGAAAGGTTGGAAGGCAGTTAAAGAGTACTGATATTTCTTAGCAAGGATACCTATGAATAAACCAGAAATGCTTAGCTTCTAGGTGGGATACGAGACTACACAAGCAAACTCTTAGGAGAAAGTCAGTATTCCCAGAAAGCTCTCATGTACTGAAATGTAGCTGGAAATTTTAAAAAAGAAACTAAAAGTAGAAGAAGAAAAAACTTCAGATTCAGTTGTACTGACTCTTAAAAGGGCTTCAATTTATAAGCAATGGTAATGGCAACAAAATTTGACAAAAATTTAAAGTAAGAAGCAGTTATGTATATACTCAAACAAATACACTGTTAAAAGTTGTACCTTTATTAGGCATAGGTCTGAAAACAGACTACTGTTTGCAAAATGAATTCCCACGTACACTGTCACATTATTACAGGGAAATGAGTGAATAACTTTACCTCCTCCCATGGAATGTATTATAAAAAAACACTGCAAACAATCACAGTGCTCTGCCGACTTTCTGAGTTTCTCTAAAATCTGTTCTTGATAAAGACTGCCAAAAACTTTGTACCCCACAGCCCTGAAAAAAAGAATATAAATCACAAAACACCCTGGCATTTATTATTTCAAGATTTTATTATTTCTGATCTAAATGAAAAGACTACAGAAAAACTTGAAAAAGCATTTTTACTATATTAATTCTTCTTGTTTCATATGTATAAATCATATTGTGATATTTCAGAGATACTAGATAGAAAATGTAACAAATATAAAGATGTATAATCCTCAAATATCCTGATAAAATAGCTCATTATCAATGGATATTAAGCTATGGTTTTCTAAATTCATCTTCTCTTTTTTTTAAGTATAAGACTTTAGTTACATAGTTTTTTCTCATCTCCATTTAAAATGAACTCTGATCACAGTAAATTTTACATATTAAAAGGCAGAATGTGGTTAACTACAAACACATTAAAAATAAAAAATTCTGAACTAACATATTGGTTTAATATAGGAGAAAACATTGATCACATCATGTTATCATTAGTTGAAATGATACACAATAGAAAACTGATACTTATAAGGCTCTGTAAGCCTTTTTGATTAATCAGATTTTCAAGGAGCACTTTGATGCATTAAAAATGATGAAAAAAATGAATGAATGACTTCCACGGTTGTGTAACTCAAAAAATTACAGAAAAAGTTACACAATTAGTGAAAAGCCAGTTAAGTGGGCAGGTGAATTCATTTAGTGGCTGGTTCCCCCCCAGATGAATGTCTAAGAATGCAAAATGTAAATTCATACTTTAAAGGTTTATTTATTAGAGTCATCTCTACCCGCAACATGGGGCTTGAACTCATGACCCTGAGATCAAGAGTTGCACGCTCTTCCAAATGAGCCAGCCAGAGACCTAGTAAGTTCATGCTTTAGTAAAATGATATTACTACACATTAGGAACCTGAGAGACAGATTGCAAATAGATAAAATAGTAAATATTAGACTTGCAAATAATAAGAAGCTACTTAATTTTTAAAAAACAGCAAAAACAGTCTCAATGTAAATTTTCAAATGATCACTGTTAAAGCTTTTTACCCCATTAAGGAGAACAGTTATATAATTTAAGAGCTAAACACAGCCTTAGGCTGAGCTTAAATGCTGGGATACTGGTCTGGCTTGCACCTCTTACCAGTCCAATCAAGTCTGACCAGCTGGAGAACTTGGTAGAGTCAAATAATATAGGTAAGAGACAGTTTATAAAAATAGTTAAAACTTTTGTTACTAGTATTATTTAAGAATCAATTTACAAGGAATTTAGTAAATCCATTTTTCATGATTTTTTCTTAAAGGTGAGAAAGAACTATGATACAGGTGGCTTTTCAGCATTGAGAAATCCCATCATTTATGCAGGAAAAGATGATGGGCTGAAAAGCCTAGAGCCAGGTCTGGCAGGTTAGATCTTGCTTTCATGTCAGCAGGACCTATTAGAATGAAGGAAAGATCATTCATTTTTTTCAGATGACATTCAATTTTTACATACAGCATATTCTCACCAATTATTGCCTGAGCCAGAAATATCAGTGATGAGCTGCTTGCTATCAAACACATCTCTCAATGGTCCCTGCAGAATTTCATTTACTACCCCTTCCTCCATGTCAATCAAGATAGCCTGAGAAAGAAATAAAATTGAATTAGCATATTTTTCTTTAAAGCTAGTAACTCTGTAAATAAATTTATGAACTAAAAGTAGCATTGTCCTTTTTATAGTTTAAGCTTAATCAAATCTTTATGTAGAATCTGTTATAAGAATGAAAAAGTCATTTCACTCTGCTCAGGAGGTGGAATACAATTAAAAGGTGGGTTCTAAACTCTTATCCTACTCCAAAATACCATGTGGGCGCGGAGGAACTGAATAATCCCCTCAACTGATTTTCTAACAATTCTTTTATCATGTGCCTATGTGATTGTAAATGTTCTGAGAATAAGGACTCAGAAATTTAAAAGGTGCCCTAGCCAGAAAAAAATTCTCAATAAATGTAGGGTATGTTAATACACTTGCTTACCAGGAACAACCATGCTGCTCTTCATGAATTGCAGCCCAAAACTGTCCAGTTCAAATCAGTAAACTTACTATCAGGTGCAAACCAAGGCCCTGGATAGAAGTCAAAGATGACAATGGGTCTCTACACCCAAGAAAATCTAATTCATTACCGCAAACATTATTGACATGGGAGATAACCTTTATTACCAAGAAGAAAATGAGAATATAAAACATAAAATTAAGTATGGAAAGAAAAATAGAAAAGATTGAAGGGAAACACAGCAAAATGTAGGCAAGGATAGCTTGGCAGTAGGATTATAAAACCCCTACCCTCACTGTTTTGTACTTCCCATGTTTTCTACACTGAGGAAGGTAAGTGAAAAGGTAAAATAAATAGTTAAAAAAGCTGAAAAAAATTCTGAAATAACAGAGTACCCTACAAAGCTATTAACTCTTTGATTCAGGGTCACAGAGAAAGTGCTTGGTTTGCAGGCTTTTTTAGTTCTTGTGACCCTGTGACTTGAAGCACTTACAGTATTCTAAGTGCTTTGTATGTATTACCCCATTTGATCCTCACAACCTGGTGCATAGGTACTATAATTACCCCCGCTTTACACTTGAGAAAACTGAGGCCTAGGAAAGCTAAATCACTTAGCTGTGATCACCCAGCTAGTACACGATGGAGCGGAGATTCAAACCTGGTTAGTCTGGCTGCAGAATCTTCAGTCTTAACCACCAAACTCTATGCTCTTGTTGTTTTTTGTTTGTTTGTGTAGTTAACTATGCTACTATAAGCAAGCAATTGAAGTAGTCTTACCCAGTATATTAGAAATATTCTATTTCTAACTGTACAATAGTATATCACAGTAGTATATTAGAAAGACTATAAAATTATGTATTACAAATGTGCTCTCTTATATACAGCAAGCAGTATACATACACTTTATGTATACTGGACTATATAGGGTTATTTACTGGCAATTTAGGGTTTTTCTAGGATATTTTATGATAATATGCAAGTGTTACCTAGATGTTGACTTTAACATCTAATCAACCATAAGAGAGACTTCACTGTGTGGGCAAATTGTAGTATATTACAAGTTGTGTAAGATTACAAAAAGAAAAAAAAATTAGCTTATAATGGCTTTGTTCCAAAACAGACTTATTTAAGAGAATTTGTGGAAGATTACCCTCAGCTACCTTGCAGTCTGGCAAAGGAAGGAACAGGCAGAATACAAACTGACATTCAAGCACCTCTTGGAGTCAGTTTTGAGAGAATCATCCCTGTCATCGTCACTGAGCATTAAAAACGCTGACATGGTATAGAATTTCAATTCTAGTCACATCAAGCCTTTGATTTGTTTTTCATTTGGAAATTAACTGAGGAGGAATTATTCTGGGTTCCTCATGCAGCCAACCAAGGTCTGGAGTGACAACTATTCTAGGATTTGATGTTTATTGTTTTCTGCCAGAGCAACCTGGTGATAGCTTTCTGGTCTTTGAGCTCTCCCTTAATTGTAATATAGGATTTACAAAATTCTGAGTATTTGCCCATTAACCTAGAATACTGGACACAGTGGAAGGGCCTAACCACCAAGTTATCTTGTGAAGCCTAGACTCTTCAGTGATCACAACCACATAATACCAAGACTCTTAAGGAGAAATGGAAGAGTACCTTCCTAGGACAAGTCAAAGGTGACAGACACACACTGATTTATTCTTTCCCAAAGGTATTTCCTCCATCTCCTACCTTGCTCACTGATAGGGTCCTGGGAAAGAGCTCAAATTGGGAGTGCTCTGGGAAATGTCAATGTTACTTCTTCTGTAAGATTTGGATTGGGATGTTAGCACTCTCCATAGCATGCAGGATACCAACTGTTAATCATCCGAACAGCCTACAAGCACATGGTCTCTGCCACTAAATTTTGTTTTCCAAGGACATCAGAGATTACAGATACAAGGAGACAGTTCCGAGATACCACAAAATGATTGCTTTTCACTCTTCCAGGCACAATTCCAGGTCTGATCCTTATTGTCTCAATTCCTTCCATACAAACTGCTTTTCTGTTAAATTAATTGATCAACAACTGGAAAAAGCAGTTTGTTGTAGAGAAACAATCGTGGAAGTGTTGTTGGAATGAGATTATGACTAAATATGGGCTACTGACTCAAAGCATTTTTGTTCAAGAGGTCTTACATGGTTATAGTATTCACTATAACGTGGCTGGATCCGTGCTTTGTACTGGGAATAGTAACTGATGCAAAGAAATGTTCCATTATCTTCAAATGAAAAATTAACCTGCATTAGTACGTGTTTGAAGCTTAGAATTAAGAAAGCTCCTTTTGTTATCATTTACCCAGATGTGTATTTCCCCTGAAACATTTATAAAAAAATGCTAAAGATACAGTGTTTTTACTTTAAGCACAAAATTTTCCCCCTAAAGTTCCAGGAAGATATAAAATGTCTGCCTAATTATATTTATATTAAAATGTGGCTTAGTAAATACTTTTTTTAAATTTTAGAAGTTAAAAGTTTATTCTGTTACAGAAGTATAGTTATTTTTAAAACACACACAATATAAGAATCCAAGTATACAGATCTTACTCGTGCTTTCAAAGAACAAATTTTCCCCTTGGAAATACTGCCACCATCACCAACCACTCTGAAAGATAAAGAATGAGAAAAGGTCAAAAGATCTTCCAAGGCTAATGCTGCTGTTAGGTAATAAAGTTAATTCCCATTTATATAATAAAGCTACTTACAGGCCTGGTGAGGTAGACACAAAAGGCAACGTAGAAGGTGCCATTCCCATTCTTCTCCCTTGTCTACCCTCCCCTTAGGCTGAAAAGTGAGGTACTTTTTTCCCTGGCTTTCTTTATAGTTAGGGCTGGCCATGTAATCCAGTTCTTACTAATGAGATGAAAAGCTTCTGGGAAGCTTTTCTGATAAGGACGACCAGATGCAGTTGGTGCCAACTCTTCCCTTTTCCTACCTTGAACATGAATAAAGATATGATACATGGAGTGGAGGCTGCCACTTTATAGTTACAAAAAAATAAACATGAGGACAAGAAGCCAACACAATAGGAATAATGAAACGAAAGTACCTTGGTCTTTTAAGGCATTTCTCCAAGCCTAAATCACCTGATTTCCAGATTTCTTTATATGGGATAACTGGATACTTTGTGTAAGCCACCATTAATGAGGTTTCCTATTGTAGCCAAACATACATCAACTGATATATCAGTTATATATCATTGAGTATCTACGGTTGTTCCTAGAATTTCATGTTGAACTAAAGTAACTACATCTATGACCAAACACAGGGTATGAGTCAATACAATTTATAAGAAGACAATATATAAAAGGAAGTTGAATTGAGCACAGATGATGCTATAGATTGGGTCGGTAAACTATGGTCCTTGGGCCAACTATGACCAGCTGCTTATTTTCCTAAATAAAGTTTTATTCAAACATAGCCATGCCCACTTGATATGCACTAGTAAGCTATACCTGCATTCCTGTTAGAACAGCAGAGTCAAACAGATGTGACACAGACCTTATGGTCTGCAAAACCTAAAATATTTACCATCTGGTCCTTTGCAGGAAAGGTTTGTTAACCGCTAGTATAGGTAAATTCCTAGTATGCTATTGAAAAGGTATGGTCATTTCCTCAAATAGATATACAAGTATACACAAAAATGTGGTCTTGTTTTTCAAAGTTTTTTTGTACTAACATGGAACAGATGCTGGCAGGTGTTGCTAGTACATAGAAGAGTAAAATGCCAAGACTCATCTCCCCTTTTTGGATAAACTTGGGATTGGGGAAATAAGAATGCCCTCACGTTAAATTATTAAACAGAGTACAGGAGAGTACAGTTATGTAGTCGCCTTATTAAGAAAGACTAGCTCCCCAGCTGAGTCTCGACTAAGTAATACTTAATGAAAGGACTGGCCATCAAGAGTAGAGGGGATGAGAGTGGGAATTTACTTAGAAGGGAAGCACATAAAAGGAAGTATTACAAAAGCAAATTTGAGTCTCTTAACAGTATTTAGGGCAGCGGATGTTCTAGTTCACAAACAAGAGGGAATCCTAGATAACAGATATCTCCATATAATAAAAATAAATGACACCAATCATTAAGGTAAAACACCTAACTCCCCTTGGTCTGATTCCATGATCACCAAGCAACCTTCTATTATTTAGCTTTTCAGGTAGATTTCCTACAGAAGAGAAAGTGCTTTTGAAGGGAAAGGAAGATCTGGTGCTCTTGAGTTATGGTTCCTACTATCAATTACTACATTGATTTTCTGCTTTTTAATCTCCCATTCTCTTTGAGTTTGGTTTATCTGCCTGTACTGGAAAGCAATGTACTCATTCTCAAGATGTTAACAAGTTTTCTGAGTTTGCAAGTCTGAGGGTCAGACTCTGGGATTCACCAAGGAAGTGGAGACTAATTAGCCTTCCCTAGGAGATAACTCACCTCAAATACCCAACCAACTAATTCAAACTAGAACTAGAATTTTTACTGAATTAGATAAAGGTGGATATTCATGATATATTATTTAGTTCAAGTCCACCACAGTTTAGTTTTATTAATTATTTTCAAAATACACAAACTTTATGATTAAACATTAAAAGCTCATGGACATACCTTGAATGTCAAAATTATGTTCAGATAAAAGATACATATGCTCTTTATTATATAAACAAAAGTAATTTGACAACTGTTGTTCTCCTTTTTAGCACATTCTATTCACAGAACAAATATTCCTGACTACAAATAGTGTCACAGAAGTGTAAAGAATATATTTTTCTTTCAAAAGTTAGTCATTCTTGAATGCATTAACAATATACCCTGAGGGAAACTTTCAGTAGTCCTTCAGTAAAACTTCATTTCAAGGTCATGTTAAAAGAAGGCACATGAGGGGCGCCTGGGTAGCTCAGTTGGTTAGGCGGCTGCCTTCGGCTCAGGTCATGATCCCAGGGTCCTGGGATCGAGCCCCGCATCGGGCT
Organism: Leptonychotes weddellii; assembly: GCF_054177405.1. Lineage (NCBI taxonomy): Eukaryota > Metazoa > Chordata > Mammalia > Carnivora > Phocidae > Leptonychotes > Leptonychotes weddellii. The sequence continues at coordinate 85,294,376 of NC_138376.1, forward strand.
CCCTGCTCAATGGGAAGCCTGCTTCTCCCTCTCCCACTCCCCCTGCTTGTGTTCCCTCTCTCCTGTCTCTCTGTCAGATAAATAAATAAAAATCTTTTCAAAAAAAAAAAAAAAAAGAAGGCACATTGGGGGCGCCCGGGTGGCTCAGTTGGTTCAGTGTCTGTCTTCCGCTCAAGTCATGATCCTGGGGTCCTGCAATGAAACCCCATGTTGGGCTCCCTGCTCATCGGGGAGTCTGTTCTACACTCCCTTTGCTCCCACTCGTGCTAGCGCCCGCTCTCTCTCAAATAAATAAAAATAAGAGAAGGCACACTAAAGGTTCTTTTTGTTCCTTCATATGGCCTTAAAAGGAAACCTGCTGTCCTGCTCTGCAGAATAATATGAGAAATATTAATGATATGGGAATAATGAGAAAAAAATATGCTTTCAATAATTAGAAAAACAAAAAAGCCAGACTTTTTTATAGTTATCAACTGTTTTATTGTCCTTTGAAGAGGTCTCACCCAATCTGATGACATGAAAAGAATCATTATGCTACGTGATAGACTTCAATCCCATCTTACCTGGTATCCACATTTCTAAAGAAGCTGCTTATTGCCTCGTCATAAATTCCTTTCTAAAAAGAAAAAAGTATATATAACATTTGATTAAGTTTTGTCTCTTTCCCAAATGAAATCCTTTTAATTTAATAATCTCACAATACCGTAATGGCTGATCTTTGACTATGAGAACAGCAGCAAAAATGCAAGTTATCATAAAGCGCTTAGACTGATTCTTACTACCTAAAGAATAAATGCCATAAAATCTATGGATTAAGTTTAGCAGAGGGTGCTGAAGAAAGGAGTCCCCCATAGGATTGTAGAAGGTGCGTCAAACGAGAGCTTTTTCTGGATTCCTGGTGATCATTTTAAAGTTGATTAAATTCAGTAATATAATACCACACATGTTACCTATTTTACAAAGTACTTCCCCAATACTATCTCATTGCTCTTCACAAGAATCCTGATAAAAATGAGACCCTGAGAATCAGGGAGACTTAAGACTAAAGTCTTTGGCCAGCATTTGTTCTAACGCCAACAAACATTTAAAAACCAGTTTGTTCTTTCCTGAGAAGATCCCATACACCTTATGCCGGTCAGATAAAAGGTCAAATGCACTGATTCTTGCTTAGGCGACTGGGCCGGTACCTGGTTGACCGCGGCATGCTCCCTCAGCGCCAGATCCCAGAAGCAGCAGCCGATCTGGTTTCCGCACTGGCCGACTGCGATCAGCGAGAGGAGGGAAAGAGAGTAGCCATTAGGTGGCAAACAAGGCCACTCGGCTGCGCGGCGACGGAGTGCCCACCCTCCCGCGCAGCTTACCCTGTACGACCACCGACTGGGCCATGCTGCGGCGCGGCAAACCGAGGTACTAGGCAGCCCGCGCCCACTTTCGTACTCCCTTGCAAGCCCAGCCCACCAGCGGCGCGCCTGGAGGAGCCGGGAAGCCGTAAAGTCACGCTGCCGCCGCAAGTCACTGCCGTCGCAACGCTCTTCCCTAGAATCAAGCTAAGTTTTTCCGTCAGAAGGGTGAGCTAAGGTACTTGCGTCCCACCGTTACCATAGCGACTGGGCCTCCGGACCGTAGGTACTGCTGCTTGCCAACATCTTTGAGCTTCGGCAGCTCCGGAGGCTGGGGTAACTGTCGGGTAACTAGGCTTTGGAGTAGGATTTTAAAATGTGTGTCTTTAAAAGTGTTTATGGGCTATCAGAGGTTTAGTTTTTGTTCACAGTCTCAACCCCCTGGGAGTTGGGTCAAATTCCGTTTAACCAGATTCCTCGGGACGCTCTGCTTTCGTGCGGCTATCCAACAAGCCCTTTCTTCTAACAGAAAACAGTGTCGATGAGCACAAAGAAACCCCAAATAGGCGTGTCAGGCTACAACCGAAACTAGGTAGTTTATACACTTTGACAAAAAAGCGCTTCAGAGACCCAGTCAGTGTTCGTTGAACTGGATACTCCCGACATTAACTTCCAGGCCTTCTGGAGTATTCAAAAGCAATCAAGACATATATCCAGCTCCAGGAAGCCTACAATCTAAGATACACACGAAGTACTGAAACAATTTTTGTCTTACAATATTGTGTGGTGCTGACTGTAAGTTCAGTAGGATTCAGTGGATGAGGATGTAGATCAGTAAATAGAAGTCTAGTGGAAGAGATGAAATTAAAACTAGGCATTTGATTTATGTAAATTAGATGGAAGGAAGAAGACTGAAAAATCAGACATTCCTGAAAATTACCGAGTACCAAAAATTGTCAAACATTGAAAAACACTCTGAACTCTTACTGATCAATTTAGACCAGATTTCAATTAAGAACTTCATCACTTCTTTACTGAAATAATAATTTCCACAAAATTCTGAGGAACTACAAAATCCTAGGGAGGTGGTGGGGTATGGTGGAGAAAAAACAATTAGGGTTTGTTAGACTCATCTATAGCACATTCAGTACTGGAAGACATTGAAAGTATATTGCAAAGTTCTGAGGGGGGATAAAATATGTTCCAAGAAAATTATACACCTTTGACTTTCCAAGTTGTCACTTGAATATTAGAATTTGTGGGGGCTCTTTTTTATTCCTGTTGGCATACTGCATTTCTGAGCCCATCTCTCTTTCATATAACTTGACAAACACAACCATAGCAACCAATGTTTTACCAACATTGTCTTCTAACCTCTTCCTCTCGAATTCAAGTTCATTAGTAAATAATCTGTCTTCTAGGTTATCACAAGAATTTTGTAAAGATTTTTCCCAATACATTTGACACTGATAACATAAATAACTATGCTTTCAGCTTCCAGTAACAGTTTTCTTGTCACCTGCTGCCTGACCACTATGCTAATGACTTCTATTTTAGATTTTTGTTATGGCAGTTCTTAAGGCTGGACCTAAGTCTGTGTAAGTCGTGATAAATTTTGCTAAGTTATGGTTACAACTAACCCCTAAATCTCAGTGGTGTAAAACAATAAAGGTTTATATTTTTGCACATGATCCGTGTCTTTTGGGAGGTCTCTGTGGTTGTGCTTTATGTTTATGCCACTCTGGCACCCAGGTTGCTGAACTACCACTATTTGGTACATTCTTGGCTTTTGTGGCATAGAGAAAGACAACTCAAGAGGATCTTGCACTGCAGTTAATGACTGTTGTTAACTCACTGGCCAAAACTAGTCACATGGGCTCTGAGTAATCATAGGGGGGCAGGAATTGCAATTTCCAGAAGGCAGAAAGCCAGAAATATTTGATGAACAACATTTATAAGTATATTATAAGTATTTTCAGACATGATATCAGAATACAGCATTCCCTCTCCTTGAGTATGGACTAGACCTAGTAACTTCTTTCTTTTTTTTTAAATTTAATTTTATTATGTTATGTTAGTCACCATACCTTACATCATTAGTTTTTGATGTAGTGTTCCATGATTCATTGTTTGTGTATAACACCCAGTGCTCCATTCAGTATGTCCCCTCCTTAATACCCATCACTGGGCTAACCCATCCCCCACCCCCCTCCCCGCTAAAACCCTCAGTTTGTTTCTCAGAGTCCATAGTCTCTCATGGTTCGTCTCCCCCTCTGATTCCCCACCTTCATTTTTCCCTTCCTACTATCTTCTTCTTCTTTTTTTTCTTTTTAACATATAATGTATTATTTGTTTCAGAGGTACAGGTCTGTGATTCATCAGTCTTACACAATTCACAGTGCTCACCATAGCACA
>NC_138376.1:85298630-85332436 GCF_054177405.1 Leptonychotes weddellii
GGAATTGTGATGCCACCAGCTTTGCTTTTCTTTTTCAACATTCCTCTGGCTATTCAGGTTCTTTTCTGGTTCCATACAAATTTTAGGATTATTTGTTTCATTTCTTTGAAAAAAGTTGATAGTATTTTGATAGGGATTGCATTAAATGTGTAGATTGCTCTAGGTAACATTGACATTAGTAACTTCTTTCTGATGAACAGAGCTCAAACACAACCCAGCAGCCATCCTGAGTTGGGGAGACAGAACTGAAAATTCTGTGGGACCAAGGCAACTATAATTTTCAGAGCAGAATGCCAGAAAGGAGTGAGTGTATAGAGAAAGCTCTGGAGATCTTCAAGGAATTTCTCTGAGCCTTAAACTGAGTACTGATCAGTATATGCATGTGGGGAAACTACCCAAGACTGAGGAATGAACCACTGGGAAGAAGCAGGCAGAACAATTTTGGGGGTTCACACAAGGCTGGGACTAGTTTACATTCCCAGTATCTTTAGTGGAAAAGCCCTGTAATGTCTGGGGGTGTTGAATACAGTAAGGATATTGCCTTAGTAATGGAGAGAAATTAGCCATAGATGAATGGCTGTTCTGATCTAGCCTAGGAGAGCGTAAAATCAAGCCTCCAAAGGGCCAAGCTATTTCCAAGTAACTGTGTCCTAGATTAAAACTTGAAAGTGCTTAAAGGACTAAAAATAAAACCAGCATTCAACAATGAAAAATTCTGCCATTCGATGAAAAATTGCAAGATAGGTGAAGATGTAGAAAACACTCCATATGAGGTTAAAAAGAATCAGTAAAAGCAAACCAAGAAATGGCACAAATGAAGGAACTGGTAGACGAGGACATTAAAATAACATAAATATACTTCATATGTTCAAGAAGGCAGAAGGAAGCATGGAAAGATTAAGAAGAGACAAATATAAAAGACCCTAATCAGACATCTAGAGATAAAAAAGAATGCAATGTCTAAGATGAAAAGTACACTGGATGGAATTAAGAGCAGATTAGACATTGCAAACAGTAGAAACTATCCAAAATAGAACGAAAAGAGAATAAAAGAGGATAAGTGAGCTATGGGACAACTTCAAACAGCTTTATATACCATAATTGGAGTTCCAGAAGGAGGAAACAAAAACATACTTGAAGAGATCATGTCTGAAAAGTTTTCACATATGATAAAAACTATGAACCCACAGACCCAAGAAACTCAATGAAACTTTAGACACAGGAAACAGGAATAAAACCACACCAAGCATATTATAATCAAATTAATACCAGTGGCTAAGAAAAATATTAAAAGCACCCAGAGGAAAAAAGGACACACTACATGTAGAGGAACAAAGTTAAAAATAAAAGCAGACTTAGAAACAATGCAAATCAGAAAACTGGAGCAAAATCTTTAAGTACTTAAAAAAAGCCCTGCAAAACAAAATTGTTGACAGGATTTTATACTCAGCAAAAATATTGTTCAAAAATGGAGATGAAAAAGTGGAGATGAAGTAAAAACATACAAAACTGGAATGAATTGATTGCTAGTAGACTACAACTGTTAAATGAAAATCTTCATTCAGATAAAAGGAAAATGATGTTGGAGGGAAATCTGGACTTACTGAAGGGGACCAAGAACACTGAAAATGATAAATATGTGGGTAAATATAAAAAATGATAAATATGTGGGTAAATATAAATATGTGGGTAGATATAAAATTTTAAAATTTTCTTCAAAAACAGTTGCTTAAAGAGAAATTTATGTGTTGTGGGGTTTATAATATATGTAGAAGTAAAATGTATGATTAAATAATACAGGGTGGGAGAGGGGAAATGGTTCTTTTAGCGTGAGTTTCTTTCAGTGTAAGTTTCTTTTAGTGTATGTGAAATGGCATAATGTTATTTAAGGCAAACAGAAAAGTTAAAAATGTTTACTATAAACCTTAAAGTAACCAAAAAGAAAACATAAAGTTGTAGAGCAATAAGCCAATAATGAAGATAGAATAGATTCATGAAATATACTCAGTTGTTTCAAAAGAACAGAATAAGAAAAAAGGGAAAAAAGAACAGTGAAAATAGAATACAAATAGGAAGAGGGCATACAAATTCAGTTATATCTATCACATTAAATGTAGATAATTGAAACATGTTAATTAAAAGTCAGAGATCATCAGAGTAGATAAGAAAAAGCAAGACTCAACTCTACTGTTTATAAGAAAACCACACTGAATGTAAAGACCAAATAAGTTAAAAGTAAAAAGACAGGAAAAGATACATTATACTAACATTAATGAATAGAAAGTATCTATATAAATTTCAGACAAAGTAGATTTCAGGGCACAGAATATTACTAGAGATAAAGAAGGATAGTTTTTAATAATAAAGTTGTCAATTCATCAGGAGGACGTAGCACTACTAAATATTTATGTACCTAATATCAGAGCTTCAAATTATATGAAGCAAAAACTGGCAGAATAGAGAGACAGATACATTCATAATTATATTTGGAGATTTCAACATCCTTATTTCAATAATTGATAAAGAAGAATACAGGAAATCAGTAAGAATGCAGAAGACTTGAAGAACTTGTCAACCAAGTAATTCAATGATAGAACACTTCATTCAATGACAGCAGAATACATATTCTTTTCAAGAGTAGGTGGAACACTTACCAAGATAGTCCATATTCTGACCATAAGCAAATCTCAATAAATATAAAAGAATTATAGTTATATGAAGAATGTTCTCTGCCAGCAATGGAATCTAAGAAATCAGTAAAAGAGAACTAGCTAGAATAATTCCATATATTTGAAAACAAAATAACACAGTTCTAAATAACTCATAAGTCAAAGAAGAAACCAAGAGGGAAATGGAAATTTTTAACGGAAGGTAATGAAAATACAACATTTCAAAATTTGTGGAATGAATCTCAAGTAGTACTTTGATGGAAATTTATAGAATTAAATGCTTATTTCAAGAAGGTATGTCTCAAATCAATGATCTAGGCTTCCATTTTAAGATACTAGAAAAAGAGAAACAGATTAAGCCCAAAGTAAACAGAAAAAAAGCAAATACTAAAGATTGGAAAAGAAATCAAATAAAAAACAGAAAATTAACAGAGAAAAATCAATGAAACCTAATAAGCTTCCTGAAAGATTAAAATTCTTTTGTGAGCTCCCTTGCTCATAAAGTCTTTAACTTGGGTTCATGTTCCTGCTTGGTTTAGCCTCTACTTATTTCTCTGACCTTATTTTTTTATTTTCTCTACCATGGTTATGCTGGCCTTTCATATTTTCTGTTGTCTTCTCTACTGGCACATGATCTTTGCACATGCTATTTCCTCTGTTTGCCCCATCCTCAACTGTCTCGATGTTTTTACTTCCCACCCATTTTCACCTAGTTGATGTCTACTCGTTCTTTAGACTTAGGTTTGATATCCTAGTCTAGGGCATATACTACCCTACCTGTAAACTCTACTAGGATAGACACTGTGTTTGTTTTGCTCAATATTTTATCTTCAGCACTTAACATATGTCTGGCTCATGGTGGATTCTCAGCAAATATTTGTTGAAATGGGTAATAGATGGGTAATAGATCTATTGTCTTAGGATATGACAAGTTTGAGCATTGCTCCTTTCCTACATCTCATAAATCAATATTCTGAGGATTGAAAGATTATTATTACTCTCAGGTTTATGAGGATTAAGAGAGAGTATTTAGAGATTTCACCATCTCCAACAACCCCCACCCCCAACATCTATACTTCACATATTCATCCATTTCTCTGTGAAGTTCTGCTGGAGAGTTAAGTTCATTTTGTGATGTATTATTTCTCTAGTGCTAGAAAGTTTCATCATTAAGGCTACTGTTTGGTTTGTTTCATTGTACCACCCATACCAAAAAAAAGAAACTTGGTGCAGCTTGTGCCAAATACCTAGTTAAAAATCATAGTAAATTAGAGGAATTTATGAATATTTCACATGCAGATACTTCACTTTGTAGTTTAAAAATATATCAATGACTAAAAAGTGAAATCAATGCTTCAACACTCTGATTTCAAGAGTTATGCACAAAGATAAAATAATGTATGCTGGTGGAACTTTTGTATTTCAGACACTGGTTTTATTACATGTTAGATTTTTTTTATTCCTCAAAACAACTCTATGATATAGAAATTCATACCTTTTTTTCAGGTAGACTTTTAGTGATTTGCTCAAAGTCTCAGAATTAACATGCTGTTAAAATTCAAACCTAATTTTCATGTCAGAACCTACCATTTTTCCACATGCACCTCCACTAGAAAATGTAAACTATTAAAAATTTTTGCCATCCTAAGGATCAAATGTTTAGGTCCTAATGATACATTAGCTAACAATGGCTAGCAATTATTTCAGTTTGTCTAACTATGACACAGTCAGTTAAATGGTTTCTCTAAGCTAAAATTGTGATCAACTATTCACATATAGCACCCTAGTAAGAAAAAGAAGGTAGAGGTAAGATTTTGTCCATCAACTAAATTATGTAAAATGCCAACTTCCTGTAATGTAAATCATATAAAAACAGAACAGTGGGAGCTTAGAAAATGTGGGTAGTAAAAAAGATTTTCATTAAATGAAAAAAAATGCTTAATGTCATTTAATAGTTTGTCATCAACTATGAAAATTGAAAAAAAAGATTAGCTGAAGAGAAATGTTCTGGCTTAAGGGTTATACTTTAGTATTACATTCCGTGAGGTAAGCTATTGCTACAGAAGTTGGGAGAGGGAAGGCAGGGGAGGGAGTCCAGAAGATAAGTTTCATCTTGTTGCTGGGGCTATGAACTATGAGACATTTTATTCTTTAGCAGATAGGAACCTATGTGAAAGAATTCTGATGTCATAATTTTGGGGTGCCACTGGGACATTTGATAATCATTCCTTTGGCAAAGATGGTACAAACAGAGGAGAGCCTCAGGGTCCAGGGAACAGAACAGAGAAGACAGTACAAGATGTATTCTTGTTTTCTCAGTTGTCCTCATTTCTGTCACTTGGGGATTTCAAGGTTCTTGGGGAAATAGAAAAGAAGAGGTAGTCCAGGCATTAGGGAGAAGATGTAAAGAATCCCACACAGGAAGAGCCATAGAGAAATTTGTAAAGGTGCAGTTTGAGGCCTTTGGTGTGGGATGAGGACATAGTTAGATTGGATTAGTTTGTATTAATAGTTAAGGGAAAAACTGGAAGATAAAGATAATGAAGAAAATGGGATATAAAGTGAGAAGAATCTCATGATTTTGTACAGATTAGACTGTAGGCGTAGAATATAAGTAAATTCATTCATAGATTCAAATATTTCATATCATTGGAGAATAAGGCAGTGACAAGAATAAGACTGTCAAACAAACTTCAGAGATAATTCTTTGCTGAGTTTCAGCTTGCTGCTGGAGCTATGAATTGTGACATTTTATTCTTTAGCAGGTAGGAAACTATGTGAAAGAATCTTCTGATGTAATAATTTCTGGGTGTCACTGGAACATTTGATCATCATTCCTTTGGCAATTCCAGCCTTCTATGAAAGGTCAGTAGAAGCAGTTGATTTGTTCACCTCTACAGGAATCAGACTCAGCCTATTTTGGTAAGTCTATGCATCCTTGATCGAATTAGCCAGAACTTAATATCTATGTAAATTAGATAGTTATACTAATCCATAGATTTTACTGTAGTTCTACTAACTTGTCATTGAGCATACTACTTTTTTCCTTGATAAAGGAAGCACAGTCTATAAAAACCATTATATATAATATTCAAATTCCTAAACTTTAATAATTTAGTTTTATTATTACCACAACAGACACTTACTTATTAGGCATAGAATACTGTTCTAGGCATAAAAAACAGTTATAAGACGTATTTCATTTTTCCTGTCTTTTGAACACATATAAATTTATACAAAAGTTGTTAATTACTGTGTGCCAGCCACTGTTCTAGGTATTAAGGATTCAGTGAGTGGTGACAAAGATAGGCATGAAATGGAGGCAGGAGGGACAATGATTAAGTAAAAACATTTACAAAAAATTAGGGCGCTGGTTCTCAACAGGGCATGATTTCTTCCCCTTCTCCACCAGGGAACATTTGGCAATGTCTGGAGACATTTTTGATTGTCACAGCTTTGGGGGAGGGGTGCTATTGGTGTGCAGTGGGTGGACGCCTTGATGCTACAAAACATCCTACAAAGCACAGGCCAACTTCTCTCCCCAACAAAAAGCTATCTGGCCCCAGATGTGCATGGTGTCACAGTTGAGGAATCCTGAATTAGAGTGATAACTGTTACAAAGCCAAAATAGAGAGTGCTATGAAAACTTCTATAATGGAGTGGTTATGGATGGCTTCTCTGAGAAAGTGAAATGTAAATTCAGACTTAATGAATGAGTTGGTCCTAGCAAGTAAGGAGTGGGGAGCAGTGGGGTGGGGAAGATTTCCAAGTAGAGGCAATAGTAGGCAGTAAAGAGCTTATTTTATATAGTTGTGTGTGTGTATGTGTATCATACTTATATCTGACATATACATTATGTTATGTGTGTGTTTGTGTACCCAGTAGCATCTGCCGGGTACTAATAGTTAACGTTTATTGAGCACTAACTATGTGTTAGGCACTGCATTTTACATGTATTACCTAATTTAATCCACACTATTACCCTGGAAAGAGATACTATTATTTCCGATTTATCCTTGAGAAACATGCTTGGTTAAGTACCTTGCTTAGGATTACATAGTCTGTCCAACTCTTCCACTTTCTTAACTAATGTGCTGTAAATATACAGAGGCGGGGGGATGAATGATCATCAGGAACAGGATTAATGGAACCTATCATGGAGGACGTGAGGCTCGGCTCTACTTATAAGGAAGAGAAGGGCTTGACAGAGAGGCAGTGGGGAGTGGAAGTAGGAGCTCAAGCTTGTTTATTGTTAACACTCATTTCAAGCAAGCTGGGTTTTTTTCACATAGCAGAAATAGACTTCAGTAATGTTAACCATAGGGCACAGTTTACTTCTACCATCTAATGGCTGTTTTATATTTGTTGCTAGATTCAAATTGTATGTAAAGGGGAGTTGTGTAATATAGCATTTATATGCTTCTATAGATATTTTGAAATGTAATTTCTATATGTTTCTATATATCTGTAGATATATAGAAAGTTTCTATGTATCTATGACAAAATAATAACATTAAAGACTCCAAAGAACTTTTTGAAGACAACTCAGCCCTATGCCATTATTTTAACTTTCTAATCTAGGTTTTCAGTGAATTATGCCTTTTCGGTGTGGGACCCAGCCAAGGAGGTTTCCAGTGGAAGGAGGAGATTCTTCAACTGGGCTGGAATCCGGGCTGAGCTCCAGTGCTGCCTGTCATGGGAAAGAGATGTCACCAACTAGGTAAGGTCTGCTCATCCTGATGACTGAGGAAATGCATAATGGCTATTATCAATATAAGCTTTAGTTGCTGTTCAATATTAGCAAGAAAAAAGTCCAGGACCATTAAATTAATATTAACAAACATTCCTTATGAAATTAGTATTAACAGATTACAGGTTTTCTTAGCGCAGTCTGTTTTTGGTACCTCTGTTAAGTCTCAGCGATAGACCAATTCTTTTTTTGGTAAATTTTTAGCTAGATTTTTGTTATTGTTGTTGTTGATAGTTACAAGAAAGATAGCATTCATTTAAACAAGCAAATCTTTAGGGCTACTATATGCTAGGCATAAGGCTACAAATACGAAGAAGACCCCAACCTCAGATTTAGTGTCACTTTGGCTTTGATTTGACTTTTAGCAGAAAGATAGTAATATAGAGTATGGATATTTTATAAAACAAAATCATTTTCTGCAAATTGAAGAAAACTATGAAGAATAGGATTTGTTCCACTTTTCTGCTGCTTACCATAGCAAAACATCAAATACTACATTGTTATATTTCTCATGGCTTAGAAATTTTTAGAACACAGATTTGAGCTTAATAAGGCAGGTACTTTAAAAATCAGAGTTATTCAAGGATGCAGTACTATTTTGGGAAGTACTAAGCACTTGTCTTTAGAAATGTCTGAGGTTAGGTGATTATCTGGTGGGAATGTTGGAACAGAAATTCAAGCACTAGAGATATTTTTGGACTAGATGCCATTTAAAGATTCTTTTATTTTATTTTTTTAAAGATTTTATTTATTTATTTGACAGAGAGAGACACAGCGAGAGAGGGAACACAAGCAGGGGGAGTGGGATAGAGAGAAGCAGGCTTCCCGCAGAGCAGGGAGCCTGATGTGGGGCTCGATCCCAGGACCCTGGGACCATGACCTGAGCCAAAGGCAGACGCTTAATGACTGAGCCACCTAGGCCCCCCTAAAGATTCTTTTAAACCTGAGCTTCAATCAACATTTGAATAGTGTATGGAATAGCATGTTCAGTTTTATATTTTTCCACAAATATTCTAGTTTTTAGATCACTCAATTGAAGTGATTTTAAGGTGCCTATATGCATAAATTGCCATAGTATTATCACTATGTTTACAACAATGCACTCCCCCCCCACCTTTTTTTTGCCATTTAGCAATCACTGCATACCTTTCAAAATGATCCTCCAGAGGGTTATTTTATATTTATAAATTTCCTGTGACTAAGTGTATGGCAACAACCACAATTTCTTTGCAACATAAGTCTAAAATGTCTGGCTCATCAGTGCCACTGTGTTATAATTATATTGTGACATTCAAAGCTTTCAAAATGATTTAAAACAGTTGATATGCAAACTTTGCTGCTCTGAAAAAATTTCCTATTTAGTATCAAACCACATGTCATTTGCTCTTTTATTCAGGCAACTCCGAAGATGCCCTGGAAGTCATTGCCTGACAATAACTGATGTTCCTATCACTGTCTATGCAACAATGCGAAAGTCACCTGCACAAAGCAGCAAGGAAATGCATCCTAAATAGCATCATTAAGCCTTTTGTAGAGGTTTGACTAGGTCAAGGGTAATGGGCCAGTATCATCTTATGATCTGATAAACAAATAAAAGTGGTGGCACCTTTGGATGATGACAATAGTGGAAGTATTTTCTTTTACTAGGAAAAGACAAAATGTCTTATAAAATTTGTAGTGATAAGCCATCAGTTATGTTTGATAGATAAGATAGAATAATATTTCACAATTAGAAAGTACTTTAGAAATCATTTTGCTCACAGTGGATCATTAATATCAATAATTCAAGATGAAGGTTAATCCACCTTGATTATCAATCATGAAGGGCCTAGTCTAAATAATTAATGTGTTTTAGGCTGGTTTCCTTTGTTTATGTTCGGGTTGCCACTTAGCTGAATCCTTTCACTTGAATACCCTAAGCCAGTTTCTGGCTTGATATCTTTTTTTTTTTTTTAAGATTTTATTTATTTATTTGACAGAGAGAGAGATCATGTGAAAGAGAGAGCACAAGCAGGGGGAATGGCAGGTAGAGGAAGAGGGAGAAGCAGGCTCCTCGCTGAGCAAGGAGCCCAATGTGGGGCTCAATCCCAAGACCCTGGGATCATGACCTAAGCCGAAGGCAGACGCTTAACCAAACTGAGCCACAGGAGTCCCAATAAATTGTAAACTTTAGAATTATCTCTAAAAGCAAATAATAACAGAGAGTTAATACCCAATAGTGGAGATAAAATGGAATAAATATCACTCAATCCTAAAGAAGCCAGAAAAAGGGGAAAAAGGAAACAAAGATAATGAATTTAAGCCAAATTATATTGATATTTACATTAATTACAAAAAGTCTAAATACTTCAATGAATAGGCAGAGATACTCAGATTGGCTAGAAAAGAAGATGCTATCTACTTGAACTTACTTTAAATACTAAGAGACACATAAATTAAAAATATAAAAGGTAAAATAGATATACCATGTAAACATTAATCAAAAGAAAGTTGGAATAGCCTATATTAATAATAGACAAGACAATTTTAGAACAAAGAATACTACCAGGGATAAAGAAAGGCATTTCATAATGTTAAAATGGTCATAACAATTTTAAGTGTTTATGCAGAGCTTCAAAGTATATGAATCAAAAACTGATGAAATTGAAAAGAAAACAACTCCACATTTTATAGTTGGAGATTTCAACATCTTTCAACAACTGGTAGAAGAACGATAGTATGGCAGAAACTGTATATTCTTTTCGAGTACACATGGAAAACTCACCAAGAATGACCACATTGTAGGCAATGAGACAAGTCTCAATAAATTGAAAAATAGGCAAAATATACAGAGTATGCAAGTATATTCCACAGGAGAATTAAGTTAGAAATCAAAGAAAAATATCCAGAGAATCTCCAAATATTGGGATACTTAAATGACAGGTTTTCAAATAACCCATGAATAAAGAAGAAATGGCAGGAGAAATTAGAAGAGTATTTTGAGCTGAATGAAAATGGAAACACAACATATCAAAATGGATGGTGTATAGATGAATAGTGCTTAGAAAACATCAAATTCTTTCATTAGAAAAGAAGAAACATCTCAAGCGAATGATCTAAGCTTTTACCTTAAGAAAGCAGAAAAGATGGGCAAACGAAACCCAAAAGAGGCAGTAAGAAAGACCAGAGATCAATAAAATAAAAATAAATAATAGAGAACAGTCAATGAAACCAAAAGCTGGTACTTCAAAAAGATCAATAAAATTGATAAGCCTCAACAGAATTATCAGGAAAAAAAGAAGACAGAAACTACTGATATCAGGAATGAGAGTAGAGACATTGCTGTAGATCATAAAGACATATTAAAAGGATAAACCAATAAGTTTTTTACCAGTATGAATTCTTTACTCTTCTAAAGCCTCTGCCTTGAGTAAATGCCTTCCTACATTGCTTACATTGCAGATATGGGCTTTATGTAAGGGAATATAAACAGGTTTGGGAGCATCATGCTTTCATAACCTTCCTCCAGGTTGACATCAGCTCATTAATCATTCATCTTTGGAGGTTATCATTGTAAAACATATTTTGTTGAGGTGGCCGATTTAGCTCACTGTAAATGGTTTGGCTAGCTTGGTGAGGCACTCAGTGTTGAGCGGCCACCATTACTATACTTCAGGAGCTCCTTGAGGGATTCAGTTGCTGCTTCTGGCTGGTCATATCATGCTAACTTCCTCTTACGTGTGCTTTTCTGTCCCACGCTTTGGCAGATGATAACAGGCTTTCATTCCTCAATCTCATCTACCTTCCACCCCACCCCCCACCCGCCACCTGAGCCATTCTGCCCCCTACCAGTGTCTTCTGGGGATGATGTCCTCTGGTGTTGTGAAATTTAAAAACTGAGTGGCCTTATCCATGTAGCCAACCTTCTCCCCTACTTTTCAGGACTTGAAAGGTTACCAAAGATCTGAGGGAGTGCGTCTTGTCTCTCTGGTGGGCTGTTCCATTTTTTCCCTCATCTACTCCCTACATCGTCAGCAATCAGAGATCCCTGGGGCTCAGGGGATCCCAAGTGGAGAGTCAATACCAGATTTTTTTTCCCCTCAAGAGTCCTAGGCACTTTACAAGTGATTGCACTGGGAGGTAAGGTGAGGGGTAACTTTTATGGAAATCCTGCTTTCCTGAAATTCACTCAACAAATATGTATTGAGCATAAACCTAGGTGTCAAGTGCTATTCCATTGCTCTTACAACATATCAGTGAATAACATAGACAGTTTCATGGAGTTTACATTCTGGATGGTGCCTCATTTTGTTGCCCTTCTAGTCTCTTTACATAGACTGTGTGTGTGTGTGGGGGGGGCATATTGGGGGATTTTTGTGTTATATTGCTGGTTATGCTACAATGATTTCTCGGAGTCACTCCTAAAGGAGAAGGGATTGACTCCACACTTCAGATGTGATGTATTTACTGTTTTATGGCCCCAGTTATGGGCTGTAGTCACAGATTTAAGGAAATAGAAAAGACTCTACTTGACACCCTATACTACCATGTTGCATACAAGGATGTGGGGGCCCAGAGAACAAATAGATCTGAGTATCTTCTGAAATACATTCCCTCCCTACAAACTCCAGGCTGAGAATTGAGGTGGTTAGACAACAGGCAGGTAGATGTATTATACTACATCTACAGAATGGGAAATGCTAAGTTCTTTTTCTTTCCTTTTTTTAAAAGCGTGTGTTTATAAATGTGTGTGGTAAACACTTAAAACCATACTTTCGGATAGTTTTATTTTGGCTTCAACTTCTACTGCTAAGTGCTTGATTCTTTTTACGTTTCCCAATTCAGAATTTTAAGAGAAAATATCTGATTGTTTGAATTCATCTTTTCACACCACCAGATAATGGGATATTGCTTCACTGGGAAGCTATAGTACAGTCTTCTTATCCAATCAGCTGTAGTCATGACAGGAGAAGGCAGGACACAGGCCTAAATAGGGCTCCTCCCTCGAACTGGGGCTATGGGAGGCCTCTTCATTTTGAAAGGGCTCTTGAACTGGCAGGGAACAAAACAAAAATTTGTCAAAATTACTATGAGCACCAACCCATATTTCTCTATATGAAATCCTGATATACTATGTTTAACTAAAAGAAAAAAAATATGACTTTTTTTTTTCTCCCTAGACAGAAGCTGGAAGAAGATGGAGTCCCATCTAAGAGCTGAATCAGGCTCTTAAGAATGGCAAATTCAAAGTTTCAGGTCATCTTGTGGTGGTCAGGAGGTATATGGGTCAGTAGCTTCAGTTGATTCTCATTTGTCAAGTATAAGAGTGTGAAATACTAACTCTGCAAAGTGGCTTTGTAAATTGTGGAGAAGGTAGAAGAATTTTTGTGTTTTCAGTCTATATATGTGTGTCCATGTGCATGCCTGCTGGAACTACTGTGTAGGTCCAGACAGGGTCTGCAGCTGGGCTGGTTTTGTTTACTTTGTGCTATTGCTGAGAATGAGGAACTAGGTGGCCCTCTAGGATGCTTCTGAAAAATCTTTTGGAAAAGAAAATGGTAGGGTGTTTCAGAACCACTTCTTCCTGTTTGGGTCTGATGGAATATTATGACGGTGCAGTGTGTTTTGAGCATTGTTTCAGTCTGTACTTGTTAAGGCTCTAGACTTTTGGATTCAGAGTTTTTAGTTTAGATGTCACATATGGTTCTTAGAAGGTTTAGTTTGGTCAGCCTCGTATTGTGGTTGCTATTGCTTTAATTTAATTAGTTGCCAGCTGAAACTCAGGCCATTCTGAACCCCCCAAATTTCACATTTCCAGCTTCTGTTGGAAATTCTGGTCCTTTAAGACTTGTGTTCTTTCATGTGAGAGTTAGCTGACTTGAGCGCCTGCTGGCTTTCTAGATAAGCCTGGCAAGGGCCCTCTTGATTTTGTCAGTCAGACCCTACCAGCTTTACTCCTTTATGGTAACTCACTGGCTCTATAGGCATTTGGGTATGTGACTCCAGCTTTAGAGAACAGCTGATAGCTGGCAGACAGGTCTGTGGATGCAGGAAGCAAGGGGATAATCATGCTGCCTCTCATTTTGAAACCTGGCTCTTTGGCCTAGCTGAATGACAGCCGACAATATATCCCTAACTTTTCTAAGTCTCAGGTTTCACATCTGCGAATGCCACCTCATAGGATTAATGTGATGATCAAATCAGCTTTAGCTTATCATGGAGTTTGGCATGCAGTAACTCCTCTATGAATTGATATTAGCTATTTTCATTGATATCTTCAACTTTATTATTAATGTACCTGAGACTAGAGGGTAGCAGGGGAATATATGTAGATATATATGTATATCTATCTATCTTATATAATAATTTACATGTATATTTTCCCCAAGGTCAGATTATTTTATTCCCTTAGTAATTCCTCAAAATATTTTATGCCCCCTTCCCTTGCCCCTAAAAGTTATTCCTTTTACATACCTTTATTCCTATTGCTGTGAGGGCCTATTTTCTCTCATTCTGTCTTCAATGTTGATTATCTTTTCATGTATAATTCTTTTATTTCAGTTTCTGTATTTTAAAATCACACCAGCTATTCAAGCCTATTTTTTCTAGACTATGAATATAGACACCTAAGAAAATCATGAAATTAGAAAATACTAGTTGTATGTGGGGAAAAATCTTTTAATAAAAGGACTTTTATACTTTTAAATAGCATTTTATGATTATGTCCTATTTTCTTTGCTGTAATGTCCTTTATGATTCCTATAGAACACCCAGTAATATCTTACAGGAGATTCCCCCTCGTGCTGTTTTATTTTTCTTTTATTTATTTATTTAAAAGATTTTATTTATTTATTTGAGAGAGAGAATGAGAGAGAGAGAGAGAGAGCATGAGAGGGGGAGTGTCAGAGGGAGAAGCAGACTCCCTGCCGAGCAGGGAGCCCGATGTGGGACTTGATCCTGGGACTCCAGGATCATGACCTGAGCCGAAGGCAGTCGCTTAACCAACTGAGCCACCCAGGTGCCCCTTATTTTTCTTTTAAAGAAATAAGGGAAAAAAGTGGTTTAACTCATTTTTTCTTCTCTAGAAAAAATTAAATTATGCTTCCATTTTTCTAATAATTTGTTAGAAATTTATTAAACCTTATAACTGCAATAAACCTAAAATATTCTTATTATACTGATAGATCAAACAAAAGTACTAAAAGCAAGCCTGCCATCTAATTCTAGATTTTATGTAAATTCGTAAATGTTTTCAGGATAAAGAAAAGTATACCTCAGATATTTTGGCGTAATTCAATTCAAAGTATCGTCCCTCAAAGAAAGATTAACCTGAGAATCTAACCATACTTAAAAATGTGCGCCAGTGTTTATTTAGAATCCCTTCTATTTCGTTAGAAACAGGAACAGTAATTTCACCAGCAGGAAATAATACAATGCAAGTAAGTGTGACGCTCCTTTGACTGTTGTTCACTGCAGACATTTTGGATCCAAGGTAAGAATCCAAATGAGAAATAATAACGATCCATTCCCTGATGATTCATTTAAGTCCTGCTCAACTAGATGAAGGCTCCCACTGGGACGAAAAGTGGCTGTTCCTCCTGGCTGGCTTTGTGTTTCTTTCAGTGCTCTAAAGAACTTTGTACGGGGGCAGCTTTGCTCTGGGTGTCAGGCTGCAGGACAAGAGGTGATGCTCACAGCGCCGCTGACCAGGGCTGCTTTGCTGAAGCTCACAGGGCGCCCGTCAATCACAAAGTGACGGATGCAGCCTGTGAAGGGTCTGCCGGGGGCCAAGCGTGGTGTCAGTAGAGACTCTGGAAAAAGAGAGAAATGAAAACAAAGATTGCAGGTGAGCCCTTCCAAGCCCAAATGTCACTCTGGCACAAATACACGTAACAACTGCTCACATCATCAAGATGATTTACATGTCAAAAATGGAATATCGTGATAATTTACTCATTTTCTCAGGAACTTTATCTGCCTTTGAAGTAATGTGAACATGTGGTAATTTTAAAGTTTTGCCATGTTTTCCATGATCAAAGTTCTGAGTGTATTTCAGCTATCTTCCAGGGCTGAAATTTCCCACTTAATATAAAAATTCAATAGTGAATTTTCAGGATCTACCTATGCTTATGCTTTTTAGAGTTGTCTGGGTCTCACTTATTTTGTGTGATTTACTGAGAAAAGGGGAAGGAATTTTAGCTTCTACACTATTTTTAGACTTGGTTAATGTTTCTGTTTAATTTGTATCATTACCCTTCACCCTTAAGCCTCCACATTTTTGCCAAGCTCATAAAATATAATGAGAAAATAATGAATTCACATAAGCTAAATTTTAATTTTTCTGAGCTCAGGGTTTAAGAACTATAAATAGGATAATGATAACTAGTCTAGGCTTTGTATGTCGTATGCCAGGGGAACTTTCTCCCCTTGTCTTAATTAGAGATCTAGAAGAAGCCTTATGCTTATTAATTGTACATATACAATTAAATGTGTTGGATGACAGAAGCAATATAATTTAAAGCAATTTAGAGAGCTTAGAAATATCCTGGAATTAAAATCCATTTAGACAAAGCTTATTATTATGTACAAACAGCTATGTGAGCAGTAGCAGATAAAAGATGGAGAACAGTTAGAAATCACTAACTCAGGGAGGAACATAAAACAGAACAGCAAATTAAATATCATCAAGCAGCTGTAATAAGTTTTCTAAGCAGTGTAGATTAAGACTATGCGGAAGCTTTGTACTGAAAATAAATCACGGAAATCGCATTTCATATTTAGAATGATAATTATGAAGTGTTAGATTTGGAAGGGGCTGAGAGATCACTTCCCTTTGTCTCTAGATCAGTATGACTATATATATTCTTCAAGGCTGCTCAGTGTAATTCATCATTAGAATAAAAATAAGTGAACAGGAACGAGTATAAGGGGCAGAAACATCTATTTCTCCTGCCCATTTTGGAAACTAGTTTTAGAACATGGATTTTGATTCTGTTCAAGCTCACCACCCTGTGGTTCACGGGGAACATCATCTAGAGGAAATAATTTCATATAGAAATTATGGTCTTCGGGGCGCCTGGGTGGCTCAGACGGTTAAGCGTCTGCCTTCGGCTCAGGTCATGATCCCAGGGTCCTGGGATCGAGTTCTGCATCGGGCTCCCTGCTAGGCGGGGAGCCTGCTTCTCTCCCTCTGCCTCTGCCTCTCTCTCTGACTTTCATGAATAAATAAATAAATAAGATTTAAAAAAAAAAAAAGAAAAAAGAAATTATGGTCTTCATAATTCACCACACAATTTATGGTAGGTAGTGGCAATAAAGTGGCCCCAGAACCCTAAGTAACTGATTAATAAAATCAACACATGATTTTAAGAGCAAACGTTCCTCAGGTCAAAAGCTTGACTATATACAGAATAATGCAAGCTTTTCCGTAGAGGAATGATCAAATCTGTGCGTATGTGTGAACTACATTACCTTAAAATTTTTTTTTATTTCTAATTTTGATTTTTAAATTATACAGTAAAATTGACGTTTGGGGAACATAGTTCATTAAATGCATTAACTTTTTATTGATAGAAATAGTATCAGGGTTCTGTGTGATATAAGAGAACTGGTTGAGATTCCAAGGGAATTCAGTGCCTATTATAGTGCCTATTATAAAATTATTTGTACCTAATTTCCTTCAGTTATTCTTTTTCATGCCTCAGTTTCTGATGTGATTTTAGTGGAGTTAATGTTGAACAGCTCAAAATGATGTAATTAATGACATTCATCTTAAATTATAATTGCTTTTGTTCTAGGCTCACTGGCATGGCTCCTAGATGGAATTAAAAGCTGTAACGGTGCAGTGGTTAAGCTCCCCCTGGCCCACTAGTCCCTGTGCGCTGGCTCGTAAGCTAAAATTTGCTGTTCATTATATGTCTCAGGCAGGCTGAACACGGCTTCAGGTACACCTTGCCCACCCAGTCTGCGGCGCTTAACAACTCTTGTAGTGGGAGGTGATGGCAGCGTGTAATGCTGGGACCAGACTCTGAAAACAAAAATCAAAGAGACAAGTATTTGTTTGAATGATAGAGTAAGTGCTCTGGTGCAAAGTAAAGAACAAATGCTGTAAGTTCCATGAAGGAGGGCCATGCTTGTTTTGTCCCTCTCTCGGAGCCTAGCACAGTACTTAACAGACCATAAATGTTTGTTTTCTGTTGAAAGAAGTCACGTTCCCAGGCAGCAAGGAGTGGACTATTTAACTTCCATGAAATCCTCTGGTAAGTGTCACAAAAGGGCTATGCAAACATAGCACATTCTAGAGAGAGAGGGGCATGTGTGTGTCAGTAGAGGTCTGTCTGGGCTGAGTCCTAAAGGTCAATAAGGAATTAAACTGGGAGAAGAGTGGGAGAAGCTGTTCCTCAAAAAGGTACCAGGGGAGGAAAGCAAGAACATTTTTCCAGAAATTGAGGCCCCGTGTGTGATTTAAAGGCCTGGAGCAAGGTGGGCATCGTTGAACGTTGAGAGAACTGCAAGTCCTGGAAAGCGTGGGGAGACCCCAGAGGCAGGGGAAGGAGGGGCCAGAGGATCAAGGACCTTGCTGAATTTGATCCTGTAAGCTCTTGGGAACCTGTGAAATATTTTAAATCATGTTGTGGTTTCCAGGAAGAAAGCAATGTACAGAAATATAAGAACTGAGGTGACGCATCTTCCACACTGCCCACAGGATGTTCCGTGGTGGCCTTTGCTAGAATCCCTTTCAGAACTGAGGCCAGGAGCAGGAGGAGAGGACTGGGGGATGGAGATGGGCGTGGATAGTAGAAGTAAAGAAAAGGAACGTCTCAGATATTTCATCAGGGAGTTACTGTTATTGTCAGTACTAGTATTTGAAAAATTCACATTACAAACAGAGGAATGCTTAGTTGCTACTATTTTGTGAGTACCCAATTTGATCTGTGCTTTCTCTCTCTCTCTTTTTTCTTACTCTCTTAATTGAATTATTACTTGCCTTTACATGGGTCAGTCTAAAATAATCTAGTTAGGGCACAAGGAAAAACCATGCTAAGTTTTTCCTTAAAATCACCACCAAATTCCAGATGTAAAAGCTTGGTTTTCTCCTTCTTATCTCTCTCTGGCTTTAACATTCAGTTTTTCCAAGTTAGTGAAATGTGTGCAACACACACTTTCAACACAGGTCAGGGTTCCTGCTCCAGAGGGTTAAAACAATTGTGGGGGGTCCATAAGAGTCCTTCTGTCACCACCCTGGATTATATACCATTCTTGGCAGATGAGAGCAGCAATGTTACTGATGATGTTTGCAGGATGGCATCTGGGAACCTCTCTTGGGGACTGTCACTACCTCGGAACAAAACAACTTATGGTCTGCAGCTGTTTTCACAATTCAGACTAATCTTGGACAGGGAGAACTGTGGATTCCCTTCTTTCTTAGTAAGGAAGGGGAATATTTATCAGCAAACTTTTAGTCCTCCAAGATTCCCAGATCCTAGAGCAGTATTAGTAAATGAGTTTTCTTTGTGTTAGAGAAAAAAATAGTGTGTGTGTTTCACTACGTGGATGTGAGGATATATAAAGGGAAGAGAGAAAAAAATAAGCATATATGGCAAAGGGAGGGTAGTATCTACCAGGCAGGAGGATGAAGTGTAGTGCTTATGCGTTACTTTGTTTTAATCCTCGAATAAGGAGTCATAATCACCAGTATACTTTTTCCTATGAAAGGACGTTGTATATAAAATCCTTTGAGTTACTAGGTGAATTATGAAAACACATGGCTCCATTCTTAATATTATAATAACAATTGTAAGAACTTACTGGTTTTTGGATTTGGAAACATGTCCCTTTTAAAGAACTCTTACCTGGAACACCTCCAACGAATACAGGCTCCCTGTGATCGACTGGTTTTGGATTCAGGGGTCCAACCACATGGTTCACTTCAGAGTCCACATCCAGCTGAACCACATTGGAATCTCTAATAACTGAAATACCAGGAAAAGACTGGTCATAAATGGCACTGAAGTGATTAATTTTCACATGAAAGAGACTAATTTATAACAGTGATGGCTTTTATTTATTCCAGAATAAACCTCAGACTTTCTTCTATATCATTGAAAATGTCAGTGTCTAACCAAGCAATCCCTGTAACACTTTCCTTTGAAAGGGAGAATATTTAGGATACTCTGTTTTCTTCTTCATAAGTTATGCATTATTTTAAAAAACTCCCGAAGACTATTTTGACAGTATTCAAATTTTCAAATCACATATGGATTCGATATATACAGTAATATTTGATTCTCTTTTCTTGGCCACTTTTAGACTGTCACCCATTCCTATTTTATCATGTAAGTTAGAGTCTGAGTTCTTCCAAGCCATCATTCCACACGTGGGGATGTAGGCTCACTTTATGAAAGAAGCCCAAGACACTCGTTTTTCTTACCTGTAATTCTGTGCCATCTGCCATCACAGAGACTCTGCTTGGGCGTTACTGAGGTGGAAAAGTCTCTGATGCCATTGTTGACTTTCACTAGGACCTGAAAAAGACAGGATACGTTATATAGTTTCATTTTTCCTCATAGAGATAAAACTAGATTTCTTAAATTCACCGCAGAGAAGCAATGCTTTATCTGCAAACAATTAGCTTTGCAATGTGAACGCAAGGGGTCACTCTTCGGTAGGCTATAGACAATAAACTGTTCCTAGGCGAGAGGACAGACTAGTAACAGGAGAGAAGCTGGGGGAGAGGAACAACAAGAGAATAAAATGAATGCCTTTAATTTTTATGGATTGAATGTGTTCTACAAAGCAGGTTAAGGTATTGGTGGGGGGCGTGGACTGTGGAGCCAGACTGCCTGGGTTCATATCCCAGTGCCCCCATCACCTCACCCTGCCTGTTTTCTCACTTGTGAAACCTACCTCACAGAGCCACTGGAGGGCTAACGGAGTCCGTCTGTATTTAGAATAGTACTTGACACACAGTGAGCACGATATAAGGATTTTATCATTATATGGTTTAATAGTACCAGAACTCAAATAAAAATCAGTTCTATTAAGTTAGGGGCAGTAATGAAAACATGCTGCTTTCTCCATAATATTTAGTCGAACACTTCCATGAATATTCTTTGGTCATACTTTTTCAGGATGAAAGTGGTGCTTAATTATAACAATCTTTTTATTTCTAGCAATTGAAAATAATATATATGTGTATATGCATATATGTATATATATACACCTGGTATGCAAATATATTGTAGATAGAAAGATAGATGCTTTAGTGTTTGTTCATTTTGATAGCTGGATGTGTTTGCTGCTCTCATTCGTTTAAAAATGTTTTCTTCCAATTCTTTCATTAAAACCTTTTAATTCCGTTGTTACTGATTTTTTTTTTTTAGCTTTACCACATTTTCATGGCTCTTTGCTCTAATCGAATCAATTCTCAACATAGGAATCTGAATCTAAGTACTGCCTGCATTTAAATTTCATGTGTAGCTTCCCCATTATTTCCCCCCCCCCCCAGGTAGGAAAGACTGATGGAATAACTCTGTGAAGTAAAAATGCTTCCGACCTAGCATTCAAGGGCAGAGAAGACAGACTGTTAAACAGTTTTTAACCCACTACCTGCCCCTTCTTCATGTGAACATTTAGGTACTCTCCGTTGACACTGTGGCCATGAACAAGGGTTCCGGAACTGCTTCTGGGACGGACTTCAAATGCAATCTCAAACTTCAGTCCAATATTGAAAGACTCATCTGTGGAGAGAAATATTAGCTCTTAAGAGCAGCAGCCTAAATTTTGTAACCGTGGTGTGATTTCGTAATTATACATTTTTATATTCATTTTTTGAAAGCGTGACACCTTTTTTAATAGACAAGCCGCAAGTGGCATTTCCCACGTCAGACACAGGGTGGAAAGCTCCCGGAGGGTCTGAGATAACTAGCACACCACTCCAGCGGTGGGCCGTGGGGTGGGGACAGCACGCCGAAAAGGTGCCGTGGCCTCTTTTCTCAGGGGAGGAGAAACCGATTACAACCAGAAGGACCGTTTACTATTTCACAAGCGAGGAGGAGAAAAGAGCAACCTGGGCAGAGGAAGAAGTCTGAACACGAGTGTGGAGGCCGGGACATTGGGAGAGCACTGTGGAGGCCAGCGCGGCTGGACCAGGGCAAAGCGAGGCCCGCGAGTGAGGAAGGCCACAGGAGAAGGGCGCGCCTGCTCAAGTATGGGAGGTAGACTTTATTTTGCCGTCACTGAGCAAGGGAGCTGACTTGATCCAATCTGTATCTTAAAATTAAGTCTTAATAAAGATCACTGGTGTCAATGCCGCAGAGCATTTCAGAGGCTCTTGCCATGATGCCGGAAAATGAATTCTTACTGAGAAGGGCCGTGCTCACTCCAGGAGCCGCGTTGCAAACCTGGGCATCCTGATAATATTCACTTGACATGTCTCCTTATCAATGACTTTTTAATTTTTCCTGCTATTAGTTAATGTTTATGGAGAACATAAATTGTGCAGGTTGCTATGCATTTCAAGCTGTCCGAGGCTTTGAGTTCTTATCGCTGAAATCCAATGAGAGGCTGAGAGATAGGAGCGTAGGTGCTTTATTGTGGATAAAGGAGGAGAAAGGAAAGTAAAATCATGAGCTAGACAAAGAGAGGAAAGATGACCTCCGGTATTCTATTGGACATGGGGGCGGTTTGGGAAGCTACGCTTGACTGCATTGTCATGTCTTTATTCAGGGGATGTTGAGGGTTCCAATCCTGATGCCTTCCTCATACCTAATGTTTGCTCTATAGAGTATTTGTTGGAATGGCTTGGGTGGTGATTGTGTATAGTCTGTTAGGACTTTGTGTATTTATTTTTAGAACTATTATGTTCCATTACTTGGCATAGGGACTGACATGCCAGACGCATACAATAAAAACTTGGTTGAATGGAATGAGAGAGTAATAGTTAAGGAGAATACAAGTCCAGAAATACAATTTCTGAAGGATGGGGCAGCAGAGCAAAGGGAGGGAGGGGAACTTGCTTTGGGAGGGACAACGGATCACTCTAAGAGGGAGCAGAGAAAGACAAGAGCAGGGTGGCTCAGAGCTGACACAGATTAGACCACAGAGCAGCACCGGAAATCCTAAAAGGGCCAAGATGGGCTACATCTATACCAGAGGGGTGGCAGCTGTGGAGAAGCTCTGGTCAGGGAAAGCAAACAGGGATGGGCACGCCTGCCTGGTTGGGCGTGGCAGGAGGGGACAAAGGGGATCCCCCGGAAAGAAGCCATTTTCTAGGGCTGAGTGAGTTTGGCATTCTGACGTTTTAACTCTCAGCCCAATTTCCCTGTCAGCCACCCCCAGGAAAGAAGTATTTATTTCATGATTCATGTTTTGTGCAGAAGTCACTGTTACCTAGAACCACGTATCCTCCTTCTGTTGAAAAGTAGGTCCCTGTTTCCATTGGACCTTCAAAACAAGGGGTCACGCTGAATGTCTGAGAAGCAGAGGTGATGGACGCCCCGTTGAGCTGAAGATTGCCGAGACAGCCACTGAAACTGTAGACTGAGTTGATCTGAGGGAAGAAGACATTTCTTAAAATCCATTTTCTCAACATGCACGGGTGCGCACCAAAGGGAAACAAAACGAAGGGATTCGAGTCCTGAGAGAAACGATGCAGTCCCCTGTCTTATTTATCTAGCTGCCTGAAGGGTCAGTTGTTTTCCAGGTAGTTGCTGCTTTAATGAGTTCTTTGAAGCTGGGATTTTGTATTTGATGTCAGCCCGCAGTAATTAGCTATGAACATTTTTACATACACTATGACAAATAAGTTGCAGCTATGGTTTTGAAATTAAATATTAGAACTATCCTTGTTTGTTTTCCTTCAAGAATGACAGCAGGCCCCCAAATCACCTAATGCTGATGAGGGCTAGCGAAGTTCTTAACCGTTAAATCTACCATGGTTAAATAAACAGCAGAGAGTTTGCATTTCTGGCTCCATTAACTGATCTTGTGGTTGAACATTTATCATACCTCAGGATGTGAAACTTGGGCCTCTTCAGACAACTGATTTCACACTGCTTTGGAAACCTTTCTTTTAAAGGAGTTGTCATGAAATTGGGGCTACTTGCCTAAAATCTCATTATAACATGCACTCCCCCTTTTTTTGCTTTATCCACATATATTAGGGAATCTTAGAAATGCATCAGTTCTTTCGTGCTGAAGTCAAATCTATATTTATGTTAAGAAAGATTTAGTCCTTTGATGCATTCCCTTTATTGCTAAATATTTTTGTAAAGGTGTAATATTATTAATTTTTAAAGTACAAAAGTAACATGCTTTTTACTATAACCCCCACTTCTCCCCTCCCCCCAGGGGTAACCACACTTCCTTGCACATTTACAAATCGTGTGTGTGTGTGTATGTATGTAGGAAACAAAAATGAAATCATAGTCTACAGAATGGCCCCAAAGTTTTTTGTCACTCAATGATATATAATGGAATGACATTCTTTCTTCTATTTTTTTTGTATTTTTTACACTAAAATCATGTGCACTTGCTGAACAAATAAGCATCTCCTTGAGACATAACTTCTCATGACAGTTTAGACCTCTGAAACTGTTTCATCTCATCTCTACCTTAGAATCAAAAGATCCCTCCTGACTTTGTAATGCCAGAGGACAGACAGACATCCCCTGGGGCAATACTCACTTTGATAGCCTATATCCAGCGAAACTACAGTTCTATTCTTGCCAGTTTGCTGATGGTATAGCGAGGTCCTGGATTAAATAGTCTTCTGGCTCTAAAAGCCAGTGGCTCGACCTGGTCATGCCTGGCTTACCTGGACATTTTTCACGGCCCTTCCAGGAGCCACACCTCCCAAATAAATAGGACCCTTGATGTTCCAGGCAGCTCCACTAGGAGGAAGACTCTCTTCTAGGACTCGAAGGCCATCAATGATCAGTCGGCCACTGCTCTTTTCCCGAATAAATATCACCTGGATGGAGAGAAGGACAACAGCCCATGTCAAGTGCATCCCAAGATTCGGGGGAAGGCTCGGGTGCCTCTTCTCCAAACTTCGCTATTGCAGTACTGTGGAAAATCTGCAGAAGTTCTTTAAAAAAACTGATCCTTTCTCTGAAGGTCAAGAGATTGTTTTTTCCTTTAAAGCTTGATTTAAAAGCTACAGGCTTAATTTCTGGATACAGCTTACATGTATTTAGTAGAGTTCTCAATGAAGTTCTTGGCAGGTGGCCAGCCCACTTGGTTTCTCCCTCTCCTAAATTTATGGTGATTAATGCATCTTATGTTTCTTACTCTTTCCATTATGTAACACTGATTTGCTTCAATATTTAGATATTCTCCCTGTGGTATCCTAGCTTCCTAACAGATTTTTTCTTCACTTTGTATCTTCCATGGCTTAGCCTATAAAAGACACCCAGCAATTGTTGTTGAAATTTAGAAACTCACAGGCAGTGGGAAAACAAGTGAAAAATTGTTAGAAATTAAACTTCAGGTTATGTTTGCCATTGGCCCTTTGGTGAAAATAATTACACTAAAAAAAATTACATGCAGCCTGTATCTCTTTTTAAATAATATGCTTCAAGATTTTTATAAGGAATTAAAAAATTTTTCTCAAAATTGAACTCTGAGCATATGGCAACAGAATTTTAAAATGGGTGTTTCTAGAGAGACCAATAGTGGGCATTAATGTCAGTCCATTTGACAATTGTGACTATTTGCTGGTAATACTCTTCTCTGCCTTCAACTCACATCATGCCACAATCCATCATTGTATTTCTCTTGGCTTCTAATCTTCAGTTTCTTGTGGCCAACATTAAACATGAAAACCAAACGGCCGTGGGCTAAGAATAGAGTCATGAAGTCATTCTCTTCTTGATCTGAGACATAGAAAATCATCCCATGGGAGGAACGAGTTTTCAGACGAATGGAGAACTGAGATCTGGTAAAGGAAAAGAAAAAGCTTACTATCCATAAAATGAGACTGAGGGCTATCTCTAGTTTCCCACAGCAACATGGTGTAAGGAAGAATGAGTAGCCATTCTATCGAATCCCAAGCAGCATTACTTCTCATTATACCTTAGTATTATTTATGAATATTGGGAAAGCATGACTAACTCAAAAATGTAAATCTTTCCCTACTTCTTTATAGAGCAGGGCTACATTCCACATTTAAGGAAGCATTGTTTCACTTAAGGATCATAACGTGTCTTGCTTTGAAAATATGGTTGCACTGAGTTTGTTCATGAGGACAAAATACTAGTCCGTAATTAACGTGCATATAGAAGTTTGCATAGAAACAATATGATTTGTGTGCTATCTAAAATACAGGTTCAACTTGTCTTTCCCAGGAAAAATTAATCAGTAGATATCACAGGCCAAAAATAGCCATCAGAATGTGTAGGAATTAAACAACACCTTCTAAGCATTTAGCTCCAGGCCATATAGATAAGATACATTTATTAGGCTAATTTCTAGTTTGATTTAACTCTAAATTCTTCCCAGTGAATACAAAATACTGATACTACCTGTTGGCAAATAGCAAATTAGAAAGCATTAGAGGTCACTTACTGACTCTACGGATGTTTGAAAGAGATATAAGACCTATATAAGAATATTTGGGTGCTGACACTAGAAAAAGAAATCTTCAAAGTGCTAAGTAACCTGGAGATTTGCAGAATACTGGGAAGAGGTGCTGGGTTTTACGGATAGCTTGAGGGCTAGCTGAGATACAAGTGGTTTTTGTGTTTTTAGTGTCCTTATTAACCTTCCAGCGGTTCAGAGGCACCCCCATTTTCAATTCGAAAGCAATTTATATGGGGGGAAGGAAGGTAATATCAAGGTTAGATGACTCATTTGAAATGTGCCCCATGTTCCTTTCTTTGATTGCCTTTCCTTTTTGATAAAAATACAGCAAACTCCTAGGAGACTGCTGTTTTATGCGTCTTACTTTTGGGAAGAAAGTCGCAGAGAATGTAATATATTGGAAAGTAAGAATCGTAGACTATTTAACATTTATTTTGGTGATAAAATAATAGGATTAAGCGGCACAGAAAGGAAAGATCACAGGAAAAAGATGGCATGTGGCAAATTAAGTCCAGCCATGGCCTAAAGTTTCTGGAAGGATAGTGTGTTACTTTACTTTTCACCAAAATCTCCTTTTAAGTGTTCAAACTCTTGGCGGCTGTTGGCTGTCCCTCCATACTGATAGGCGTGCTCTATTGCTCTAGGACTGTTGGAAAGGTGGCAGTAAGAATCCCTTGGAACATTCCTCTCTGGGAACTTCAGGCTGGCAGGATCCCCCGAAGGTGCATCTTTACTTTTCTCTCCCTGTAAGAATAGGAAATAAATCATATTAAGGGATAAAACTGATATACTAGTAGCAAGCGTTCCTTTGTGATTTCTTTATCATTAATAACAATAAAAATAAAATAATACTGAAAGTGTATATTAATTGTGCATTTTCCATTCATGAAATATTAGGCCCCTCTCTTTCCTTAAGCAGATGACAGCAGGAGCTGTAGTATTAAAAAAACAAACAAACAAATGAAAACACAGTATGTTAACAAATCCAAAATTCTAGTCTGTGATAGTAGAGCAGAGCTAACCTGAAGCCACAGGGATAACTGTTCTATCATTTAAATTAAATGCACATCTTAGCCAATGGTGACAAATGGTAATATTGACAATAAAATAACCCTGCGGAATCAATCAATAAAACCCTCATATCATAGACAACAATATTTCTTTAACACACCATTGTTATTTATATAGGCTGTTACTAACATACTTAGTAATAACACCTTCGAAATATTTAAGGATATTTTTGGTGATAAGTAGTAAACTTTTATGTGACAGGATATAGAACAGTTACCTTGTGCTCCTAAAATTGCACTGCTGATTTTAAAATTAAGAGCTTTGAGACTATAGGCTAATATTTCATGGTTACTTAGTTAATTTTTGAAGCAAAATTAAAGTAAATGCAAATAAATCTGATCATCCCGTCGTTGTATTCATTTATCCAAGCAAATATTTATTGAATACCTACTAGGTAAAAACGACGTGGAAGGAAATGAGTATTTCTGCATGCGCTCCACGGGCAGTGTGTGATGGGGAAGAGAAAGGTGAGTGAAAGGTGAGTTTCTTTTTTTTAAGGAACTGAAAATTGATTTGGAAAAACAGGCAAGTAAATAGCAAACTGGAAGACAGGCTGTTGCCAGACAGAAATGACCTTTGATGACTTGCTGGAGGATGGGGTTTTGTTTTTCAGGAGGGTGGGGGTGACAGATTGGTGGGGAGTTAGGGACAGTCCCCAACTCTGGCGGCTCCTCTTTCTTTCCATTGCTATGGAGAGGATCTCACTGTTTCTCAGCCAGCGGATCCACTTCGCTATGGGAAGATAGCAACTGTGAATCAACTGCAGGGCTCAGCAAAGCTGGGGGCTACTGGACTACGAGGTCTCCGTGACCAGCCCTGCCTTCCTCTGCTTCCGTGTGGGAATCCATAGACTAGGACATGCCTCTTGTGTGCTGCAGAAAGTAATAAACTCTGGTATATTTATATGTGGCAACCACTCTAAATCCTCTGTGGATATATGCTCTGAATAATAATAATAATAATAAAAGTTATAATTTAATTACTTCACTACCATATAACACAGAGACTCAGTTTACTATCCTAGAATAGCTGTATATGTGGGATTCTGAACCCTACGAGACTCTGACTTTACCAGTGTATTTTTTTTCTCTGAGGGTCTGTTTCTTTGTTTTTCTTTCTTTCTTTTTTTTAAGATTTATTTATTTGAGAGAGAGAGAGTGAGCACAAGCAGAGGGAGGGGTAGAGGGAGAGAGGGAAGCATGCTCCCCGCTGAGCAGGGAGCCCAAAGCAGGAGTTGATCCCAGGACTCTGAGATCATGACCTGAGCTGAAGGCAGAGGCTTAACCGACTGAGCCACCCAGGCACCCTCTGGGGGTCTGTTTCAATGCAGTATGATTCTTTTGTTTCACATAACAGCCAAATTAGTTGAGCTACTTAAGCAAAAGAGGGCAATACGTTATAAGGATATGGGAGTATCTTACACAATCCAAGGGAAGATAGTACAGTATAGCGGGGTTCTACCAGGGGCAAGAATCAGGAATTGCAAAGCTAGGAAGAATCGAGGCACTCCTTTTCCAAATGTTTCTGGTATCTCAGCTTTGTTTTCCTCAGACTGCTTTCATTTTTCTTTCTCTGCAGGACAGCTTTCTGCCTTTTTCTCTTTCTACATAGCAGGTTTCTTTCTCTGTACATGATTAACATAGAGCACTTAGGCTTACATGTTTTCCATTCAATGACCAGTCTAGACTAGTGTCTCTGGGTTCTAAGTTTCTAAGGAAGGGAATCTGATAGCCCAGCTTAGTTCACATGATCTACCCTGGTCCAAACATCTATATCCAGGTAGATGAGGTCACATACCTAAAATACTGGGCTTGCCCTGTGTGTAGGGAATCAATTCTCAAAAAAGGGAGTGGTTGGCTGGATACCCCAGAATGATGTCTATTATAATATATAAAATCTTCATTATCACATGAAACACCACATGAGAAACTATGTCCCTAATTAAATTTAAAAACATAAAAATTATGAAAAATTTCCAGGCTAGAACATAGGTGGTAAGACAGGTATTATGTACTCATGGGGGGAGTAGAAATCAGAGTTCCTTTTTTGGAAAGTAGTTTGCCCTGACCCACTAAGTTTATCTCTAAGAATAGTTTGTAAAGATTTATTCAGCAATGCAATCAAAGACTAATGTATAATGATCTTCACCCATGAAGGGAGAAAACTGGAAAGCACTGAAAGTCTATTAATGGTTAAATAAATTAAAATATACACATAAAATGAAATATTAGGAAGTTACTATGAAAATAAATTATTATAAGCCCAAATTGCTATGAATCGGCCTTGATAAAAATTTACACCAGCGGCCACACATTTTTCTGGGTAGCTAGTCCATTAGATTGGCAAAATTATAAAAATTTGATCATAACCAGTGTTAGCAATTGTGAGGGACAATAGGTTCTTTCAAATGCTGTTCACAGGAGTGTAAATGAGTATTGCCTCAATATTGACAATGCACATTCCCTCAAGCCAAGCAATTCTACTTTTAGGAACTGATCCACCAGAAACATTCACAAGGTTCTACAGAGATCTAATGGCTAATATTCATTGAATGTTTTGCTCTATGCCAGGCTTCTAGGGCATTTCATGCATCAACTCATTTAATCTTTATACCAACCCTATGATGCAGATAGCTAAATACGTATTAAACACCTATTATGTGCATTGTTCTAGGCTCTTAGGACACATCAGTGAGCAAATAAAAAAAAGGGAGTTTGAATTCTAGCAGAGGAAATAGAGAGTAAATGCCAAACATAAGAAATACAGTCTATAATAAATTAAAATGTGAAAAGTGCTATGGAAAAGAGAACAACTAGGAAAGGCAAAGGAGATGGGTAGTACTGGGGGAGGGCAGGAGGCCGCTGTGGTACTAATTAGGGGGTTAAGGCAGACCTCACAGAACACTCGAAGGCTGGGCAATCCTGGAAGGAAGAGCCATTCCTGCAGATGTTTGGGGGAAGAGTGGTCCAGGCAGAAAGAAAGATCTTAGGGCAGCAGTGCACATGGCTTGTGCTATTGTGGGCAGAAGAGTGAGTGAGGGAAAGGGGCCCGGATAATATAGAGCCTCTTATGACATCGTAGGGACTGGAGCTTTTCTTCTGAGTGCAGTGTGAGGGGTTCGCTTTGAGCAGGGGAGTACCACCATGTGACCTATGTATAAGCATGTGGCTGTTGCCTGGGGGACAGAGTGTCAGAGGCCCGTTGGGAGCCTCTGCCAGGGCTCAGGTGGGAGACGGCGGTGGCCTGGATCAGGGTGGGAGGAGCGGCATCTCAGTGCCTTGTTAAAATTGGACCAGGAAGATGGGTGGGGAGGATTAGCCTGAAAGAGTGGGAAGGAATTGAAAGTTTCATCTGTAATGAAGGCCGCTAATGTACGTGCTGGAGGTAAATGAATGAGAAAAAAACAGTAGTCAGGGAATGCAGTTTAAGAACTCAAGATTTTGTTGGTGGAGCAGCTCTAGTTGATGCCACGGATCAGCCGTGCCTATGAGTGGTTGAAGTGAAGGTCAAGGAAGGAGGGGAAAACAGAATGAGATCAGAAACTTTAATAATTTCCAGGCCTGTGACAGAAGCCCGAGATCGTTACACAAAAGCAAGTGATACTGAGAATTACAGTACTAAATAATACATATTATATATACAAATGGTTGAGTATGGAGCAATTTCAACCATTGTCATGAAAAGCACTGGGCAGTATGGAATAAAAGCTGACTCAAACTGTTTCTTTGGGAATAAAGATTGATACACCAAACTGATAACAATATCAGATACTAGAAGAATCCCACCTTTCATATGTACACACAGTTGCAAACTGGAGTGAATTTTATGAAGCATCAGTGTCTAGATGTGTGCATGGAATGTGAGGGCAGTTGAGAATCTGGCACAGCATTATCATTTACCTTTTTATTCTGACTTGTTTTAGGCTTTGAGGAATTCTTCCTTTTTTTGTAGAGGAGGAACAAAGGCGAAGACTCAATAGGACACTCATAAAGAGAAGTGTGGACCTTTTCCAAATATCGCTGGAAATCTTCGACCTCCACATCTCTATCCAACCTGTGTAGCAGAGGGGAAAAAAAAACCTTAAAATGTTGTTCAGAATTACATGATGAAAACTACGGAAGTGGAAGAATTTGGCAATTAAAATTGTGTGTGTGTGTGCGTGATGGGTCTGTATCTATCAACCACTATCTTAAGGAGAACCTTTTACACGACCATTTAACAATTCATGGATAATTTTGCCTGGCAGCAGCCCATTCTGACAGACAAACATCTTTTCCCTCACCACACTCTGGATGATTGGTACCGCCTCCGTGTTACTCGATATGTATTAAGTTTCTCCCTTGCTTGCTCTTGTACTCAGGGAGCATTTACTGTCTTTGTTAAGGACCTAGATTAATGGTTTTGTTTAAAGTGATGCATTAAGAAGAATTTCTTAAACCTCTAACAAGGATTTGGGTATGTTACTTTGTGTTACACCATTAGTAAGTACAGATATAATTGCATCTAATATTTATAGCTTGCTGTATGCCAGGTACTTTATGCACATTATCTCATTAAATCGTCATAACAAGGAGGCAGGCATTATTATTATCTGCATTTGGGCAGAGAAGAAACGAAGTTTGACTTAGCCAAGGGCATACAGAAATTTTTATTTATTTATTTATTAACTGCTTTATTTGAATAACAGATTATTTGGGGGTAAGTCCAGGTGAACCTCTGAAGTTAGGACTGTTCTGGGTCTTTCATGTGCTTGCAAAAGTCCAGCCCCCAGTTTGGGGAATGCCCAGCCCAGGAGTTCTTTGAGGCAGAATTGGAATGAGACAGTTGCATTAAGGCATGTAGAGGTTTGTCTGATGGCCAAGGTGTATGGTATATTTTCAGAAGGGGGGCTAGACAGGAGGAAAAGAAAATGGGATCCCTAAAGTAAGTCTCCGTGGAGAAGTCTTGAAGGATGGTCCAGTCTCTGCAGCAAGGCTTGGATGATGCAGGGAGTAGATGGTTTTTTTTTTTAAATTTTTTATTGTTATGTTAATCACCATACATTACATCATTAGTTTTTGATGTAGTGTTCCATGATTCATTGTTTGCGTATAACACCCAGTGCTCCATGCAGAACGTGCCCTCTTTAATACCCATCACCGGGCTAACCCATCCTCCCACCCCCCCTCCCCTCTAGAACCCTCAGTTTGTTTTTCAGAGTCCATCGTCTCTCATAGAGGGCATACAGAAATTTAAAGGCACGAAACCTACACACAAATCTAAGTATGTCAGTTGCTCAAGCACATGCAAGCTTTAATTACTACCCTCTATTGCTTCTCATAAATTTCACAGTTCTCAGTTTTAATAATGTAAACATTTTCATTATTGACTTGATTTTTTTTTTATCAATCATGCAGACTTATGAATAATAAAAATATCCTACCTGGTAAAGTAGGCATTACTTATACAGCCAGTGAAATTAGCATACTGGGGACTGATGGGTGAGCCACCGAAGTAAAACTTCCTTTCACCGGCTTGTGTCTGTTCCACTTTCCCTTTTGTAGGGTTCTTACTCCCAAGTCTGCTCTTGTCTACTATCAGTTCATATCTGCAAAGGAAAAAGCTTCTTTACACACCACACTGCTAATCTTTTACCTGGAGTTCCATTCTAGGTTGCAGGTTTTCTCATGGAATTGACATAGAACATTCTGGCTAGTGAAAAGATAACAATTTGCCGGACTCTTCATGAGGTCCGGGATAAAATAGGTGAATATATTTTTTTAAGATTTTATTTATTTGATAGAGAGAGCGAGAGAGCACAAGTGGGGGGAGCAGTAGAAGGAGAGGGAGAAGCAGGCTCCCCGCTGTGTAGGGGCCCTGGGTCCATGATCTGAGCCGAAGGCAGATGCTTAACCATCTGAGCCACCCAGGTGCCCCAGGTGAATATTTTTATATGCAGAAAAGACTCTCCAAACCCCTAAAAACAAGAAGCTCAGCTGATTAATTACCAGCATTTTTTTTTTTTTTTTGGTGGAAAAAGCAGAATGTAACTCATGGTGATTATTTAATCACATTTGGGGAGCCTGTTTTCATTGTCAAGCATATGGACTGGTTTTGAGCATAATTGGAAATGGAGTCTAGAAAGGCTGATTAATGTGTTTTTTTGTAATGGGAGGGCTCCACAAAAGTGGACATAGAATAGCGGCTGCCTACAACAGAAATTTCTTTCTTTTTTTTTTTTTTTTTAAAGATTTTATTTATTTATCTGAGAGAGAGAATGGGAGACAGAGAGCATGAGAGGGGAAGGGTCAGAGGGAGAAGAAGACCCCCCGCTGAGCAGGGAGCCCGATGTGGGACTCGATCCTGGGACTCCAGGATCATGACCCGAGCCGAAGGCAGTTGCTTAACCAACTGAGCCACCCAGGCGCCCAGAAATTTATTTCTTATTCCAGAAATCTTTCTTCTTATGAAAAAGAAATTCAGTATTATGTATTTAAAAAATAAAGCTAGAGCTTTTAAAATATGGTCATAAATGTAGAGTTCTCAGTTGCTTAATTAAAAATCGAAATGAAACCAATGTTTGAGGATCTCCTTCTATGTGCAAAACACTGCACTCCATTCAGTAAGTACTATGTGTAGGCACTTCCCTCAAGAAGGTTTGTAGCCTTGGAAAAAACCCTTTATATTCCTGTTAAGTAATTATATAGTGATTTATCTCTTGAAAATTAATAGCAACTTCTTTTTAAAAGAAGGTTGTTCTCTCTACCATTTTTTTT
>NC_138376.1:85332936-85388227 GCF_054177405.1 Leptonychotes weddellii
GTAATTTAAAAGTAGCAATGAGCAAAAATGATATTTTGAGATATCTGTGGCAACTATTATTTGAAATGAAAAATACCTGTGATTTTTATTAATAATAAAGTAACAGGTTCTGCAAATATTACTGTGGTTTGTTGCTGACATTTGTAATCGAAGAAAATGCGCAATTTTAGTTTGAGAAAAATAAAATTAAAAAAACAAATCTTAATTTTTTCTGACCTAGGTCCACAGACACACTGAATTTTCTCCATGAACTCCTGAGGGCTGGGTCTATGAATCCTAGGTTCAGAACTCCTGATATACAATATACATAATTATAGAGTGTCTGAAATGAGGCATTCTGTGTGTGCTCATGTGAGTCAAAATTAATCTGAATAGAAAATCACTTTTAACGTGCTTAAACAGTATTTTTAATAGACAAAACAATTACCACAAAAAAGTTCCCATAGGGAAAAAGAAATACTTACTCCTGAAGCATAATAGAATAGTAACCCATTTGGCTGTAACGTTCGGAAATTAAAACCTCCTTCGAAACCATCGAAGAAAGATATTTTCTGAACTGAAGCAATGAAACTCTGCCCATTGAAATATGCTCTGCGAGATATCTGCGTGGCAAAAAAAAGTGAATATAGTGTTTGTGATAATTGTCAAATGCTTAAAATGTCAATTTCTCACACACCAAAGCCCTTGTCTACTGGTTTTTATATTAATAGTTTATGTTTTAACTTCCGGTTTATACTGAAATTCAGGCATGGTAATAGGTCCGTCTGTGTGCCTCTAGCTGATGGGGTTTTAGCTTCTCCACTTCCTCCACCTGAGTGAGTAAAGATGCCCACACTGCCTCTCTGGGCTTTTGAAGCCCCACCCATTGAAAACTGAAGCAAATGGACAAGTCACAGAGGAAGCCCCACACGCCTTTTTAGCTTAATGTTGCTCCTTTTTTTTTTTTTTTTTAAGATTTTATTTATTTTTTTGACAGAGAGAGTGAGCACAAGCAGGGGGAGGGGCAGGCAGAGGGAGAAGGAGAAGCAGGCCTCCCATGGAGCAGGGAGCCCGATGCGGGGCTCGATCCCAAGACCCTGGGATCATGACCCGAGCCAAAGGCAGATGCTTAACGACTGAGCCACCCAGGCACCCCAATGTTTCTCCTTTTTTCTGGTGGCAGAAAGGAGTCCAAGGTATACTTAAGCTCACAGAGAAGCTGAAAAAAGCTTTTCCAGCTTTTGAGAATGGTAAGTTTTATGTCTATTTATTTGTGTGTGTGTGTGTGTGTGTCTATTTATTAAAGTGTTTTGATTGACTGGTACTTACAAGAGAGTCTTCTGGGCATCCATAACCAACTCCCAGGGTTTCTGTCTGCTCTAATAAATTGAAATCTTTCTTTTGGAACTGGAAACCCTTCATGCATCCTCTGAAGCTGACATCTAAGGGAAAGTGCGCTCTGAGGGTCCTAGAAAAAAAATTAGTCTTCAGTGATACGATGACGATGATGATGTTACCCTGCATATGTGGGATATGAAATTTGATTTTATTTATAGACATGTTTAGTAGCTTTGTAATTATTCATATTCTCATGCCTTCTTTCATAAGCACACAGTAATGTCTAATCTTTGCCTATAGAACAGCTTTATTCTGCATCAAGCCAATTTGTTTACTTCTTTGTAGTTTTCAAGATACTTTAACTTACATTAGCTCGTTTCATGTTTATAAAAATTCTGTGATATAAAAGGAAAGGCTATTATTTCCCTTTTACAGATGATTAATAGGTTGAACCATACGGAACTGATGTATTTTAGGTCAAAAATGGTCAACTCTTGGCAACTTCACATGTTTTAACCTATAAAATGAAACTAAGACACATCAAAATCTTTTTATTTGTTTGTTTTTTTTTTTTTAAATGTCACAAGTGGTAAGTTAGGATTTGAATCCAGGTCTTCAGTCTTCCACTAATCCATTCCCAAGTGAATTGGATTAAAGTCATGAACTCATCTTCTTGGCTTTTTTGCAACACACTATAATCAACTAAGGCTAGAGGAATGTTCTAGTGAATGTTGAGCTTTTGGATTAATAGGAAAGTAAGAAATCTTTTATCTTTGAAATCAGGGATGACGTTTTGATTAGTATTGTAATCCCAGTACCTATCATTATGCCTAGTATATAGGAGGCACCAAGAGCATATTATCAAATCTTGCATGACTATGAAGTTAGTTTTGATCAAATTACAATGGTTTCAATATATTTTAAATGAACACTGGCCAAACTAAGGAGTAACAGTCCCACTATATTCTGTTCCATTAAGATCACACCTATGCAGAACGTGCCCTCTTTAATACCCACCGGGTGTTACGCACAAACAATGAATCATGGAACACTACATCAAAAACTAATGATGTAATGTATGGTGACTAACATAACAATAAAAAAAAAAAAGATCACACCTAGAGGACCATGCTAACTAACAGTTTGGGGGTACAGAATGACAACCATAACAGTTAAAAGTCCCATGTGGAGTTGTTGAAGGAGCTAAGAGGGTATCTAATTTGGAAAAGGAGTTTGAGGTTGGGGCCTCATCCCAGGCCAATTAGAATTTCTGGAGAGTGGTTATGGGCAATGGTGTTTATAAAAGTTCTCCAGGTTATTCTAAAGAGAACCAGGGTTGAGAATGACCAGGCTGGAATATCCTAAAGTTGCCTCTCAGTTTCAAGGGTGTCTGATGCTATGACTTGATTGTAATAAGAGATAGTTAAATTTTTAAATACATGAGAATAAAACTGTAATGATACATAATTCACAACCCCTTGGATAAGCTTAAAAATGTTTGTAACCTCAGATGCTATTTGAGAGTTCAAAGAAGCTTAAATTAAGACTGAAATAAAAGTAAAGGGACACGATGTTTCATTTTCACACAATACACATGCTCTGTCTTTCCTCTTACAGATAAGAAATATCACATTAGACTTAGACTGTGTTCTAAGATTAATACAATAATTAAAGAAACCTGTAGCTGTCATCTAGAAGATGCTAATTTAAGGAGGTCATGAGGGTACATGAGTGTGTGTGCATGCGCCTGTGTGCATGCCGAGAAGCAGCAAGTGGGAGTGCCTTAAACTTTTACTAGACCTCTCCTGGATGTTGAATACTCAGCCCAGTACCTCATTAGGAACAACAGCTACTTAACAAAAACAGCTTACCTGGATTGTAAAATTTCTGTGGGAGCCCCTCCAATGTATATGTCTGTAAAAGGTATCTTCATCTTTTCATTGTCCATGCTCTTGACATGTCGTCTGTCAACCACCAAAATCATTTTCTTATCGTTGTGGTAAATGATTGAGATCTAGGAGACATAATATATAGTTAAGTCTTGATCATTGTTTAATAATCAACTTTTTGAAGATGACTATATAGTTTAATTATTCTGGTTATAACAGCTGGGCCCCCATGTTCTTCTGCTTGTTTGTTCACAAAATGGGGAATAAGATATGCCTTTCTTATAGACATGAACACTCGTACTTAAACAACCAGAAGCTCACATTTTCTGGAGAAGGATTTCCATATGTAGAAGGAGCTAGATCAAAAAATACTTTTGTCAGGAGACCAGTTGTTTTCCTTTGCCCCTTTGAGGGGATTCAGGAAAAAACTATAAACGGGGAACTTTTGGACCCAGACTGCATGTTACCAGGTGTCATTGCTTTAGTGACACAGTGAAAAGCTTTAATGATTCTGCCAAAATGCTAGTCAGCAATATAGTTAAAATATTCTTCTATTGTAGACCATCCTCATGGAGGCCATGAAATTTGAACTGAAAGAGAAATATAGCCTCCTACTCTCTGCATTTTGTTTCAACTTAAAAGATACGCATTTTATACATTTTACTCAATCGTAGATTCAAAGTAGTTGTTAATGAAAATAGATGAAGTATATTATCAGTATGCTGTACAACTGTTTCAAAGTTAAAGAGCATTCCTTGTGGGCTCTCTTTATAAGGAAATCTGTGCTAGTATTTTCTAAGTTCTGGATAAATGGTTTACAAGGAAATTCTCTATTGGCTTACTATCAACTCTTTTTACGTTTAGTAGCGCTCAAAGGATACATTTAAAAATGTCTGTGTGTCCACACTCTGGCATTTTCAACAGATGTATAAAAGAGTTCTATGGAGTGCTGTTGTAATAAAGACACCGAGCAGGAGTCTTTTGGTCAATGAAGCAATTAAAATGAATCTTTCAGTGACTCTTTTATTAGAAAACATCAATATGACAAAAACATTCATTCTTTTAAAGCAAATGTTATCCTGGAGTTGAGTAGATGGGGTCCTTCAGTTGGATTTTAGAAGTACAGGTGTTCTGGGGTGCCTGGGTGGTTCAGTTGGTTAAGCGACTGCCTTCAGCTCAGGTCATGATCCTGGAGTCCCGGGATCGAGTCCCGCATCGGGCTCCCCGCTCGGCGGCGAGTCTGCTTCTCCCTCTGACCCTCCCCCCTCTCATGTGCTCTCTCTCTCTCTCATTCTCGCTCTCTCAAATGAATAAATAAAAAAATAAAATCTTTAAAAAAAAAAAAAAGAAGTACAGGTGTTCAGTTTAATTACTTTCCCACCTATGTCATTTGACCATCTGATTAGATCAATAGGTCTAAGTACAAGTAAAACAAAACAAACAAACCACACAAATTGCAATGATTTATACCTCATGGTATTTTGCATCATTAATTTGAGCTCTCTTTGATGTGTCCTCAAGATGCACAGGGCCATTGCTAAATCCAAAGTCATAGAACACATGTAGGTAACCATCGCGCATTTCCAAGCTGAAAAACATACTCTGTGGAAAGAAAGAAGAAGTTAATGAGATACAAACATCTGCTATTATGAAAGTGCAGATTTAGCTGAATTTGAGAATAACACTGTATTCTTTATTATTGAAACTGAAGACTAAGGAAGTCTC
Source organism: Leptonychotes weddellii (assembly GCF_054177405.1). Taxonomy (NCBI): domain Eukaryota; kingdom Metazoa; phylum Chordata; class Mammalia; order Carnivora; family Phocidae; genus Leptonychotes; species Leptonychotes weddellii. The sequence continues at coordinate 85,337,868 of NC_138376.1, forward strand.
ATGAAATTCTTATTATAAAATTAAAATCACAACTCCATTCTTATCAGCAGTTAGGTCTCACATTAATATTCCAAAGTGTTAATATTTATTCACAATTTAAAACAACTATCTTCTGTTTCTTATTTACCTGATGAATTAATGAAATTTTAAGTTTACCTTATTGACCTTTTAAAAGTCTTGAAAACATCTGAAAATTATAACAGGCTAACAGATGTGAGTGCATTTCATTTTAAGAGGAAAATTAGCAATACTGAAAAATAATTCCAAGGTTTGCTGAGAAGAATCTGAAAAAATTATCAGCAAATATAGATATAAGAAAAAGAACATTATTTGGAAACACTGGATGTATGTAAATAAACATGAAATGATTATGCACTTGGACCATATGATATTCGAGAACAAAATCATTCTGTAACACTCAGGTATTTTACTGGTCAGGCTTGCTTGTTTTGGAAGATAGTTTGCAGATAGAAGAACTGAATGGATTTGAAAAATAAGGTATTGTGGCAAGGTTCCTATTTATCAGAAAGTGATCTCTTGAGTGGAGTCTGTATTCTCCTGAGAAATGGAAAATAATATATTAGGGGAAAGAAAGAAAATATTCCAACTTCCATTTATACTAATTTTTAAAACTCCAAAATAGAGAAAAAAATTAACTTTTAGTATTTAATACATGGACTGAGCTGGGCCTTCATTTTGTCCTTTGGACAGATTTTCATGCGCTTCACATGGTATCTGAGGCTTTGAGAGCATAGTTTCACACTTGAAGGCTGGCAATGGCCCCTCACCCATTTCTTTGCTTTTAGCCCTATTGCGGTTTATTGCAGTTTATGTGTGTCTGGTTACACAGACTTACATGTGAGAAGACTTAAATAATAGAATACTTATAATGATTTTCTTTTGAGATGCAATGATGTGAAAATATTTTTGAGACACTGACATTTGCAAATTACTTCTTGCAAATGACTAAAAATGCTGTCAAGTTTAAAGAGGGTTACACATTTTCTTTATAAAATCAGTAATTATAAATTTGTTGACTTTCATTTGTCATGACAAATATCTTTCAGTACTATGAAACTTACTGGTTATTTAAAAAAAAACTTGATCTCTCATTTCAAGGGAGGGGTATTATTATAACAATGCATGAAAAAGTAACTCTTTAAAATTTTTGTTATTTATTTTTTATTTTAATTCCAGTAGAGTTAACAAGCAGTATTATATTAGTTCCAGGTATACAATATAGTGATTCAACACTTCCATACATCAGCTGGTGCTCATCACAACAGGTGCATGCCTTAATCCCCATCCCGCATCCCCCCACCCACTTCCCCTTTGGTAACCATCAGTTTGTTCTCTATAGTTAAGAGTCTGTTTCTTGGTTTGTCTCTCTCTCTCTCTCTTTTCTTTCCCCTTTGCTTGTTTGTTTTGTTCCTTAAATTCCACTTGTGAGTGAAATCATATGGTATTTGTCTTTCTCTGACTGACTTATATCATTTAACATTATATTCTCTAGCTCCATCCATGTCATTGCAAATGGCAAGATTTCATTCTTTTTTTTTTAAAGATTTTATTTATTTATTTGAGAGAGAGAATGAGATAGAGAGAGCATGAGAGGGGGGAGGGTCAGAGGGAGAAGCAGACTCCCCGCTGAGCAGGGAGCCCGATGTGGGACTCAATCCCGGGACTCCAGGATCACGACCTGAGCCGAAGGCAGTCGCTTAACCAACTGAGCCATCCAGGCACCCAAGATTTCATTCTTTTTTAAGGTGGAATAATATTCCATTGTATATATAAACCACATCTTCTTTATCCATGCACCTATCAATGGACACCTGGGCTGCTTCCATAATTTGGCTATTATAGATAATGCTGCTATAAACATAGGGGTGCTTGTATCCCTTTGAATTAGCATTTCTGTATTTTTTGGGTAAATGCCCAGTAGTGATCCCTGGATCAAAGGGTAGTTCTATTCTTAATTTTTTGAGGAATCTCCACACTGTTTTCCACAGTGGCTGCATCAGTTTGCATTCCCACCAACAGTGCAAGAGGGTCCCTTTTTTTCACTTCTCTACCAACACCTGTTTCTTGTGTTTTTTACTTCAGCCATTCTGACATGTGTGAGGTGATACCTCATTGTAGTTTTTCTTTCTTCTCATTGTAGTTTTGATTTGCATTTTCCTGATGATGAGTGAGATTGAGATCTTTTCATGTGTCTGTTGGCCATCTGGATATCTTCTTTGGAGAAATGTCTGTTCATGTCTTCTGCCTATTTTTAAATTGGATTATTTGTTTTTTTGGGTGTTGAGTTGTATCAGTTCTTTATATATTTTGGATACTAACCCTTTATCAGATATGTCATTTGCAAATATTTTCTCCCATCCCATAGGCTGCCTTTGAGTTTTGTTGCTTGTTTCCTTCACCGTGCAGAAGCTTTTTATTTTGATGTAGTCCCAATAGCTTATTTTTGCTTTTTTCCCTTGTCTCAGGAGACACATCTAGAAAAATGTTGCTAAGGCCAATGTCAGAGACATTACTGCCTGTGCTCTCTTCTAGAATTTTTATGGTTTCAGGTCTCACATTTAGGTCTTTAACCCATTTTGAGTTTATTTTGTGTATGGTGTAAGAATGTGGTCCAGTTTCATTCTTTTGCATGTAGCTGTCCAGTTTTCCCACCACCATTTGTTGAAGAGACTGTCTTTTCCTCATTGTGTATTCATTTATCCTTTGTTGAAGATTAATTGACCTTAGAGTTGTGAGTTTATTTCTGGGTTTTCCATTCTGTTCCATTGATCTATGTGTCTATTTTTGTGCCAGCACCATACTGTTTTGATTACTACAGCTTTGTAATATAACTTGCACTGTAATTATGAGATCTCTGGTTTTGTTTTTCTTTTTCAAGATTGCTTTGGCTATTCAGGGTCTTTTCTGGTTCCATACAAATTTTAGGATTTTTTTTTTTAGTTTTGTGAAAAATGCTGTTGGCATTTTGATAGGGATTCCATTAAATCTGTAGACTGCTTTGAGTGGTATAGACTTTTAACAATATTTATTCTTCTAATCCATGAGCATGGAATGTCTTCCTATTTAATTTCTTTCATCAGTGTTTTATAGTTTTCAGAGTACAGACCTTTCACCTCTTTAGTTAAGTTTATTTCTAGATATTTTATTATTTTTGGTGCAATTACAAATGAGATTTTTTTCTTAATTTCTTTTTGTGTTGCTTCATTATTAGTGTATAGGAATGCAACAGATTACTGAAGAGAAAGTAACTTTCTTGAAGAAAGTTGTACTCTGGAGAGATGGTTTTTAAAAAACATATTTGTAAAATTTTCTATTGTTAAATGAATTCATTGATGAAAACAATGTATACTATCTATAAAAACTCTCATCTGCACTATTAAAATAATTTTAGAAAAAAATTTCTAACCTGTTTTAAAATATTTTAAATAAAGATTTCAATGGTCTTGAGTTCTTTTGCTAAAGTTTATAAAATGATGCAACATCTGATTAGCTAGCAAGAACTGACATCAGAAAAGATGGAAACGTACCAGCCAAATTCAAAGACAACTTTTGCCAATTAGTGAAAAAGACTGAAAAATGGTATCATGATTTAGTCAGCATTGCCAATGATACACATCTACATGTTTATTTTTGAGGTACTTTGTTCAGTTTTGACAGTCAATAAAACTTAGTATTGAAATCAGTTGGACTTAGGATAAGACTTTTGAGTCACTGTATCTCAAAGAGTTAATGAGACTTCCAAAAAACATAGGCATATTTAATTACATTGTTCTTACTAACACTGCTATTAATATTTATACCATTAACAAATAGAAAATAATTTTATTTTATTTCATCTTTATTTTAAGGTTGTATTTATTTTTATTCAATATTTTATCTTTATACAAATTGTCTCTTATTCCTAGTTTTGAATATTATCTCTATAATAAAATATGGATTATTATTATGAAAAATCATTAATAAAGTACACTATTTCACACTTTGATGTATATCATTAATAAAGAAATGCATATATTTATAGTAAGCATGCTATTTTTTTTTTAACTGATATAGGCATATGATGTAAAAAAGTCAGTGCTAAATTTCTGCAGACACACTACCCACCTAGACCTTGGTGCTGATTTTCTGCAAGATTCCCTAGTTTATTAAAAGGGGTTATATTTAACATACATCCAAAAATGCATTTCAGAGCTGCAGTAATTACTTATTGCTGACATCACTTCCCTAAAGAAAAAGAAATCCAATTTTGCTTTCTAAACGAAAACTTCAGGTTGGTGGCATGACACACTCAACCTGGGAAGGTTCCTAGTAATATGCATAGGAGAAAGTAGAGGATATAACTGAGAAGATAAAGGACTTTTATTTTTACTCACTCCATTGACCATCAGGAGCACGAGGCCATTGTCAGCTGGTGTTCGAACTTCTATGTCAAAGCGAGTCACCTGACCGAATTTCCCCCTCCTGGTGATATCCCTTACTACGGCATAACTAGAGCCATCGAAGAAATAGCTGGCGGCCCGACTCTGAGTGAAGGCCAGTTTATCTCTGAAATAAAAATGCAAGGATCATATGAACATGACAGTTTGCATTACGCTTTTCACATGAGGCCCTTTCAACCCATTGTCATGACATCTTCCATGGACCTTACAGCATTTAAATATGTGGAATTTAAGAAACAAAACAGATGAACATAGGGGGAAAAAAAGAGAGGCAAACCAGAAACCAGAAAACTATAGAGAACAAACTGAGGATTGCTGGAGGGGCGGTGGTGGGGGGAGACGGGCTGGAGGGATGATAGGCATTAAGGAGGGCACTTGCTGTGATGAGCACTGGGTGTTGTATGTAAGTGATGAATCACTAAATTCTACACCTGAAACTAATATTACACTGTATGTTAACTAACTGGAATTTAAATAAAAACTTGAAAAAAAATAAATGAAGTTCCAATGTCTACATGGAAGACATGGAGAAGTATCTATAGGTAAGTTAAATGAATGGTTTTATTTTTTATTTTTTAAATTTTTTTAGTTTCAGGGTTAGAATTTAGTGATTTATCCCTTACATACAACACTCAGTGCTCATCACAGCAAGTGCCCTCCTAATGCCTATCACTCATCTAGGCCGTCCCCCTGCCCACCTCCCCTCCAGCAACCTTCACTTTGTTCTCTATAGGTAAGAGTTTGTTTTCTGGTTTGCCTCTCTCTCCCCCACCCCATGTTCATCTGTTTTATTTCTTAAATTCCACATATGAGTGAAACATATGGTATTTGTCTTCCTCTGACTGACTTATTTTGCTTAGCATTATACTCTCTAGATCCATTCACGTTGTTGCAAATGGCAAGATCTCATTGTATTCCATTTTTTTTTTTTAAAGATTTTTATTTATTCACTCGAGACACAGGGATACAGAGAGAGAGAGAGAGAGAGAGCACAAGCAGGGGGAGAGGCAGAGGAAGAAGCAGGCTCCCCGCTGAGCCAGGAGCCGGACGTGGGGCTCGACCCCAGGACCCTGGGATCATGACCCGAGCCGAAGGCAGATGCTTAACCATCTGAGCCACCCAGGCACCCCTCATTGTATTCCATTGTATGTATATATATATATATATATATATATACCACATCTTCCTTATCCTAATGAGTTATTTTGAATGGATTTCTTTTCTACCCTTTGTGCTAAGACAACAGAAGTTTCCAGTCTCTGGAATCCTTTTTTTAAAAAGATTTTATTTATTTGTCAGAGAGAGAGAGCACAAGCAGGGGGAGGGGCAGGCAGAGGGAGAAGCAGGCCCCCGTTGAGCAAGTAGCCCAATGTGGGGCTCGATCCCAGGACCAGGGACCATGACCTGAGCTGAAGGCAGACGCTTCACTGACTGAGCCACCCAGGTGCCCCATAGCCTCTGGAATCCTCAATTAAAGCTGCAAACAAGTTGTTTAACACTTTTAATAATTGTACATGATCATCTGTGATAGAGAAGAACTGAAATGATTTTTGCAGGCATGATTATTATGCAATTTCAAGACTGGGTTCTCCAAAGAAAAAACTGAGAACCTGAATATTGATCCACGGTTGTTTCATCCGCTGCTCTCATGTGGCTATCAAAGTCTTTAGTACTCTTAACACTTTCTTACCTGGCACAGGGTACTGACTTGGAGGGATCCATGTTATAGATGTGCTTAAAGTTGTACAAGCTGATCACATCACTATTCAAAGTGGCTAATTCCAGGCAGCCAACGAAGCCAGGCAGGTTTAAGCTTGCTGGGAGCTGTGCAACAGACAAAGTCAATTACCCCATGATGGCATTTCACCCAAATAATACAGAACAGACAATGAAATAGATAATGGGTCAAGGGGAACTACCCATATATATAAATATCTTTCTAGACCTGTGTCTCCTCTGGGCCAGATAATTTAGATAAACAATGATTTTTCAGTTGTGCTTATCTAGTAGACAGAATGGGATTTGTTGAGTATATACTATGTATCAGTCACCTACTGAACAGTGAATTCAGTACCAAAATCAATTCTTTCAGCAGCTCTTTGAGGTAGGTATTCCTGTTTTCATATCAACAGAAGGAAAGTAATTCTCAGAGAGGTTCAATAATATGCCTGTAACTAGTAAGTAATAGCCTTGGGATTGAAATCCTACATCAACTCCCTATCTCCCTATCTGGGCCTTTCATTTGTTTGCCCTTCACCAGGCCTCATACTCCAGCCTAGGTCCACCCCTTTCCTCATCCCAAGTATTTTATTTCATGTCTATATTAGTTGAAATAACTGAGGTTTTGAAACTGTCATTGTGAACCTAGCAAGCCCACAAGGTCCACACACTCTTGCAGTAGCGGGTGGGGGTAATATCAATTACATATACATGTATCTGAATGAAATGAATTGATATTCAAGTGTTAGCTATAGCTTGAAAGCACTTGACACCATGAAAATATGGGCAGCACAGACCAGATTTATATACCAGATTTATAGAAACATCAAGATTTCTATCCCACCCCCAAATCCTTGTAGGTTTTATGGATTTTTGAAAAACAATCAGTGTAGATTTTCAGTAAGTCCGAATCTGGCTGGATAGCTTACCTTGAAGTTTGAAGGCACGCCACCAACATAAAACACGGTGTCCTCAGGGTCCAGATCCAACAAGGAGTCATCTCCCGCAAATTCTCCCTTTTTAATAAACTTTTCCTCTGCAGTGCTACTTAGACTTGGGACTGTCAAAAACACCTTTCCATGTTTTCCTACCCTGTTAAGAATTTTCAGTCTTTATTAGCCAGATAATTTGTAGAAAATATGTTTTTTTAAATGTCAGAATGTGAATGTTCCCTCATCACAGAATTGGTGATTTGACTTTATCACATGCGTAAGCTTTTACAGAATGTCAACAATCAATGGAAAGAGGGAAAAAAAAGATATTCCATCTTGGAATTAACGCATGGATTGGCCAGATAAAAAGATCCAATAATCAGATTGCTCTTTAGAAATGATGAGTATTTTTTTTTTTCTAATCTTTTGTTTTCCACTTAGGTATTTGGGAAGGACTATAGGAATAATGGAGAAAAAGAGGAACAACAATAAAGGGAAGAAAATGCTATTTAAACATCGACAGGAAGACTGTGTGTGTGTGTGTGTGTGTGCATGTGCGTGCGTGTGCGCACGCATGTGTTCAACAGATTTCTTATGAAATGTGCACAGAAGCCATGTTCACTTTACCTTTCAATCTTGACAATGCTGAAGTAGGCAGGCCAGGTACTGACGGGTTTGGAGTCCAGGGGAATCTCTACATCCTTAGCTCCCAAATTATAAATGTATACCAGGTTATCATTTTTGATTGCAAGACCCATGTATTCTTTTTTGGCCTGAAATGTCAAGAAGTCATTTAAATAAAATCCATATGAATGAACATCATATTTTGTTTTCATTTCTTTAAAGGACGATCATCAATCCAAGTGCTTGGCTGTCTCCAAGGCAAATCCAGCCTGAATTGTTACAAAGTTTCTGTTAGATTGGGCAGTGTCTCTTCCTTTTCAGCCTCCCTGTGGCTACATCGGTCTGCTGCCCCCTTGTGCGTGTCCAAGCGCATCCCGGACAGGGAGGCAGGCAACTGCAGGCTTGTGGACATTCAATGGCTTCCAGGAGTGTGCTAATCCGGTCTGGTTAACCCAGGGACATAATGCAGCCTGCTGATACCGATTGCTCTGCCTCTTCAAACAGGGTGCAGCATCACACGTAATAGGCCTCCGTGGCCCCAAAGTCCTTGAAATGCTACATTCAATGAGCAGCGTGAGGCTGATAATGAAGCAGCCCCAGAAATATCCCACACAGAGAAGAAATTACTTGTCTTTAAATCACTACTTCAGTCTTGGCATTAAAGTGATCTGTACTTTTTGAGTTACCAGAACGGGAATTTTGTTTGTGTGCATAGGTAGTTTTGTTTTAAGGCAAGAAAAAAGCACCTGTCTTTCCTTTGAATATTATTCTCTCTTTTCAAATGTCATGTTCTCCTGGGTGTTATATGCAACTGATGAATTATTGAACTCTACATCTGAAACTAATGGTGTACTCTATGTTGGCTAATTGAATTTAAATTTAAAAAAGGAAGAAGTTAAAAAAATAAATTAATTTACTAGAAAAAAAAAACCATGTCCTGCTCTTACGTGTTTGCTTCCGAGGTACAGGATGAAGCGGTCTGTAGCCCCAGCCAGCTCTGGCTGCTTCACGGGGGGAGGTCTCATGTACAGGCTCAGGGACGTGAAGGTCTTTAAGTCATCCATACTGGTTTTGGGGTGCACCTCGACTGCTGACTGGCCGTCAAACATCATTGAGACTTGGATCTGGAGTTACAGAATGTTTCTGTTAAAAGCAACCTGCAGAAATGGGCACAACTCTCTCCCATGGTTCCCAGCAGGCTTCCCTCAGTCTTTATGGGCTCTCTGAGCCCTACTCCCTTCCTTGTCCTTATTTCCTGATGTCCTCACCTTGTGGGAGAAAGGGGTCAAGGCAGATGATAACATCATCATTTAAATTTAAAGTGGGGTGAAAGGAAGCCAAAAAAGCGTGACAAAGCAGATCCACGATGAGGATAAATACGAATTCCACAATTAACTACACCCTTGGTTGGAGTGAACTAAACAGCTTGACGGGATTCCTGGTCAGTTATACAATTCACGAGGCCCATAAAATTAACGACTAATTGATCAGGAGAAGTATAACTCATCTTGGGTACTACTATGGCTAGAACTTTCTCCTCAGGGTCTTCAAAAGAGGAACATGAAGTAAGGCTGTGAGTAACAACCTTGAGCACGCCTGGACTGTTGGGAGGGTTCTAGACCCAGCTTTGGAGGCTTAGGGCCCTGAAACCTGGTTTTGCCTCTTACTAGCTATGTAACCATGAGCAAGTCACTTAACCTGCAGTTTCTTCAACTGTAAAGTCCTGACAAAAAAATTTGCTGAATGAAATAAGATAATAACTATAAAGTACTTTCCAGTTCCTGGCTCTATCATCATTATAATTGTAAAGAGGCGTTCATTAAGATGTTTCTTATAATAATTCTTAGAAAGGCATCAAAACAAAGCACAATTCAGTAGATGTATTTCTGAGAGGCCCAAATTAATAAGCTGAGCTGATCTAGTTCAGGGTGATTTTCTGAGTATTCAGAAGTGGAGAGACTTTTTATATCCATGCCACTCATGCAAATATTTCTGAATAATTAGATGTATTGACACCCATTATTTAATATTGATTTGGTTAATACTGACGGTCAGTAAACTCAAGATTATATTCCCAAGTGCCTAGAATACAGCGGTCCTACGTTGCTAGTTGAGTAAAAATCAATCATCTTAATAAACAATCAAACAGTTCATGGGATTAAAGTCTTTTTTTTTTTTTGTAAAAATTGAGTCTGAGAAGGAAATATATCTGCACAGAAAGCATCTCACTTCGGGGAGCCAAGTGGGCTCCCAAAGGCATTGCCAAGACTCTCTTTAGAAAATGGTTTTAGGTGATTAAGTTCTCCAAATTCTTCTCCATTTAAATCAAATTACCAGAAAGCACTCACAGAAACCTAGCTTTGGAAATAACATTTCTTCATGCTAAGCTTTTCTTGAAATGCTCCCCAAAGTATCTAACAAAGGTAATTTGTGGTGTGGGACCAATTATCACATATCATTTAAAAGTTGGATATATTTACCAATAATAATCTCCTCCATTACAAAATAGTTGATTTCCAACCCTTCTTTCTGTGAGTACTTCGGGCCCATGGTCTGTTCAGGCCAATTCGCAATTGAGAAAATAAAACCATGTAATTCGGCTGTAAAAATGATGCCGGTCTATACATTAATAAAAAATAAATGAAAAAGAGGGCCAAGAATGAGCCCTATTTACCACACTGAAAACATTAATTGAGTTTTGGTGTCGCCGTGTGGCCTCTGCATCTCAGGACAGGGCCTCTGTTGAGATTGTTCAGTTTAGGTGGTCTGTGATTCCCCAGTGATGCCTGTGGAGGGGTCAGTGAAGGCTCCCTGTTATCAGTGTTATACCAGAGAATTCCTTGAAGAGGTAGATGGGCAAGATTATTCCACATAGTAGTTGCACTGAAACACCTATTCAAATAATTAATAATAATAACAAGAATAAATCAAGTCTTCTATTGGTGTTTGCTTTACTCAATTTCTTTTGCTCTATGAGCTTTGTTGACTAGGTTAACCCTGTGACTCTTAATCTTGGCTATCCATAAGAATTACATGGACGCTTTTAAAAAATACAGGTACTGAGCCCGTCCTCTAGAGAGCCTGATAGATGGCTTTGAGGTTGGGACTGGGAACCGGTTTAGTTTTCACAGCTCCTCATGCAATTCTAATGAACAGATCCAGGTGGTGCTTAGAACTATTGAAGTGGACGGGGCACCTGGGTGACTCAGGGGGTTAAACATCTGCCTTCGGTTCAGGTCGTGATCCCAGCATCCTGGGATCGAGTCCCGCATCGGACTCCCTGCTCAGCGGGAAGTCGGCTTCTCCCTCTGCCTCTGCCCTTCCCCCACCCCTGCTTGTGTTCTCTCACTCAAATAAAAAAAATTAAAAAAAAAAAAAAAGAACTACAACAAAAAACTACTGAAGTAGAAAAGTTCCAGGCTCTGGCAGCTGCCTGAGGCCTTGCTGTTCAGTTTCATGGTCTCACGATCAGCGAGTACTGACGCAGAGTCCTTTTTACCTTGCTGGCCACGCTCCTGGTCTGAGCAATAAGCTCCCGGATCCTCTGGATGCTGGCAGAGACGTTGCTCGCAGGCCGCTTCTGTTCTACGGTGCGGAGCTGATCCAGGAGCTGAGGGACAACCTCTGTCAGATTTCTTACTGCAGTTAATAAAAATTAATCACTTGAGTAAATATCTCAACTCTATTAACTAATATTAACTATCTGTAAGGAATCAAGTGAAGAGACAACAGACACAGGCTTACTTCTGTGAGAACTATAATTATTTGTAACCCTGCAAAATGAATAGTTAAGCCCAATACATAAGCAATTCCTATTTTGCGGCATTTATAATGTCTATCAGTCTAAAAAGTATTTGTAGAGTGAGCCGACTTACAATGTACATTTCTGAAGGGCAGGACCCACCACACACATACAGATGCTCCTTTCACCGCATAGCACAGGGTCTGCTTGCGTTTCCAATGGAACTCATATAACAAGTCTAAAGGAAGGCTGGGCAAAAGGAGGTGGGAACGTTGCTTCCCAGAGTGGCTATTCCTACATCACACCGCCGCTGCAATGGTCCACACGGAGGCAGAGCTACATGGAGGAAGGAACAGAGCACCCAGAAGAGTGGCAGTTGTGCCAAGGAGGGGGTGGGCGCCATGGTCTATGGGCCCAATAAGGGTGATGGTACAAACACATCATACTGACTTTGTAGGTTGTGTTTTTTTGTTTTGGGTTTTTTTTAAGGTATGAGGTACACGTAGAAAAAGGAATAGGGGCACCTGGGTGGCTCACTTGGCTAAGCACCAGACCCTTGATTTCAGCTCAGGTCATGATCTCAGGGACGTGAGATTGAGCCCCCGTGCCTGCTCCGCACTCACCATGGAGTCTGCTTGTCCCTCTCCCTCTGCTCCTCCCCCTGCTCACATGTTCTCTTTCTAAAATAAATAAATAAAATCTTAAAAAAAGAGAGAATAAATCATATTTATACAGCTAGATGAGAGAAACCCAAAACAGGGAGAATGGCATAACCTTCTCTAAGGTTTCATGAACTGGACCAGTGGTTCTCAACGTGTGGTCCACAGACCAGCAGCATCAGCATCATCAGGGAACTTGTTAGAAATGCAAAATCTGTGGCTCCAACCCAAACCTGCTGAATCAGAAACTCTGGGAGTGAGGCACGGGTGATTCGGAAGTGCACGAAGGTTTACGAACCACTGGACTAGAGAATGAATATCTTTTGGGTATTTTGCCAGTGGAGGGCAGAGCCATGGTCACTAAGCTGTAGCAGCAGGAAAAGCGGAAGCCTCTTACTGGAGCCAAACTAAACTCAGATTAATATGTCAGTGAGGACCAAGGATAAGTCTCTTTTCTTTATTTAGGAAGTAGGGTGCTTCTCTATCGTAAGGAATGGAATTAAGGAAAATAATAGCAATTATCACTTTATTGTATTGATTAATATAGAGATAAATATTTGTTGTTTGCAAGACTGACTGCAATAGCCATTTTATAGTATAACAGTCTTTAAAAATTACAGGTAATAAAGTATATTTAATGTGTTACATTAAATTTTGATTATGGAAATATATATAAAACAGGTTTTCCCTGTCCTCAGTTCTCTGAGAAAGGGAGCCACCTTCTATTAGAGTCTTTATAAAGTCTCTCTTTTTTTAAATTTTTATTTATTTATTTATTTATTTATTTATTTATTTGACAGAGAGAGACACAGTGAAAGAGGGAACACAAGCAGGGAGAGAGGGAGAGGGAGAAGTAGACTCCCAGCTGAGCAGGGAGCCCGACACGGGGCTCGATTCCAGGACCCTGGGATCATGACCTGAGCCGAAGGCAGACACTTAACGACTGAGCCACCCAGGCGCCCCTATAAAGTCTCTTATATTGTGGTATGCCCTTTCATTTACTTTGATTTGAACCACAAAATGCTATCTGAGGAAAATACAGAGGCCTGAAACAGTTTCAATTAGTAGTAGTTCTGGATGCTTATTGGAATCATGGATTGGACTGAAAAAGGAAGAAAAAAATTTAACACAGATTTAGTAAATATTCCTGAGGCTCTGTATTTATAAATGTAAATGTTAGATGTCATGTAGGCAAATCTTTGAAAGATCAAGTTCTAAATGCAATTAGGTGAGCGGTTACATGGAAGAACTCACAAGTATATACTTAAGAGATGAACATAACAATTATCTCCTTGTAACGGGAATGAATATTTGTGACCTGGGATAAAATTTCTAGTGACAGACAGATCATATATGGATTAATAAAGTTGTTTCTTAACTCAGGTGGAAGTGAAGGTAATATGTTCTGCAAAACCATGCTGGAGAACAGAAAGTTCTAGTCATGACAAAGGCATTGATATTTAAGAGGTAGAAGAGATTAAATAAACATGGTAATATGTGATTTTAATATCTGTGTATAACTAAATAAATTAGGTAGATAACAGAATATTTCATTTTCATTGCTATAAATTTGTATTCAAACTGGCCAACAAACTGTTCTTCTATTTTTTTTTTTTGAGATTTATTTATTTATTTGAGAGAGACAGAGAGAGAGCATGCATGAGCAGGAGGGACAGAGGGAGAGGGAGAGAGAATCTCAAGCAGACTCCATGCTGAGCAGAAAGCCTGGTGTGGGGCTTGATATCATGACCCGAGATCATGACCTGAGTGGAAACCAAGAGCCGGAAAGTTAACTGACTGCACCACCCAGGCACCCCCAAACTGTTCTTCATGGGAACCTTCAGTTATGTTTGGCAGTAGTCAGTACTTGTTGGTAATAACCTGCTTTACTCAGGTAAGGACAAAGCAATGCAGTTTAGTAAATATGTTTCCTAAAAGTAAACCAATATTTTGTGATTGACGTTCTTCTCCAAAGGAACAGACTTAACATTGACAAAAATCAGTGTTGCCACTATTTCATCTAGAAAAAAAAAAGATTCTTAACCAATCTCTCCAGTGTTTTTATGTGAAATATATATTTCATACGCACATACACATACATATATTGATAGATGAACTGAGCAAAATTTTTCATTTTTTCTAAGCTAATTTTTACAATATTCCAATCTAACACCCAAATGAAAAAAAAAATGCTTCTTAATGAAAGATGTGTTGAGTTTAACGGCCAATTCAACTGGATGCAAACCGTGATACCTGCATCTTGGGCAGAGTCCACTGCAGTGTTGTAAGCAGAAGAGTCAAAACTCTGAAGATTTTGCGACCAGTTGGTTAGATTGTTAGCCATGGGAGTGGCTGCCTGCTGGACTTCCACTGTGGTCTTGTTAGCCTCCTCCGTGATCAGCTTCGACTGACCCAGGCGCTGTGGAGTGTCACCTTCACACAGAGCACAGGGACACTCACTTTGCAGAGAAGTAGGACATTTGTTGGGAACATCAATATCCATTTAATCACCGGGATAAAACAGACCTCAAGTTTTGGATTTTTAAGCTGCACAAAGATCTTTAAATATATGTTAATTATGGTATGTTAGAAAACTGTTAAGGTAGCATTAAAAAGTGAGCTTGAAAGACTCCAGAGTCTCATTAAAATCATGTAGCCCACTTAAAACATTTTCAAATTAGAGGTATATTTTTTAAAAAGTAATTAGTATTTCTTCAGGTTAGAGACCTGGTAAGAAATCCACAGAAAACACATACGAGATTTTATCTCATAAAATGTTCATGTCTGAAATCATTGTAAATATCACTTTCTTCTATGTGGGACACCTTTTGCCATAAAAATGATGTTCTACTACAGAAGTAAATCAGTAAGGAAAATTATTTTTAAATAGTAAGAGCAAGTTTCAAAATAGTATCTATAGTGACATTCTATTTTTATTTAAAAACTGTGTATTTAAAATAAAAGTAATGTAAGTTTACAACAAAATGTTTTTTTCCTAGGTAATGAGATTATAAAAGATTTTTCTTCTTTTGTTCTTCTTCCTATCTGTATTTTCTACTCTTTCTATAATAATCATGTATTACTTTTGTAATAAAAGTCACTCAGGTGAGGTTGTAGCTTTACTTTTTCTTAAGTGGAGGAACATTTAATTCAACCTCACACGATTTGAACTCTGATGGATGCAGCTCTGAATGCTGGGCCTGCTTCTTTTTGGAGCTGTGCCTTTTGGAGCAAGTTCCCAAACCTTGACAAGCCTTAGGGTTCACTACTATGTAAAGGCAATGGTGATACTTCCCCACATGATGTAATGTATATAAAACACAGTGCAGTGCCCAGCATGTGGTGGCTCTGATGGTGCTGATGACAGCAATTCTCAATGGATGACACCTTCCTGGTTGGGGTTTTGGTGTACTATGATACATTAGCCGGATTTGCTCCACGTAGGAGAAAACTCACATCCAGCAGTAACGTGTCCACTTTCACTATACCAGCGAAGGCACATCGGGTTCCCAGCCCATCTTTTTAAGATACCACTGTAGTCCCAGATTAGGCAAAATGAGTGCTCTTGTGTCTCCATCTGGCTTGGTGGTCTCCCTACTTGTACTATAAGAATGACACGGCATGGAACAGAGGCAGCTATTTACAGTTGGGGCCAGAGAGACCCAGTAACAAAATTAGGGCATATTTATTAACGAAGAAGGAATGTTCACAAGGAAGTGGATTACCAAATAGTATAAGCAGCATGATCTCATTAAGGCACACGCACACATGCACATGCACAAGTACGCACACATACGAATGCTCTCAAATTTAATGGTCACCCCTAGGTGGTATGATTATAGCTTTCACAATTATTTTCCAGGATGTGTGTGTGTGTGTGATGAATATAGTTTCTTTTGTCACCAGAAAACAATATTTACTTATAAAAGGATTTCAAGTAAGGGATCATGTGCTCCTTCCTCAAGGGTTTATTTTAATCCCAGCAAAAAAACAGATGAGGGTTAAGTTCTTGTCTGTGACCCTTACCTCTCTCTGTGGCTTGTAGTCGCTTAATGGCATCATTCAATCTGTTTTTGAGAGCACTCTTCCTTGCTAGGGCTCCATCCACACGCCTGTTGGTGTCAGCTACTGCCTCATCATTGCCTATGGAGAAGAAGAAAAAAAAAGTACCAGTAGAGCCAAGATGCTAGGGAAAAAAAATCTCCATTTCAACAAGGAAAATTCTGATTCATACCATGGAGTCATCTATAATATTCTGAATCTGGTGTGAACATAGAACACCAGTATTGGAAAGTGGTATTCCAATTAAGAGATACAGGACTATAGAAGACTAGTAACACTGCTTGGGAGTGATTTAGGATGCCATAAAGTGACTCATAAAAGGTGCAGAGACAATGGCTAACTTCTTTGAAAAATACAGCACTGCTGTGACTTACAGCTCTTAGCAGCAGAGTTGATAAAGAGCTGAAAAGAAAAAAGTCTATGTTTATTGTGATGACCGTTATATAAGAATAATTCTTTTTTCTTAATTTTTAAATAAAATTTTAACTGATATACAACATACATCTAGAAAAGGGAGCACATTATAAACGAATTTTCACAAACTGAGCAAGTAGAACATTATTGCTACTCAGTTTCCTGGGCCCTCTGTGATTACCCAAGGATGACCACTATTCTGAATTCTATCTCCATCTGTTAGTTGTGTCTGTTCTTAAACTTTATTCAAACAAAATGATACAGTATTGTAATTTTTTATATCTTTTATGTATCTGTTTTAATTTCTGTAGAGTGATAAGTCTTGATATCTGGTGGTTTAAGTCTTCCAGCTTTGATTTTATTCTTTAAGGATTGTGCTGGCTTCTTAGCTCCTCCCACACTCATTTCCATAGAAATTCTAGGATCATCTTCTCTATTTACATATAGTTCTGGTACTTCGGTTGGTATTATATTTAATTTATAGATAAATTTGGCAGAGTTGTCATTTTTACAAATTTGAGTCTTCCAGTTCATACAGTTTTTATTTATTCTCCTGTAGATCTAAATTCTCATTTTGATCTCCACTTATTTAGACCATCTTTAATTTCTTTCAATAGCATAGTGTAATTTTATGTGTAGAGATCTTTTCTTTCATCAGCTTTATTCCTAGGTATTTTATGCTATTGTAAATGGTGCTAATATTTTAAAAAGTTAATTTCTAATTTTATTGTACACAGAATTAAACTGGATTTTTACACATTGAACTGATAATGTGGGGTGTCTTTGTCTTGTTTCTAATCTTAGTGGGCAAACTTTAAATACTTCAGTATTAATATGCTTGCTGACTATTATTTTATTATTCTTTCTTAGATTACAGAAGTTGCCTTCTATTCTTAGTTTGCTATGAGTCTTTTTGAAACATGAATGGGTATTGAGTTTTGTTAAATAATATTCCTGCATGTGGTGTGATGATCATAAGAAATTTCTGATATATTCTTTAAATGTGGTGAATTACTACTGATGTTTTAAATGTTACACTATCCCTGAAATCCTGGAATAAACTTAACTTGGTCACATATTACCATTTCAGTGTGTGTTAGATTTGATTTGCTAATATCTTGATTAGGATTTTCACATCTCTATTTGTGAAAGAATTTGGCTTACAATTTTCCTTTTTTTTATAATGTCCTTATCAGGTTTTGTATCTTAGTTTTGTTGGCTTCAATAGAACAAGTTAGACAATATTTCCTCTTTTTCAATTTTCTGGAAGAATTTATATACTAGTGGTGTTATTTGTTTAGATGTTTGGAAGAATTCACTGGGGAAGCCATCTGAGCCTTGAGATTTCTTTGTGGGAAGGGTTTAATTACTGATTAAACTTACACATACATATGTACATATAAGTCTATCAGATTTTCTACTTGTTCTTGTATCAGGTTTGATAGTCTTATTCTTACAAAACAATTCTTGAAAGTACACTTGCAACATAGTCTCAAAATGGGTTATTTTGGAGCAAATCTAAACAAGTCATGATGTAGTATCTTGTTGTCTGAACTGAAGGATGAACTTTCCCAAGGATTCTTGGTTCATGCTTTGTTTACTTCCAAAGCATCAGGAAATTTATGCTTTTTGACAAACAGAGAAATCATTTCTTCACTTCCTATTATACTCTTCTCTTTCTCTCCAATAGGTTTGTAAATATATACTCTCCCATGGTGTAATTTCTCTTTTCTATTATAGTCTTTGTGTGCCTGCCTTCTTGTTCGGTTGTCTTTCCCCACTTGGGTATAGTGGGTATAAAATGAGTGGTGCTGAGTTGATTCTGTCACCAACTACAATGTAAACAAAGTACAGGCACTTCTTTTTTCCTCTGGGGAGTGCCAAAAATTTCCCAGAATACAAGGAGGGACTTAAACATACTTTGTATTACACCCCCTTCTCCCTCTTTTACTTTCAATTTTTGAATATTCGTAATACAAACAATCTTTTCAGATCTTCCTTTTGGGTTTGGAGCTGCAAAAAATGCTGACTCGTACACTGAAAAAGAATATATTTAACTCTATATTTGGAGCCCTTGATAAAAATAGGTGAAAAAAATTCTATTTTGGGCTGGATGTTTATAAGAAAAAATTGTTTCTAAAAAGTCTTTCCTATCTGAAACTTATTGTTTTACATAAACATTTTTCATTTTACAAATGAATTCAGTAGAAGATTCCTTTAAATAGCAGCTTCCTGAGTTTATTATAGATTGCTAACTATTTGATATAGATAATGAAGAAAGGAAATCTGGGATATAAAGATTACCGATCATTGAAAGTCATTTGGAAATGAATAAACAGTAATTTGAAATTGTAATGTAACTCAGTAGATAAATATAGTTTAATCTGAAAATCTGAATATATCACAAATGTGTGTTGTATAAAGGGAGGCAAGTTCTGACCCACACAGTCCTAACTCCCCATGGATGTCCCTTTTGCAAATAAATATGTGAAGAAATTTAACCAAACAAGATCATGAAATAGGTAACCAGCTCTGCAAAATATCCAGAGACCAATGCAGAGAGATTTTATCTGTACTTAAAATACAGAACTTTGAAGAGATATTATTACTGGGAAAGAAAAATTGTTTTCATGAGGTTCAATAACTCAATAATGACAAGACTGCATTGCAAATTATCAAAGAGAATAAAATATTTAAGTCACTGTGTTCTGAAGACTCACATATTCTGGTCTTCACATCACAAGAAACAAAGCAATACATAGATATGGCAACATTTATTTAAAAATATTTTACCTTTAAGAGTATACTTATCATGATGAGCACTAAGTAATATATAGAATAATTGAATCATTATACTGTACGCCTGAACTAATATAATGCTGTATGTTAATGATATTCAATAAAAATATATTTTACTTTTATATTCTAAATTGTTGCTGCTAATATTCTAATTCTTTTGTAAAGAGTATGTTCAAGACTAGACTTATATAATGAATGAATTAGAAGAGAACATTTTTATTGCCTTTGTTTACCCAGCAAACATTAAATAATAGTTGCTTTATCATAGCTAGTTAAATATTCTGCGTAGGAAAAACAAATACATTTTTTTTCTCCATATAGTGCTCTTCGTAAAAAAAAAAAAAAAAAGAAAATGCATGGTTAGAACTGAGATTAATTGCTTTGATAAAATTATGTGACGTTTTCTGTTTCGAACTTGGTCTTTGTTTTTAGGTGGTAGTTAGAAGTTAGCTAGATAATGGATTTCCAACCTCATTAGTCAATGTGCAACCATCCTTAGGTATGAGTTCATTTGCTCAGAGATGAGTAATGTTTAGTGAAATTCTTAGCCAATGCAATTGTTTTTAAGAGTAGCTCACAAGATTCAAAATTGACTAACATGATTTTGCTTTTATTTTTTCTTCCTTCCCCACTTGGATGTGCTTGCTTTCATAGATGCAAACACTACCCTTTGGAAATGCTTCTTCCCATATTGTCACTGGCTTGTCCTAAATGCAGTAAACTTAGTGAACACAAGCTACAGGAAAGTGCCAATAACCACATGGCTCTGTGGTATCCTATCCTTCTGACTCTCCCAGTGCTGACTCATTGTAAAATTTTAAAGGCCTTTCTGAATTGTCCAAGAAAGACTAAATTATGTATAATATAGTTTTAGTGTTAAGTGTATTTTATGGCATTACCTCTTGGTTTCTACTTGGTCATGATCTTGGGGTCAAGAGATCAAGCCCTGCATCTGTCTCTGCGCTCTGCGTGGAGTCTGTTGTCCCTCTGCCTCTGCTCCTCCCCCCACTCTTGAATAGATAAATAAAATCTTAAAAAAAAAATATCCAGTCTTTGCTTTTTTTATACCTTGAATCTCAGCAAGAACTATTAATGTACTATTCAGTTAAAAGATCATTTGTTCTTTAATCCTAGAATTTTGAAATCTCTATCCATATGCAGAAGTACTGTATGAAAGGAGAGAAGCAGCTATAAATCAGAAGAAAGGTAGGAAAGGGAAGATATTTACTAGGATCTGTCTTGGCTTGCAGTTCTCTGGCTTGATTGAGGAGGTTCTCACTCTCATCCTTATGGTAAATGATTTGAGTATCAATCCCACTCACAGCCTACAAAGGAATTGCGTAGAAAGAATAAGAATTAGAGCAGAAGAAATCCACTTTTCATGGATTGAGGATTTAAATGACACCATTTATCTGTTAAACACCAAGCAAAATTCATACAACTTCATTTCCATAGCTCAAAATCAAGGTCAAAAGGGAACACGAGAAAATAAAGTCCATGACGATTTCAAGATAAATGTTTCCAAGGAAAATTCAGTGAGTCTAGAACAGCGTCTGGCCAAGGTCTCACCAAAGTGCTTGTCAAATAGAAGCCACTCAATAAACAATTTTTGATTTGAAAAAATGTGAATGTTGCATAAAGCATCTTCTCTATCAGCACGGACTCATCGTAAATATGTTTTATTCAAGGACTGTGTTTTAAAAAGGCTGTCAAAGGAACTGGCATTTGCTGACAGGAGTATGGCACATTTTGAATAAGTTGTGCTACTGAAACCATAACAAAAATAAAATGGTCTTTTCTTAGTTCTCTTGGCCTTTCTGCCATTTACATTACAGTGGGAACCTCAAGCGATGACATTAGAAAACAGTAAAGTCATAAACTGGGAAAAGGCAATATATAAATGAACTTTAAAATAAGGGAATACTTGGGGTGGGGGAGTGTGCCTGGCTGGCTCAGTCAGTGGAACATGTGACTTAATCTCGGGGTTGTGAATTCGAGCCCCACGTTGGGTGCAGAGATTACTTAAAAACAAAATCTTGAAAAAAATAGGAATACTCACATCATAAATTCGGTCAGTGATATTCAAAGCCAATTCTGCCGTTTCATTGGCTTCACTAACATAATTGGCAATATTTTCATAGACATTTGAAGCATCCAAAGCCTTCTGTACCAGCCCATTCATATCTGAACTGTGCAAATTCCTGTTAAAGAACAAACGTGTCATTATTCCTCTTTCTTACTTTTGTGGGAAATGGGGCCATTTTTACTGCTTGATTTGAATACTTCTGGGACCCCAGGGACCTCCTTCCTGTTATTCAAAGCCACCTGGCTTGGCAAGGTTTTCCCAAGCTGCCTTTCCTAAGAGCACATCTTCTTTTCTCTCCTCTGCTTTTGGTGCCCCCAGGACTTTACCCCATTTTGGCTCCATGGAAGCTGTTTGCTGGGCAGTGGCTACAGAAAAAGGGAATGATGATTTAAAAACAGTCTTCTACACCTCTTCAAGCAACAGTTTGTTTATGTGGTGGCGGTCAGGCCCATAAATGAACCCACAGTCCTCCCCCACCTACTTACCCAAATCAGCATTGTTTTTTCCTTTGCGTAAGAGAAGCCAAGACTCTCAAAGACGGTGCACAGCCTCAGCTTGGTGTTAGGTATTAGTTGGTTTCACTCTATTTATTCAACCTTTTGTTCACTTTAGAAAACAACGTATTTTCCCTTAAGAAGGGGAATGACACATACTGAGTATCTAGGTGCAGATTCTGTGCTAGCCTTGTTATGTATAATATGTCTTTAATTCTCACCACACCTGTGAAGTAGACATTGTTATTCCCTTTTCATAGAGGGAACCAGGGTGCATGTTGTTATGGTTTGTCTCCCTCCTGCAGCCCAGCTCCTTCCTTAAACTGCAAAGCCCTACTCACGGCCATTTCCACCCTTGCCCTCTACACCATGTTCTCTGCCTTGACGCCTTTCTGGCCTCTGTAAGGTTCATCTACTATTTACTGGGTACCCATCATGCACTGGGCACTCTCACATAGTGGCTGATAATGGTATATAGCTCAGATGACTGATGTGAGGTACAACAGGGATAAACTGTGTGAAATGCTTGGTCCCATGCCTGTCGTCCAATAAACATCACGGTTTATTATTGTGCCTAAACTATTTCCTGAATTGGAATTTCAAATTCTAAGTGTATTCGTAGAATAATTCACTTTAGTGACAAACACTTCTTCCTCTCTAACATAAACAACCCTTCACTGCTGCGGCACATCCTGAATCCTTTGCCTCAATTTTACTCAGTTTTAAATACACCAGTTGCATATTTTCTTCTCAGTCCCAGACACTGATGACTATTACCACTTGATTCATCAGTAACTTCCAGAAGATTCTCTGTGACCCAGTATGTGATACTGCAGATCCCACGCTTGGCTCATCTCTTCCAACTGCCCTGACCTATTGAACTCAATTGATTCTCAGGTTCCTCCATCCAGTTGCAGTCCCTGTGTACTCTCTTAGACTCAGAGCGACTTCTCTGTATTCCCTTGGCTGCTTTCTTCTCTTTTGTCCAAGTTCATCATCATTGGGCTCCTTTGCAGGAGGGCTGACTTATCCACTAGGCATAATAGGGCCCCACAAAGACTTTCTCATTTTTATTTTTTTTTTAATCAGAAGAACAATAAGGATACTAATAATGATTATATTAGTCTTAACAGTAGTCTTACAATGCTATCATTAGTCTTAACAATAGTCTTAACATTAGTCTTAACAATAGTCTTAACAATGCTATCATAACATGTAATTTAAAATTTTTTTATGGAGGAAGGGGCCAATAGAGGTAAAAGTACCTAGGGCCCAGGAAAGTCATAATGCAATTCTGCTCTGCAGAGGTAATTCTAATCCAAATATTTGCTACTTCTTCCTACCTACAACCCGTTCTTAGAAATAGCACAGAGAGGAAAATCTGAGGAAGTTTTAAAAGAAAGGGATACAAGGAATAAAATGTTACAAGTATTCATTAATATTTTAAAATTTTGCTGGCTAAGATACAAGAAAGAGATTAAAAGAGTCTTTAATACCCTGTTTTCATTACTAGGCACAAAAAAGTTACTGCATCAATACATAAAATAAAATGTGCTTTTGAAATGAAAGTTTCTTGATGAATTATGTTTATCTCTGTTTTATGCACAAGAAGCAAATTATTGGGTCATCAGACAGATGATGAAGCATATTCACATTTTGAGGGGAAGACATTTTTTTTTTTTAAAGATTTTATTTATTTATTTTAGAGACAGAGCACAAGAGGGGGGAGCGGGAGCGGGAGAAGCAGACTCCCTGCCGAGCAGGGAGCCCGATGCGGGACTCGATCCTGGGACTCCAGGATCATGACCTGAGCCGAAGGCAGTTGCTTAACCAACTGAGCCACCCAGGCGCCCCGAGGGGAAGACATTTATAAATTTGGATGTTTCCCTGAACATATCCAGTCTGAAATATCCTAGATGCAAAAGGGACATCAGAGTGATTAATATTTCTGATCATTTTTTCATGTAAAGCATGGGTAACTTTCTTAGAATCATGCTAGAACACTGTTTGTTGCATTTAATGAAGGTAAGGGTTGGGATCCCAATCAACAGGACATAGTCACTAAGATGACAAAAGAACAATGAAGAGAGCCACAGGAGTGATCTCAAAAACAATATTATATCAATACAGCATATTGTCCAAATCGTATTTTTTAAAAGATTTTATTTATTTATTTGACAGAGAGGGAGACAACAAGAGAGGGAACACAAGCAGGGGGAGTGGGAGAGGGACAAGCAGGCTTCCGGCAGAACAGGGAGCCCGACGTAGGGCTCGATCCCCGGACCCTGGGACCATGACCTGAGCCAAAGGCAGACGCTTAATGACTGAGCCACCCAGGCACCCCAACCAAAATCGTATTTTATCTAAACATTTTATTGGTTTGATCAAAAGCAAATTTCCTGGAAGCATGACACTAAGTGGTTACAATGCCATTTCGGACACCCAGATTTTACAGAACATCTATTTCTCTCTGTCTGTCTGTCTGTCTCCTCTCTTCTAATTCTCAGAAGATTTGGAGGGATATTTGAGAATTTTGACAATCAGGAATAAAAAGGTAGTTGAAGTTTGAACAAGAGTTATTATTGGTTCTTTATTTTATTCATGACCTTTACTGATCCTTGTTTCTAATTGCCAGGTTTGTAATCTTTCTCTATAATTATCTCATCATTTACCTATCATTTCAAGGTCATGAATTCAATTCCAATCTTTCAGTACATTTCAATGAACGTTAATTGAGTGCCCAAAGGGTATGTGACTCTCTTTTAGATGCTGTGAGGAAAATTGTCAATTGATTTTCTCTTAATCAGGTGTTGAAATCAAACATTTCCTGCTGGGCACTATAGAGTGTCTAGAGTATTTACCAGAAGTCAATTGTATTGCCAACTTCCAACCAGCTTTACTTAAGACCCTTGGGTATGGAAAACTAATGCTGTCTGTGAAATAAATATGTGATGGTGGTAGAATTAGACCTTGTAGAGGGATCTGATTTACTTGATAATGTTTTTTTAAAAAAGATTTCTTTATTATTTGAGAGAGAGAGAGAGAAAGGGAGGGAGGACAGGGGGAGAGGGGGAAAGAGAATGTCAAGAATCTCAAGCAGACTCTACACTGAGAGTAGAGCCAGACGCAGGGCTCAATGTCATGACCCTGAGATAATGACCTGAGCCAAAATCAAGAGTCGGCTGCTTAACTGACTGAGCCACCCAGGCGCCCCTTACTTGATAATATTTTGTGCAACAGTTATGCCCCTAACCAAAATGCCTTAGGTCACCCTACTAATAATTATGGAGCAGAAGCACCCCTCACAACATAGGTCTCTAACCTGACAGATTTTTTTTTTTTTAAACAAAAAACTCTCCCCAAAGCAATGACAATAAACAATGATTGGCTGGCTCTCAGACTGACCAACCAAGCAACCGATAAATGAACAAAAAACACAACCCAAAACCCAACCTGCCAACCTATATCTCTGGCACGTGGAATTGAATAAAAATGAGTTATTCAACCTATGTAGATATTTGCATTTCTAAAACTAGGATATTACCTGCTCAATTCATCAGCCTCTTGTTGAAGGTTCTGTGCATGGTCAACAGCTTCTTGGACTAAATCATGACTAAGGTTACTTAGGTTGGATAGTTTTCCTTGTAGTTCATTTTTGGCTCCATCTATTTCCGCATAAATCCCTGATGCATTCTAAAGAAAATATTTTAAAAAGTGAATTGAATATAGAATAACTTAAAATCTTTTCCCCAGGGAGCACCAAAAGATAATCTGTAGTTTTCCTTAATATGAGGTTCAGTACATTTCAGGCCAGGTCTACAGGAGTCTAAAATACTTTAAGTGGACTTTTACCTATTTCTCTTGTATCTTCAACAACTCATTTTCTACTATTGTTTCCCTAGCTTTCAGACATGCTCTGCTTTCTCCCATCTGAAAACAAAACAAAACGAAGCTAAACCAAAAACCTCCATTACCCATACATCTCCCCAGTGTTATTACCTTACTTTTCTATTCTCTCCATAGCAATATATAGCCAAAAAAGTGTTTATGTTAGCTGTCTATTCCATCACTTTTTAATTCACTCTTTGACCCACTCCAATCTATTTTTTACTTTACTAAAACTCCAACAAAACAGAAATTCAAACTAATGATATCTAAGTTACTGAATCTAATGAGCATCATTTTTTTCTCCCAGTCACTCAAATAGTGATTCTAAACATTGGCACCATTCTTAAGCCAATCATATTTCCTTCCTCCATCGCCATCTAATTCTAAGTAGATCACTTTCTTTTTCTTTTTTTTATTTAGGAGACAGCAACTAACTGTAGTGGGGATCATTTTTTCTGTACTCCTGAAATTTCCTCCCTGTAAAGGGAGCTCAATTGGTGAAACCTCAGACCTCTCCACCCCTTTCCTCACTCTGCTCCTGAGAGGGGGACTGGTTTATTTGATTGGTAAATTTTGGGGGAATAACTATGTAGGTTCTGTTCAATTCTACCTCCTGCCTCTTGGTAGCAAGCTGCCAGCAGAAAGCCTGAGTTTTCCTGTGTTTGTCCCTAATGAAAGTTGTTCTGGGCAGAACCCCTACATGAACCCTGCAATGTTGCCTGCCTGCCTGGGTAGTTCTGCCTAATTCTGGGATTGAATATTAGCAACCCCACTTGGCTAAGAGACCTAAAGCCATGATCTCATCTTAACTGCACCAGCAATGAGGGTTATATTCTTGGACTTTATATTTATTATTTTATTTATTTTTCAACTTGTTTAGAACTTGGGAGCTGAAAGGGGATAATATTCTCCTCACAGACTCTAATACCAACAAAGAATTGCAAACAACTCTTTGCCACCATCCTCTGGTCTCTCCCTCCACCAAAAAACCCCTATACACTTATTTATAGCTACATCTTTATGTACATCTTCCTCATACTTTAAGAGGAAAAGTGTTCCTTTTCTGTATAAGGCACGCTGCCCTATTTTCTGTTCTTTTTGCTCCCTAGCTACTGGCTCCTCTCAGATGTAAACATGCCCCAGTTAACCTCTCCTATTAAAAACAAACAAACAAAACCTATTCCTTGACTCTAGCTTCCCCTCCAGCTTCTTCTCTTTGTTGATGCTGTGCATTCCACAAAAATGGTTCTTGCCAAGGTCCCCAGTGTCAGATACCATATTGCCAGATCCATTTGACACTTTCCTGTCTTTATTTACTGGATTTATCTCTGGTTTGTGACAGTGTTGGTCACTGCCTTTGCCTTAAAACTCTCTTTCCCTAGCTTCTGTGACATTGCTCTCTCCTGGGTCTCCTGTTTCACTGTCTAAGAAGGAGACTTTAAAAGTTGGTGTTGCTCAGACTTGACTCAGTCCTTCCCTTTCTGAATAATCTAACTCCTCTCTCCCAGCCCAGACTTTGAATCTTTTAACCCACTCTGCACCATCCTACAGGAATGGTGATCTTTCTAGTAAGCAAATCTGATCATGTTATTTTCCCTCTCAAAATCAGCCAATTGCTCTGCAGGAACAAATCTGATTACTCAGGTGGCTTCATCACCTGATCCTTCTGCTCTCATCAATCTTATCATTTCTCACGTCTCCCCACCACATTACGTACCATGGTCCAAACTTCACTAACTTATGTTTTAATGCTCCATGATTTTTTTCTGACCCCCTGTGCCCGTTTCACATAATATTTTCTCTGTCCAGGATAACTTTGTTTTCTTTTTTGTCTGACCCACCTGGAAAAGTTCTACTCATCCTTCCAATTTCAGCTCAAATATCAATTCCTTTATGAAGCTATCCCTAATTTCTCCAGGATGAGTTCAGTGTTGCCATATATTTCTATTGTCCACGTGCCACACTACTATAATCATTTTACCTGATTTTTCCACCCACCAAACTACATGATTGTAGAGGGCAAGAACTGTGCTAATTTATTTTTGTATTCCCAGAATGTAGCACAGTTCCTAGCACAGAGGGTTTATTTCTATGGAGAGAGTATTAAGTCTCTAGTCATTTGGTAGGTCAGCTGGGGAACAATACTTTGAAAAAAATCATATTTAGTTGTATAAACAGGAAGAATACCATGGACATTCCACCTTTACTTACTAACTCATTCAACAAATATTCATCATATGCCCACTATGTGCCAGGCACTCTTTTAGGAGATAGAATACATAGCTATGAATACAGTCTCTGCTTTCCAGTAATTTAAAACCTAGTGAGAATTATAGATGATAAACAAGAGATCAAGTAGTTGAACAAGTTAATTTCAGGGAGCATTTGAAAATAGCATTTATTTTCAAAAAGCATTTTGAATAAAATACAATAGGGAGGATGGGTTGCAGGATGATTGAGGGTAAGAACCGCCTTTGAATTGAATGTTCACAAGGATAACAGCCATTTGAAGATCTGACGTCAGGTGCAAAGGTCCGGAGTCAAGGAAAAGTATGGTGTGTTTGAAAAACAGAGCAGAGTTGGAGGGTAACAGAGAGGAGTGGGCTGGAGGGTAGTTGAGTTGGGGAGAGATATACAGAATGAGGTAGAGAGCTGGGCCAGAGCCAGGTCACTTAGGGTCTCATGAACCACAATAAAATGAGCTTGTTCCTTACTCTAAATGTCACTGGAGGTTTTATGAAGGAGAAATAATGTGATCTGATTATGTTTTTAAGAGATTGTTCTGCTACTGCATAGAGAATGAGTCTTGAGGGGCAAGCGTGGAGGCAAATGACTCAGTAGAAGGCCCCTTGGGTAGTTCATGCTGGCGATGAGGTGGCTTGGACTACAGAGCAGCAGCAGAGAGGGGAGTGGTCAGGAATCAGGACTCATTTTGGAGTTAAGGTCAATAGGTCTTGTTGAAATGGGAGGGAGGGGAAAGGAGAAATCAACAATGACTCCAGAATTTTGATT
Organism: Leptonychotes weddellii; assembly: GCF_054177405.1. Taxonomy (NCBI): domain Eukaryota; kingdom Metazoa; phylum Chordata; class Mammalia; order Carnivora; family Phocidae; genus Leptonychotes; species Leptonychotes weddellii. The sequence goes on from NC_138376.1 coordinate 85,366,759, forward strand.
GGAGCAAATGGGGTTGTGTCAGTTACTGAAGTGGGGAAGACTAGGGAAGGAACAGGTTTTATTCAGAATATGTTAAGTTTGATATGTCTATTACACATCCAAGTGGCAGGTAAAATTATGATTCTGCTATACACCACACGGAGTTCTTCCTTGAAAACTTCAAGTAAGCATTTGGATATAAGAGTTTGGGACTCAGTGGAAGTATGAAAGTTGGAGGTATAAATTGTGGGATCATGCATATAATTGTTCTTTAAAGCCATGGGATTCAATGGGATCAACTAGGGAGAAAGTGTAAGTACCAAAGAGGGCCCGGGACTGAGAACTGAGCCAGTCATTATACCAGAGCAGGGATGGACAGAGTTCTGGGCCAAAAATGCCTCAAGGCCTGTTTTTATATAGTTCCTAGCTAAGAATATTATTTACATTTTTAAAGAGTATTACTTTTTGTAAAAAATAAAAACAAACAAAAAATAAAAAAGAAGAAGAGAGAGTGGTTAAATGTGGCCTGCAGAGCCTAAAATATTTACTACATAGAAGATGTATAGAGGTGAAGCTAGCAGAAGAGGCTGGGAAAACATGGCCAATGAGGTGGGAGGAGGACCAGGTGAGTGGGGTACTGGAGGAGCCAGGATGACAGCTCTGAGTGTTCAAATAAGGAGGAAAGGTTAATCAGCAGGGAGGCTAAGAATGCTGAGGAGGGAGAAGCAACCACAGTTTTGGCTTATGTTGAGTTCACTGATGACCTGGATAACAGTCTCGGTGCATGGGCATGAAATTCCATTTGGAGTGGGTTGGGTACAACAGAGAGTAAGGGGCTGGGAGGTGGAAATGACAATGGTAAATGACTCTCGAGGTCTTTTGCTGTGAAGCTGAGCAGAGTAGAGTAATGGGGCAGAGATTAGAGGGGATGTAGGCAAGGTCTTTCCTCTTTTAAAGGACAGGAAATCCTTAGAACATGTTAACATTTTGGTAGTAATGGTCCAATAGAGAATAAGAACTGGATGACACAGAAGAGAGAGGGGATACTTTGGGGAGTATTGAGCTGAGGAAGAATGGGACTCAGAGCACAGGTGGGGAGGTGGAACTTCGATAAGAGAAGGGGCACTTCATTACTTATACGAGGAAGGAAGGTACAAGTGTGAATACAGATATAAGTGGGCTGGTAGAACTGGGGAGGAAAGATTAGGGAAGTTCTCTTCTCTTTGTTCTTATTTTTCAGTGAAGCATGAAGCAAATTCACCAGCCAGACTGATAGAAGTGGAGGTAGGTTGTTCATTATGTTGGCTTCTCTGGTATGGCCATGATGCTGGGATACTTGGGCTTACTGGGATATGGGAATAGAATTCTCATGTGAGTACAGTAGGGGAAGAGGTGGGTATACAAATTAAGGGTGTTTGCAAATAATGATTATGCAATAGTCCCCTCTTATCTATGGGGGATAAGTTCCAAGACCCTTAATGGGTACTTGAAACTGGGGATGGTACCGAACCCCATATATACTATGGTTTTCCTATGCATACAAACCTATGAAAAAGTTTAACTTATAAATTAGGCTCAGTAAGAGCTTAACCACAGTAGCTAACAATAAAATAGAACAGTTGTAACAATATACTGTAATAAAAGCTATGGGAATGTGGTCTCTCTCTCAAAATATCTTATACTGGACTCACCCCTCTTGGATTGATATGAGATGATAAAATGCCTATGGGATGACATGAAATGAGGTGACTGATGCAGGCACATTATGCTGTAGTGTTAGGCTACAAGTGACCTTGTGAGGATATGTGAGAAGCAGGATCATCTGCTTCTAGACAGAGGTTGACTGTGGGTAACTGAAACCATGGAAAGCAAAACCATGGATAAGAGGGACAACTGTATTGATCATTTTAGCTACTTAAGGAGGAGAGAGGATATGAGCTGGAGGAGGTCTCCATGTGGCCAGAGAATTGTTGGAGTGGGTTTTCCAGAGTAAGTGAGATAAGAGAGGGAGGGACTTGATACCAGGATTTGGGAGGAGGTACTGTTATTGATGACAAGACCTGAGTATGGCCATAGGAGGGATAATGAGGGTGGGCTGGAGGAAAGGCTTGTTGGGCAGGAAAAGTCATAGGAGCTGGAGGTCTGAGAGCTGGTGGGCTCATCCATCTGGATTTTGATGTCACCAAGATAGTGATGGGAGTAGGGATGGGGAGGAAGACAGAAAGCTTGGTGCTGAAATAGCCAAAGGATGAGATGGTGATCAGATGACTTTAAAATGGTATCCTTTCAAAGGTAATAAAAATGAGCTAAGTGTAATTTGGGGACGGTCTGGTTCACTGCATTTTATTAGAAATTTTCTACATTAAAATGTGTCTCTTATGGATTTGAATGTTAGCTTTATTAAATACACAACTTATGAGTAAAGAGTGAGTAGGATGGGTCTAAGTCACACTTTCTGCAAGGAGATCTGTGCTGTCCAATGTAGTAGCCATTAGCCACATGTGGGGCACTTGAAATATGGTTAATTCAACTGAGGAATTCAGTTTTAATTTATTTCATTTTAAGTCATTACATTTAAATTTAAATAGCCATATGTGAGTAGTGCCACCACACGATGAAGGAAACCGAAAAATTCAGTCCCCTGATCTTGCTTCTATAGTGCCAGTTAACTTGACAGATTTGAATTGGGTTCCATTATTGTTTTGTGACACTGAGGAGCTGTTCCAATCTGCTATAAATACAAACCTACAAGTCACATGCATCCCTACCTTTATTGTATCATCAAGTTCTGAAAGGGTCAGACGAGGTGTTGTCAGAGAATCCAAAGATGTCTTCAGAGAACCGTTCACCCCTTCCATTTGTTCCCTCACTCTCTCGTGTTGTTTCTATAGGAACGAAGAATAAGTGGGAGTGGAAGAGAAGGTCACTTTAGAGAAAGCATCAGGGAGAGTGGTCAATGTCACCTCCTGTCTCTGCTCAGATAAATCTTAGTTCCTATCCCAGCCCTCCCACCTAATTGTTGTGTGACTGGGGAATTTTACCCATGTCAAGTTCAGTTTTCTCATGTATAATATGGAGATAACGAAAGTGAGCACTTTGGGAGCTTTGAAGCACTTAGTTATGATTATTACTTATAATATCATCAGCTCAAAGAGAGTGACCACTTCGGAGAGAGCCGTTGGCTTTGTCTCCATAAATGTAAAGTGGAACACGGAATGCAGGATTTCACAGAGGCTCTATATTTGCAGTAAGTGAAAAATGAAGTAATTCAAAAAACTATTTATCATGTGCTGACTTTGGGCCAGGCACAAATAGCTCATCTGGATAGGAATAAAGCATATACAAAACAATTTTAAAGTCCTTTAAAAAAATTTAAATGGGCCTACTATTAAAGTATAAAATTGTGATCTTCTGTCCTAGCACTCTGAGCTCTTTATGTTAGATGCTCAGACTTTTTGAGGAGGGAAATGGCCCAAGCGTTTTTAGATGAATGCTTTAATTTCTACTTTCACTGTTGGGTTCTAGAAGCAGGCATGTTGTGATTCTGAAGAAATATTAGAAAACTTCAAATGAGTTTGGAGTTTGAAAGCAACCAGAATGATACTTCAAGGGGGAAAAGTAAGACTCATTTTACAATCTGAGTAAAAAATGAGTTGAAGTTACTTTAGAAAAGGTAATTTGAATGGGAGTTGAAATATATGACTTGCGGTATAATCTAAGATATCGTGGGAATGATTACAGAAGCCCAGATATAGAAGGACATACTTTAAAACTTCCAAAGTTCATCTTAGTGTCTTTCACACTGCTGCAGTCTTTTCTAATTTAATGGGAAGGAAGACGGAAACCATCTTCTCCAAGCACTTTGCTACAGGGGAAGATATAGGTCCAAGGACAGAAAAGAATCCCATTCGAACATCTTAATGCAAGAACATTACAAAATCAATTTCCCCTCATAATCCATCAAGCTTAATACAGGGTGACTATCTCGGGTTAATTATTCTTGTCTCCTCAAGGAGAGGTAGTTATACAGCTCTACACAAAAGCAATATTTTAAAGCATGGGTATTGAACTATGTAAGGAAAGGAGGTGAAAAAAGGTTGGTATTATTTAGCTCCTTCAGAGCAGTTTTCCTTTTAGAGAGTCTGAGATATGACCCCTGCTGGAAGCTCTTGTATCTGGTCGCCTTAAGGGAATATGGCTAACGCCCTGAAGCCCTAGCCAAACTTCAAAGCCTTGTGGTAACAGCGCTGAGTGATAAGTTCATTTGCAGTAGTTGGAAAATGATAGGCTTCAAGTGAAGGGGCTTATCACTTATCATATACTTTACTCTTCACAGATAGCATTAGACAGAAATGAATAAAATAAGCTTTGAAACAAAGATACTCCCACAGAAAGAAGGTCAATATGAACAAAAGAGAGTTTTGAAAGCCAATAATTATGAAAATGACACACAATTAGCACTATTAGGCATGTTCGGTGTCCATTTCACATCTGCAAAGAATAATAAAAGTTTCCCGATCCTTACAAAAAATGATAGAAACAGTCCTAGGAAGGCAGAGTTTTGGTTTAAGAGCTTCTCTAAACAGTGCCTTTTAAAATATAGAATCTTACATTCATCTGACAAAGATTTTTATCATTCTATTACCCTTTGGGGTGAGAGCAGGATGGTGAAAGAAATAATGCAATTATTAGTTGTGTGGCTACCGTTTGCACATATCAAAATGATTAAACTGTGTGGTTATTTTTGGTTTTGTAAAAAGACTGGAAATTTGCTGTTATTCTTTTTTAAGCTGTGCTGTAGGTCTAACAGTGAAATGTGAAATTACAACACTTAAGCTGAGTAGGGAAGACAGGTCCATTAAGGGATGATCACGATACAGAAACGGGAATGTCACAAGGTGCATTATGGGATTGCTGAGGAGAGCACCTGTTCACCTGCGAATGGGGCTTAGGCCTCCCGGAGGAGGTTGACGTCTGGGAAAGAAGTCTGTGTTGCAGGCAGATGGGATTACAGCGAGTGTGATAGTGCCTGAACTGAACGTGGGAGGCAGGGACTCCGCAACAGACGAAACCAAGGAGGCTGGCAAGGGTGGATCAGACAAGGTCCCTCATGGCATGTGAAGGGGCATAGCCTGTCCTATAGGACAGGGTCTCAAATGTTCTTAACCGTGACCCACAGTAAACAGTGCAATTTATGTTGCAACGCCGAAGCAGAAATGCGATGAAACCATACCTCCTTATAGATGATGCGCTTTGATAGTTTCTATTCTTTCGTTTCTTTTTAGAAAATGCTGGTTATTCAACTATACTTCAATTTAAAAAAAAAAAAAAAAGGCTGTTTACAACCCTCCAAACTTATTTTATGATTACTCCGTGGTTCATAAGCTGCAGTGTCAAAGGCACTGCTCTAGGGTCAGAAGGAAAAGATGAAGGGTTTTAACAGAGCAAGTAATGCCGTCAGAACAGTGATGGGGGCGCCTGCTCAGGCTGGGTGGGGCAGGGGTGTGGGAAGGGAGCAAGAATGGAGGTGAGAAACCCGGAGGCTGTTTTGGTCGCTATCCTGACCACTGTTATTCTAAAAAAAATTGCTGGCTGAGGGATTGCTCCTATTAGAAAATGGTGGTGATAAGGGTAATTCACTTTTACTTAGGAACATTTCCAGAGGCTCACTGAGAGAGGGTTGAAATTTTTTTCAGATTTTTGAAATTTTTTCAAATTTCATCATTTTCAGATGACTGAAAATCTGGGCGGGGAATCTCACTTAAGTTGCCTTTGCAGATAATAAAAGCGAACATAACTGAATTATGAGCATAACCGAATTATTCTCGTAATTGCTTCCTAGTTTTTGACATTGCTATTTCACTCTGATCTTTATAAACATGTCCAAAGATGCACGTGTCTTTCTAGCAGAAGCTGGCTCCTCTCGATGGTGGTAGTTGTGAGTGCCTACCCTGCTTGGAACAGCCATGACCACCACCAGATCTAAGCCCCCAAGGTGGGCATGCCCAGATCCTGGCCCCATAGGGATGCCTGCCTTTGCAAGCTGTGGCTAGGTCTGGGAGTTTCTCTCACCTCTTTGTATTTGCATGACCTTTGGCTTGAATTAGACTCCCTATCCCTGTGGCTGCTGACCAGCCAGGCTGTGGGATTTGCTTATCATACCTTTCCAAAAATTACACATACCCTTCTAGAAACATGGTTCTGGGTTGCTTTGGTGTTCTAGTGCTCTCAATTAAAAAAAAAAAAAAGGTAGACACAGGAATAGCACATTGCTAACTCACTTGCCAGAACAACATATCCATACACACAGACACAAGCACCAAGAACAATTGCATTCTTATCAATGCAGAAGCTAAACAATTATAATGCTTTCAACTCGATTTTAGGTGCACACAGTTACATTAGCAAATTACAGTGGCAAAAATGCATAAATATTTTAAAAAATATGAATACTTGAGTATATCAATATTTTAAAAAAAATTGCATGCCAACCATCCCTTCTTGTTAAAATTTTGTGTTGTATATGTCTGAAATTCATTTACAGGTAGCGTGTCCACTGTACCTCGTGGTCCCGCTGCTTGGCTGCCGTGGCTCTGTTCATGTCTTCGGCATCCCTGATGTGGTCAAGAGCCTGGTCCAGTGATTCCTGGAGGTCTGACAGCTTAGCACTGTAGTCATCCAACTGCTCCAAAACGACAGGGAATAGAGAGCGAGTATCATTGGACAGCCGCTGCCAACTCTCAGCCTGGTTCAACACTGGGGAGAAATGGACACAGAATCTCAGTCTGGGCTTCTCCTGCCTCCCCTCATTCCATCCAGCATTTAGCAAAGACACAAACTTGTCAGGCCATGCTGTCCTCAGCAATAGAGCCTGAAGCTGTTGTTCATGAAAATAGCCCCGTGTTTTATGTTTGAAGAAAGAAAAATTATGTTGTAGGGTTTGAGAGTCCCTGGATGACAGTCAGCCAAAAAAAAGAGTTTGATTAGGTTTTCCATCGAGATTATGCTTGCTGTGGAAACCATGTCATATTATGTTTATTATTTTTTTTTGTGGAAGCCATGTCATTATGTTTATTATTACCTAGATTATTAATAATTTTACCAAAGGGTTTTGGATATACCATAGTTTTACTATTAAAAAATAACCAAAATTATCTTATCTGTTACTGACATTTTCTGTATTCTCTTCAGGCAATTGCTTTTAGGTAGCTTCTTCAGATCAAACCTAAACCATTATTTTGGGTGGTATGAAGATTCAATGACAAGGATATATTCTTAAATTCTGCATATGTCTTAATTCTCTGATCAAAGTAACATGCATTGATTACGTGCCTTAATTCTCTTTTTCTTCAGGGACTATCGGTCTGACTTTTCAAGGTTTTGTATTGTCTTTCATCACTGTGAGCAGAAGATACACGTCCATGACTGAGTAAAGAAAGTGGTTAAACATGCATTGACCAGGTGGAAGGTGGCTAAGTGGGAGATGTGATTGGTTTCATTTCCCCAGGGCAGACTCATTACATTCTAAAATAGGCAAGAAGTGTGAAAGCATTTGTCTGTGACATCAGAGCTCCAGCCTTCCTGAGCCCTGGCTTCATCCTGACCAGATATGGGGCCTGAGATTCTTCTTGAGTTCTTACTGTTTCTAAGACTTTATACATTTCTTATGGTAACATGCCTTTAGTTGAAGAATGTTCCTCTTCTAGAAGAGTCACAATAATTTTTAGAAGTTGATAGTAATGATCGTAGGGAAATAATGCAGAGCAGGTGTTCTTAACCCTTTTTGTGCCATGAGACGCTTTGCAATCTAGTGAAGCCTTCAGGCCCCTTCTTATCATGTACTTTAAAATGCGTAAAATAAAATACATAGACTTAAAAAGAAGACCAAAATATTAAAAAACAAATTGGTGATATAACAATACATGTGCTTTTTTATTAAGTCTGAAATAACAAGATCTAGAGGTGGGACTAACAACTACATAATTTTGAATTACTGATAAACTGAATGTTGTGAGATCAGAGTGCAGCTAAAATCCAATACCCAAATCCGTGGCTTCTCTTGTTGATTGTGTAGATTAAAATGGACACAAATTCTTTGCAGCTCTTCCCATCAGGAGTAGAGTTTATTTCCTCACACTGTTAATCTGGGCCGGTCCGGGTCAGTAGGATAGATATGACACAGCTGAGTTCCATTCTTGCTTTCCTGGAAGGCTGCTGCCATGTGAATGAGCCTGGGCGAGACTCCTTGAGGGTCACACCCCACAACGGGGAGAGGCCCAGCAATCCTTGCCAAGGCCCCAGACATCTGAAGGAGCCAGCTCCTGCTACATGGAGCACAGATGAGCTGTCCAGGTTGAGTTGAGCCCAAATTGCCAATGAAATCATGAGCAAATACATGGTTATTTTAAATGAAAACATTTGGGGCGCCTGGGTGGCTCAGTCATTAAACGTCTGCCTTCGGCTCAGGTCAGAATCCCAGGGTCCTGGGATCGAGCCCCGCATCGGGCTCCTTGCTCTGCGGGGAATCTGCTTCTCCCTCTCCCGCTCCCCCTGCTTGTGTTCCCTCTCTCGCTGTGTCTCTCTCTGTCAAATAAATAAAATCTTAAAAAAAAAAAAATGAATGAATACGTTTGGAGTTGTTAGTCATTGATAACTGATAGAGTGACCAAGTCATAGGTTCGCTAATACTACTGTGGTTTCTTGCCTACATTCATCATTAAAGGAAATGTTCAATTTGCACTGGAGGTTAAAAGTTCATTAAAAGTCATTCCCAGACCTCAGAACACGAATGTTGCTGGGCTTGTAGCTTTACTGCCTTCTTGGTAAGATTTCTTTTATTGTAGTTCTGAAAAGTGGTTCCCCTTAGTTTTTCTTCTCCTGTTTTATACATTTTCACCAACTGTAAGTCCCTATTTCTTCTCCTCAGTGGTTAAGGTCTATAGATTCTATGTGGAATCTCAGCTGTTTTTCAAAAGCTCAAGGTTGGGCCTGGATCTAAAAATCTTGATCGTATAGGTAAGTTGTCCTGACGGAGTCCCTGAGGCCACGTATTAAGTTCTAAATAGCTGCAACTAGGGGCACCTGGGTGGCCCAGTCAGTTAAGTGTCTGCGTTCGGCTCAGGTCATGATCCCCGGGCCCTGGGATCGAGCCCTGTGTTGGGCTTCTTGCTCATTCGGGAGTCTGCTTCTCCTTCTCCCTCTGCCCCTCCCCCCAACTCATGCGTGCTTGCACGTGCGTGCGCTCTCTCTCTCAAATAAATAAATAAACTCTTTAAAAAAAATCTGCAAATATTGGGGATTGCTTGCTTTGACCAAATGTTCCCCTGTGGCTCAGTATCCTCTCTTGGACCCATAAAGGAAGCCGACACGTGCTGCGCCTTAGGAGTTGAAAACACCTACGTTCATGGGCTTCGTCTGCTTCTTCATCCACCAGCTCCCTTTGTGTGAGAAATGGTTGACGGCGTCTGATCTCCTCAAGCATCTTCTGGGCCAACACCAGCTTCTCAGAGATTTCCTCAGAGGTAAGTTCCTGCTCCTCTCCATAATAGAGCATCTTGTTGTTGATCTCTGAAAGGAAGGACACAGTGAGAGAAGAAAGCAGGGTGAGGTGTCAGGGCATTTCACAGTGATGCCACTAAAAACATGGAGAGTGAGGGCAAAGGGCAGGGGCTGATCCTAAAATGGAAAGAGGGTTTCATTCAAAGACAGTGTACTGATGTTCACGCTGCAAATAGTGGTGTCAGCACTGGAATTCACCATATGATCCAAGGAGAAGTAAAACTTGAGGAAACAACTCTGTTTCCCATTTGGTGTCTTCAGAATGGGAATGGGATTAACACAAAGCCTGTCCTAACTTCAGCTGTGTCTGGTTTCCATAGCAAGTCCTGAACATTAACATTGAAGGCCTGCAAATCTGGGGTCTTTGATCAACCTTTTATATAAAATACATAACGTGGAGAAAATCCTCTGAGGTATCTCCTGTCATATGTAGGATGCATTAGATATTAATTATATTTTAGCCAAGGAGCTGACCAAAACTCTAAACCAAAATGAAAGTATATTAATAGTTGTTCAAGTGGATCTTTCAGATTATTCTACAGACCAGATATAAAAATAGAGGTTTGTTATATTGTGATGTTTTTGTTCATTAATACATATATATATATTTATATATTTTGTGTATACACACACACACTTTGCAATTGCTATCTGCCTTCTGTAGTATGACTGTCAAGATTGGGCCATTTTGATTCTGGGTCATTTTCACCCCACTTCTGGAGAATTTTAGAACCAAAGGGACTGCTGATGCTCAGAGGGATTAGATGCGTTGTCTACATACCAGCAGAGCTGAGTTGTTCTCTGACTTTCTCTTCCTACTAAATATGATCAGATGAAAGTTATGTAATTGCCACCTTGTCCTCTGACAGCTCTGGGAAGAAGCATTTTATCTTCCTGGCATAAATGAAATTGTGTGTCTGTGGTTTACTATGATCTATGTGGTTGGCCAGACAAGATGGGTAAACAAACACTGGTGTCACATAAATCATACCAGATAAAGGCTTGTATTTTATATGGATAATGGCTTGAAGGTCACCAGGAGTTATTTTACAGATGGTTGGGAAAAAGGAATGACACACTCTTGGTAGTGTGTAGCATCCCTGAATTCTGAAGGAAAGGAGATAAATGGGGTAAGAGGTTTTTAACACTGTAAATATTACTGAGAAAGTTATAGGGAAACCAAGATATGCTAGAAACAAAACTATGAAGGGATTAAACATTCACTTTTCAAGTGAAATCCATAATCTTAACTCCGGAAATAAGCAAAACATAGATTCCCCGCACCCCCCTTGGATCTATCCCTTGCAGCGCTGACTTCTCTGGCATTTTGATCCAAATATTACATTTTCAATTCTGGCCTGTTTTATTTTAGCCATGTCTGGTGTAGATTAGAAAAAGGAAATGTAGACAATAACATTTTTGCCTTAGTCTTTGGAGACTATTCATACATTATTTTTAAAAGGTAAACTGATGGAAATTATTGCTTCCCATTTACAGTTTTTTTGTATGTCTTTCACCTTTTCCTATGCTTAAAGGGTCAAATAGAGGGCTTAGATTACTTCCAAATGAAACACGTTAGAATAAAAAATTTATAACAGCAAAGGTGAATTATTTTCTCTGAATGGCTTACTAGGATGCTGGCTTTATTTGCTGCCTAGAGGGGCATTTATTTCTTCATTAGACGAGGTCAGCTCATCTAGGTTCAATCTTACTTCTTGAAAAAAAAAATAGTAACTCTAAAATGAAAAAAAATATTTTATTGATAGATGCAAAAGCATGAAACAGTGAGAACGGGGTTGGGGGGGTGTTTGAAATCCATGCCATTTATTTTTATTGTGTATTATAGCCACCAAAGGAAATATAGCAAATGTCTCATCTTGGCTGCATTCATCCCTCTGCCTGGAATATGTTCTCTATACCTCAGGATAAAGATGCGACTTTCCCACTGTGGGATCCTTTGCTGCCATTGTGTCCTGAGATGCACTTGGTGTTGTCACCCAGCTCTTCATATATAGGATTAAAGCTATGGAAACACAAATATTGTATCTTGGCAGACTGTAAGCCAAGGAAATTCTCTTTATTTTAGAACAAGTGAAAGTGCCTGTTTTCTGTTGGTAAATGGGAGGCTGGCTTTCAGGGGGCTATTAAGGTAGTCTTCAAAATACAGCCAACACTTATCAGAAGTTAGAGCACAAATAAGTACTCCTCTAAGAGGGAAGATAAAATCTGCCACAATGCTTTAGGGCAAAGAAACCTCACACGCCCCCTCCAGGCTTTTCTTCTGGCTTGGGGACCAGAGCATGTTGCCTGCCTGATCTTTGGGAAATGGCATCATAGAGAGAGCTTAGGACAATTTGGACTAGTGGACAGATTCCTGCCACTCTAAAGGCAGTGTTTTTGTTGCAAATAGTCCAGAAAAACATGACTCCTACTCAACTTTTGCATTTTAGAGACACCATAGCATTCCATTTCTTCTGCTGGAAGGGTATTCCCTGCCTTGAAATGCCTGGAAAGGGAATGATTCTATACATTTATTCTTGACAACCAATGGATAGTAAGTAGGGGTGAATGCTCAGAAATCCTAGATGGACAAACTGGAAGACCTTATACGTAATACATATAAAATATCATAAATGCATATATATTACCTTATATATAACACTATAACAACAGTTCCTGGCACATAATGAACACTAACAGTAGCCATATTTTTGTTGTTGTTAACAACATGAATGATTCCTTGACATTAAGCTGCATGAGAAGAGAATATATTTACCTTGAATTTTATCCCTCATCTCATGAGCTTGCTCCACAAGCTGAGTTGCGTGGTTAATGGTATCCATGCTTTCCTTCTGGGCCAGCTTGCCCCTTCTTGAGACTTGACTTTCCTATAAATAATCCATATAAACAGCAGCTTAAATTTACGAGAAGGGAATGTTCTATCTGTGCATGTAGTGGTGGGTGGGCCTTCTATGCTCCATAAACATGAATTTCCTTGGCATGTGAAAGTTCTATAACATATAAAATGGTCCCAGAAATCATGCATGAAGGCTGGTGTCACAGAATGCTATAAAATCAGCTGTGTTCCTATGCCATCAGTCACAATTCAGTCCAAACCAACTGTCTTTCATATGGAATTTACTCTTCGAATTGTTACTGTATCTCACGGTTCCAGACTAGGAAATTACCCGTGTCTGCTGACCACTCTGACATTGTGCTGATGGAAGAGCTTAGAGTTTCACAGGGGAAATTGTTGAGAAAGTAGGCAGACCTTGAAATGCTCCTTGCGTCCAGTGGCTCCTGGGTGGTCCAACCAGCGCTGACACTGAATTACCAGAGATTTAAAGGATTATGCTGACTGGGCTCAATGCTGTTTTCAGTGCTGCATTCCAAATTCCCATCAACACTGATGGCACTTGGGTACAAATAACTACTCAAGCAGATTTGGCTCGGAGTGAATGAGACTCTTCTCTGAGAAGCAGACTCCCTTCTCTCCACAGGGGAGCTTCTGTTTCTGAGCTTCCACATATTTCTGCATATTTCTGCGTGTGTAAGGACAGAAGCTCATCTAAGAAATGGTTCAAGGCCAGGACACTGGCCTGTAGGCGCGGCGGTGGGGATGTGTACCGTGTACTTCCTTTTAGCACTAGAAAGATTGGCTCATGGGCTATATGTAAGCGGAGAAGGAGTTCTTCTGTCTGACACTTGGTAGATGCCCGTTCGCCTCATCTGGTGCTTTTCTGGTTCAGTTCTCTAACAAAGTGCTGCCCCATCTGAGTGGACTGCAGGGTGGTCTGCCCCCCAGCGTGCTCGCAGACCCACTGCACAGTTTCACCAGGACAGGGGAGTGGCTGTGTCAAAAGTCTCTCCTCTCCTCCAGTGTTCCAGCCAGACGATTATGCCATGGTTTTACCTGGAAAAGCTCTTATGCTTTCCAGGCATAACCCACAGAAGTGGCCCTTAGTCAAGGAAGACAATGCAAAAATGGTATCATAGCAAACACGTGCCCCAGAGGTTTTTTTTTTTATCAAGCAAGTCCCAAATTTCTTCCATATAAAGCTCCCTGTGCAGCAGTAATGCGACCATCAGACGCTTCCCGAAACAGTGGGCTCTCTGAACGGACACCTGCATTCTGAGTCATGGGTGTTCCTTCCTCCAATGCCTGTCTTCCTCTTGCCTTGTTCTCATGCTTTCCAGAGACACGAAATCTGTGCCCATTTAAAAATATATGATGCAGAAAATAAGATGACTCTTATTCTGACATCACCCCTCCCTGCTTTTAAAAATTATGGACACAAACATTTAAAGCATCTAGAAATTTTCAACAAGTTGATTTTTGATCCAGTTTAAATTATATTTGCAAAGCACAGCACTTATTATTATTATTATTATTTTTACTTTGGCTTAATCCTTCAAAGAAAAGGCCTATTGTAATTACCGTAGTCGTTTAACTTATTTCTTTTAAGGAAACTTGGAATTGAAGCAATGAAAGGCAAGGCGAGGCTGGACTATGTCTAAGAAGACTTCTTTCTGACAAACACCAGAGGGCGCTTAGATATACACGTTATGTTTGACAAAAGAATCAGGGGTAAAGACGGCAGCCTATCACTTTAAATTGGAAACTTACTGGCTCTAATAGATGGGATACCTTATTGGAAAGTTTTATTTTATTTATTTTTTTCTGTAACTTTGCTTATGGAAGAAAAATAACGGCATAGGTCTCTGGTAAAACCGGGCACCTTGCTTTAAGAAGAGCCGAAATTAAAAAATTAACTCACAGTTATAAACCAGTTGATGGTCTACATTACAAATAGATGAATCGTTTACTCCCCTCAACAGCAAATTTGCCTTGTACGTATGTGACATAAAAAGTGGCAAGAACTTTTCGGTAATAGAGGGCATGAAGGGTAGTGTATCTAGATTACTGATTAAAAAAAAAAATCAACCAGACTAAGTGAGGATGATAATCAGTGTCTAGGGTGATCTTATACATTATTGCTTAAGCTGTGACACTTTTGAAAGTGAAAGGGGAAACTTTTAGGAATCACTCTGGGAGACAAGTGTAAATAAGAACAGTACTGGAATACTGGTGTGCCATTTTCAGAATGTGTAGAGGGATACATACTGTGGGTTTCCCTACCTCCTGAACATGGATGGCTTCTAAAAGCTTTTCCAGACTGGATCTCCCTTCTGAGCTACTGACTCAAATCTTTCTCTAACTACCCTCTGGGCATCTACAGAGAAATATCCAGAGTAATCCATTCTGTAACTTTATTTTTTGATATTTATTTATTTATTTATTTATTTATTTAAATGTAATCTCTACCCCCAATGTAGGGCTTGAACTCACCACCCTGAGATCAAGAATTGCATGCTCTACCGACTAAGCCAGCCAGGCACCCCCGTTCTGTAATCTTAGAATAGGCATTTCTCCAAGCCAGAGCTTTCCTCCTTGTTAATCCTCATGTCCAGTTGGTCACCCAATTGTTCTTATTCTGCCTGCCATTCTGGCCTCTCTTCCTGTTCCATACAACCACAGTCTTGACTGATACCTGATCACTGCAAATTCTTCTCATATGAAGGCAAGGTAGCAATCAACCACGCTTGTCTAGACTACTGAGGCAATTTTCCAGACTACTGGTGTCCGTACCTTCAGAGTCTTCACTTGCCAATCCATCATCCCTACTGCAGAGGAATGTTTTCAAAATTTCAAATCTGATCAGTTCATTGTTCTATGTAAATACTTCAATGTTCTCCAGAGTCCACAGGATGAAGTCCACATGTTCCTGAGTGTGGTGGTCATGATCTGGCCTCTGAGAACTTCTTCAGCAGTATCCCCTGCTCCTTGCCTTGCAGCTAATCTTTACTAGGCCATGGTCAAAGGTTTTCTAGTTCTAAGAACACACTATGAATATCTCTTTGCTCTTTGTGGTATTTTCTCTTGCTTGGAAGTACTTGATAAACTCCTAGTCATTTTTGAATACGTGGGTCAATACTCAACTTCTCTGAGAAGTGTTCCCTCCTGTACCCCTAGTGAGCAAGTTCATTATTTCTTCCTTAGAGTTCTCTCTTTAGCCTGTACCATGCCTCTCTTATTGAATGCTCTGTTATAATTATTTTGTTTTATGTATCTGTTTTCCCTGCTAGACTGTGAACTGCTTGAGAGCAGGGTTTATGCTATATTATCATGTTCATTTCAGCATCCCTAGCAGCTAGCTCAATCACTTATATACCAGGTAGTAAGTCATGCTTTCAGAATTGAAACATACTCTTATTTTTTACCCTACCTTTTTGTCAGGATCAGAGATGAGGCTCAGGTGATTTTGACGTATACAGGTGACCTACTTTTCTTCTAGTCCTAAACATCTCTTTGATCCACTGATAAACAGGGAGCTTTTGTTGTGGCTGAAGGAGTAGGGTGGAGACAGAGGAAATGGAGGAGATGGAGAAGTGGAGGGGATGGTGCAGCGCCTCCTGAACCAGCCCTTGGAGACTGGGCTCTGTGACTTGGGGCTCTGCACTGCGACTTCGAGGTCCAGTTGGCAAGAGGCAGCCCTGAGATCGAGAGAGGGCCACCACCTCCACTTTTGTTTGTAGCCTAGTACCACTCTGACTTTGAGCATGGTGGCTTGGGATTGTGGGACAGTGGAATCTTGACATAGTCTTTGGCTTTTTCTTACAGTCATGATCAGCAGTGGTGGAAGTGAGGTCATTTTGAGCAGGGGCTATTTGTGAATACAAATGCATGGACATCCTTTGGGGGTTCCCAGAAGTAAGAGGGTAGAAAAGGGCTGTAGAATTTTCCAAAAAGAGGCTAGGAGACTTGGTTATAAAGGTTGGGACAAAAACTGGTTACTTTAGGTTAATGTGAACTGTGAGATTTGGGTCTCATGCGATTTGTGTGACAATTTTTTTTTTTTTAAAGATTTTATTTATTTATTTGAGACAGAGAGAATGAGAGGGAGGAGGGTCAGAGGGAGAAGCAGACTCCCTGCCGAGCAGGGAGCCCGATGCGGAACTCGATCCAGGGACTCCAGGATCATGACCCGAGCCAAAGGCAGTCGCTTAACCAACTGAGCCACCCAGGTGCCCCTTGTGTGACAATTTGCAAGCAGGTATTTTCAAGTTCAAGAGGCAACATTACTGTGATTTAAAAAAAAAAAAAAATCACTGTGGGAACCTGTAGTGAAATCCTTCACTCCATTTAAAGGCAAATATTAGTTACTTATGTGGTAGAAGACTTTTGAAGGCAACCCTTTTCTTAAATCTTTCTAAGAATCAATCACGGATTTTTCTAGACTAAAGGATTGAAGGATGCTTGAGAAGTCATTAAGACAAGCTCTGGGCATTTGTTTCAAAATGTTTTAGCAGGTTCTTACATCATCTGGACTGCTGTCATAGTTAGAAGGACTTTATTTTCAATAAGAGTCAGTGGAAACAGCTGAAAGTTTCAAGAGCTTTATCATCAACCTCCTGCTTTGGTGGTCTGTTCTTGGTCCCCAGGAGCCTTTTCTATTGTGATGTCACTTTTAAGCTCAGGCTATTTTCTCCCTATGAAAGTCTGCATTTAAGTTACACTGGAAATGGAAAAATTGTACAACAAAAGGATCAGTAACTCTGTGTCTGAGCAGTGAGAAGAACTAATCTTGGGGAAAATATTTTCTCAAGAATTGAGACATTTTGGGCAAATTCCAACCATGATACCGAAATGAATAAACAATGAGTTTTTCGCAGATTTCTTTCCTGGTATTTCCTTTGAAACTTAAGAGATCTCACTGCTTTCTACATATGCTTGTGGTTGGATTAATATGCACCACCACATGGGAACGGAGGACACAATTTTCATACACATTTCAAAGTAGTTGAATCTTCCAAAGATCCAATTAGAATAATTCATGTTTTTAGAAGCATAATCTCTTAAAAGTTTAAGAGGTACAAGGTCAAAAGAGATTATCAGAGTTATTTTAACCTTTATTTTTGTAAAAAATAAGAACTGTTTTGGAAAAGAACTTCAATAGTTTATAATGTCAAACACCAGCGTCTGAAAGTAGAAATTCCAGAGTACTCTGGTCAGTACTGGTAGAACATAAGCAGGGGGAAAAATGTGTCAAACATTTTAATATGTAAAATATGGCACCTTGTAACTTAGTTATATTTTTCTTTATTAGTACAGATGATGGATATTTTTCCGTTAGGCTCCTGGGGAGTATATTTAATAGTCTTTCATGCTGACTCTGCTCCTGTTTTAATGTTTTTCTTGTTAATTTGTGAGAGCTTTTACAAGCCATATTTTCCTCAATATTTTTCTTAGTCTAGTCGACTTTTTCATTTATTTAGTTGTTTTACTGGGTATTTGAAATTTTATCTTGTAAAATCTATTACCTCTTTTTATTATAATTCTTCATGCTATATTTAAGAGTACTGTTATTTCCTTTCAAGGCTTAACAATTATTTAGTTCTGCTTTCTTATGGATTTGAGATTTAAACTCAAGTCTTAATCTGTCTAGCATTTCTTTTAGTATATGGTATAAAGTGAAATTTGAAAGTGATATATATATTTTTTTCCTGTCAACCTACAAAATTGTTTTCTCAGCATAGTTCTTTCTTTTTATTATTTAAGGCAACCTTTAGCAAACATTTAAATTTTATATTCTATGTAATAAAGTTTATTTCTGGGCTCTCTAGAGCTCTTAGTCATAAAATGTTATGGCAAACAGCTGACCAACTATCCTAACTGAAACCTATATCAACCATATTAACCAGCAGCAGATACCATGAAAGTTCTCCATAAACATAGTTTTCCAAGGAAAGCAATCAAAACGGGAAGAGACTGTAGAGACCAAGTATATTAACTTTCTCCACAGATCTTCCCTTGATTTATTTTAAGGCACATGGGTGACTGCATTTTTCCTGCACTGTGTTAAGCCTCAATCGTTTGTGACTAGCCAGGCTCACCGTAGCTAAATCCTTTCTCTGAAGGCAGTCCCAGAAACTGAATACATACCTTTTCAGCTAATTCTTCCATGTCAGACAGAAAGCTTTTCATTGTGTTCTCAGCATTGTTGATTTGTATCTTTCTTAGGACATACTGGTTTTCTCTTTCTGACAATTTTGTCTGTGGAAAAAAAAAAAGTTTTGAAAATAATCAGTAGATGTGCACACCAGGTTTTTAAAAACTATACATAAAGGGGGGGAGTGGAGCAAGATGGCAGAGGAGTAGGAGACCTGGATTTTGTCTGGTCCCAGGAATTCAGCTGGATAGGGATCAAACCATTGTGAACACCTATGAACTCAACAGGAGATCGAAGAAAAGAATAGCAACAACTCTCTGGACAGAAAAGCGACTGCTTTCTGGAAGATAGGACGTGCGGAGAAGTGAATCTGAGGCAATATTCGGGAGGATAGACGGCGGGGGAGGGGCCTCCATCGGCCGCTTCTGGCAAGTGATAGAGCCGCGGAGCACAAAATTGGAACTTTTAGAAGTCGGCTCCGCTGAGGGACGTCACTCCAGTTGCTAAGTGGGGGCTGGAACCCTAGTGGGACAGTGTGGTCTCAGGACCCTCGGGGTCACAGAAAGACTGGGGGTGCCTGAGTGCAGCAGAGCTCCCAGGTATCGTAGCAGGGAAGCCGGCTGCAGAGATGGAGCTGAGGAGCAGGCTCTCAGCTCGGGGTTGCCAAAAACCGTGATCTGCGGCACAGTCGGGCCACTGCTCCTCCAGCAGGGACCCAACAAGCGGCAGATCTGGGGAGACTCCCCTTCCTCCCCTGGGAGGAGCGGCATGGGAGCACACCGCAGGGATCTGCTGGGTTTGGAGACTCCACACGGGGTCGGGTGCCAGAGATAGAAACGCGCGGTCACAGGCCAGGTGAGCACGGAGTGCGGCTGGATACCGGGGAGACGGGAGTGACTGACTGCGTTTCTCTGGGGGCTCACTGAGGAGCGGGGCCCCGAGTTCTCAGCTTCTCTGGGGCAGAGATTGGGAGGCTGCCATTTCACTCTCGGCCTCCAAAGCTGTATGGAGAGCTTGCAGGGAACAAAAGCTCCTGAGAGCAAACCCAAGCAGATTACTTAGCCCAGACCAGCAAGGGCGGGGCAATTCCGCCTCCGGCGAAGACATTTGGGAACCACGGCAATAGGCCCCTCCCCCGGAAGATCAGCAAGAACAGCCAGCCAAGACCAAGTTTACGGATCAATGACAATGGCCGATCTCCAGTGCTAGGGGAATACTGCACATAGAATTCATGGCTTTTTTACCATGATTCTTTAGTCTTTCAAAGTTAATTTTTTTTTTAAAATTTTTCTTTTTCCCTTTTTCAACCAACATCTTATCAATCCCTTTTTTAAAAAACATTTTTATTTTTCATTTTTAGAGTCATATTCTATCCCTTCATAGTAATTACCCTTATTTTTGGCATATATATATAAGTTGTTCTCTTTTTAAAATTTTGAGATACAGTTTCTTCTAAAGATCAAAATATACCTTAAATCTCTAGTGTATGGCTTTGTTCTAGTCTCCTGCCTGATCACATTCTCTCCCTTTACTTTTCTTTTTTTTTAAATCCTCTTCTTTCTTTTTTCAACCAACTTCTTATCTTATCAATTCCTTTTATAAAATTTTTATAATTTTCATCTTTACAGTCGTATTACATCCCTTCATTGTATTAACCCTTATTTTTGTACATATATAAGTTTTTCTTTCTTTAAAATTTTGGGAGGCATTTTTTTCTAACAGACCAAAATACACCCAAAATCTAGTGTGTGGCACTGATCTATGCACCAGGCTGATCATATTTGATCATATTCTGTTTTTTTGTTTTGTTGTGTTCTTGTTTGTTTTTATCTTTATCTTTTTTTTTCTTTTTCTTTTTTCTTTCTTTCCCTTTCTTTTCCCCCGGTTTCCGGTCTTTTCTGATTTGTTTAGAGTATATTTTCTGGGGACGTTGTTACCCTGCTAGCATTTTGTTCTCTCATTCATCTATTCTCCTCTGCAAAAAATGACAAGACAGAAAAAGTCACCTCAACAACAACAAAAAAGAGGCAGTACCGACTGCCAGGGACCTACTCAATACGGACATTAGTACGATGTCAGAACTAGAGTTCAGAATGATGATTTTAAAGATACTAGCTGGGCTTGAAAAAAGCATGGAAGTTATTAGAGAAATCCTTTCTGGAGAAGTAAAAGAACTAAAATCTAACCAAGTAGAAATCAAAAAGGCTATTAATGAGGTGCAATCAAAAATGGGGGCACTAACTGCTAGGATAAATGAGGCAGAAGAGAGAATTTGTGATATAGAAGACCAAATGATGGAAAATAAAGGAGCTGAGAAAAAGAGAGATAAACAACTACTGGATCACGAGGGCAGAATTCGAGAGATAAGTGATACCATAAGACGAAACAACATTAGAATAATTGGGATCCCAGAAGAAGAAGAAAGGGAGAGAGGGGCAGAAGGTATATTGGAGCAAATTATAGCAGAGAACTTCCCTAATTTGGGGAAGGAAACAGGCATCAAAATCCAGGAAGCACAGAGAACCCCTTTCAAAATCAATAAAAATAGGTCAATACCCCGACACCTAATAGTAAAACTACGAGTCTCAGAGACAAAGAGAAGATCCTGAAAGCAGCTTGGGAGAAGAGATATGTAACCTACAATGGTAGAAACATTAGATTGGCAACAGACCTATCCACAGAGACCTGGCAGGCCAGAAGGACTGGCATGATATATTCAGAGCACTAAATGAGAGAAATATGCAGCCAAGAATACTATATCCAGCTAGGCTGTCATTGAAAATTGAAGGAGAGATAAAAAGCTTCCAGGACAAACAAAAACTAAAGGAATTTGCAAACCTGAAACCAGCCCTACAAGAAATATTGAAAGGGGTCCTCTAAGCAAAGAAAGAGCCTAAAAGTAACATAGACCAGAAATATAC
>NC_138376.1:85388727-85500972 GCF_054177405.1 Leptonychotes weddellii
CACTCAGGCACCCCCGGTCTTTCTGTGACCCCGAGGGTCCTGAGACCACACTGTCCCACTAGGGTTCCACCCCCTGCTTAGCCACCGAGCGACGTCCCTCAGTGGAGCCGACTTCTAAAAGTTCAGATTTTGTGCTCCGCGGCTCTATCACTTGCCAGAAGCAGCCGACGGAGGCCCCTCCCCTGCCGTCTATCCTCCCGAATATCGCCTCGGATTCACTTCTCCGCACATCCTACCTTCCAGAAAGTGGTCGCTTTTCTGTTCAGAGAGTTGTTGCTCTTCTTTTCTTCGATCTCCTGTTGAGTTTGTAGGTGTTCAGAATGGTTTGATCCCTATCTATAGCTGAATTTCTGAGAGGAGACAAAATCCAGGTCTCCTACTCCTCCGCCATCTTGCTCCGCCCCAGGCTCCTCATTTTTAAAAGGTACTACTTAGGAGTGCCTGGGTGGCTCAGTCAGTTGAGTATCCGACTCTTGATTTCCACTCAGGTCATGATCTCAGGGTCATGAGATTGAGCCTGGCATCAGGCTCTGTGCTGAGCATGGAGCCTGCTTGAGATTCTTTCTTCCTCTCCCTCTGGCCCTCCCCCTGCCCCAGCTCATGCTCATGTGCTCTCTCTCTTACAAAAAATAAGGTAAAAAAATAAAATGTACTACTTAGAGCAGATGGAAAGTCACACTGGGATGAGAATAAAAATTGCAAAATTCCTGTCTATAAGGCCTGCACATTTTATAATTATTTGCATAAGGTGATAACTTCCATTTGCAACCTCTCTTCAGCCAGAGGGCCGTGTTTTGACTCACTCAGTTCGGTGTCACCTCTTCCATTTTGTGGCATGAGGAGGAGTGGAGTGGGGGATCAAACAAGGCAAGCAATGACTGACTCTCATCACTACAGGTACCTTTTTAAAGGAACATTAGCAGTACTGTTATTGTCTTTTTGTTAAAAAAAAAAAAAGAGGTATTACTTAAACAAATATCACGGAGTGTCTACCATGTTTCAGATACCGTGATGTGGGAAGAACAGCAGAGAGATGAATGAGATGCTACTTCTGCTGAGGAATTCCTACTTTAATAGTAGAGACTGAAAAAAACCCCCAAATGTGTGATTGTGAGCATGTGGCTTAATCTCTCTGTCTCTCACTTTCCTCCTCTATAAATAAGGATGAAAATGGTATCTCATAGGATTTTTTTTTTTTAAGGTTTAAATGTGTCATTGTATGTGAAGTGCTTACAATAGCTATGTGGCACACAGTAAGCACTCCATCAATGTTACTCTTTTTGTCATCATTGTCACAGTCATCATCTTAATACAAGACAACGTGGTGAGCTCTATAGTTGATCTGGTGGATTTGGGGGGCCGCAGCTCCCACGTGCAGAAGTTGAAGTGTGAGGTGGGGAAAAGGACTTTGGGAAAGAGCCAGCCAGGGGCCAGGGCAGGCTAAAAAACATGGACCTCATTGTAAAAACAAGGGTGTTTGCACTGTTTTACATGGTACAGTAAGAGGTTAACGTTTTGTGCTTTAGATCAATGTTTCTCAAACTTGTGTGCAGCATGGATCCCTGTGAAAGGAAAAACAGTCTCATAGAATACCTCTCCTAGTGTTCATCTAAATTATCTTTAAATCTTTAAATAGTTTGAACATAAAACTAGGTAAAAACTAGTTATACCTATGGCTTTTATACATTTTGAAAACCAAAATAAATTTTACAAATAAAACACAAACAAAACTGTGAAACTAATGCATTCAAAGTAATAGTATCAATTCAAGACAATGGATGATGTTTTCTTGTTGCAGCTGAAGGGCTACTTGCAACATGACATGGTAGAGGATTGTGTGAGCTCAGCATCCATGTCCTGCCATGTGTTAGGTGATGACTCAGTTTGCTTTGATGTCATGCCATTTGACCTCCAATTGTCTGTAATGTGTCACTGACACACCCCTGGCTGTTACTTTCTCCTCTGCTCTGAGGCAGATCTCCCTTTATTATAAAGTGGTCCTACGGAAAGTCCAGACGTGTTTCAGGTAACTTTTTCCTCAAGATTATCATTGAAATTAAACACAAAATTAAGAAAATATTCACTGGGAACTCATGAACCTCCACGAATATCTGTGTCCAAGGTCACAGATACATTGAAAATATAGATTCAATGAAGCTTACTGCGACAGTAAACCTCTGCCAGTCCCAAGGTCAAACACAAAACAAAAGCAGTGAAGGTTACCCCCTTCCCAATGACCCAGCCCTCTCTGGGAAAGCGATCACTCCTTGCACTGCCCTCTTGAAGAGGCTTTGCTTGTCCTTCTACCAGGCTTTCCTTTCTTCCCTTGTGATGAATGGTGTTTGGGTTTGTCTCCTGCTCTAGCCTTGACTTTCACTGAGGACAAGAGACCATGTCTTAGATGTATCATATCCCTATCCCCTCCACCAATCTGCTGTAAAAACAAGGGTGTTTGAGCTGTTTTACATGGTACAGTAGGATGTTCATATTTTATGCTTTAGACCAATGTTTCTCAAACTTGTGTGCAGTATGGATCCCTGTGATTTCCATTTTGAGGAAGAGTCCCCTGGATGGTAAGGTCAATTTTTGGTGTAAAAGGCCTCAGTTCATTCTCTTTAAAACAGCAGGGTGTGAGGAAGGGTGGATGGAAGAGAGGAGATGAAGCCGAGAAAGTTGCTCAGAGCGATCCTCCCCCAATGCTGATGACAGGCCTTTGAAGGATGCTTATTTCCCGCACATCTGTTGCTGCAGCCTCCAGTCAAAGGGAATCTAGGAGCAGGTTCACTGTGCTTCTCCTGAATATCAGAGACTCATCTACTTCAGTAATTGTCAAAGTTTAAAACAGAAGACCCTTGGGAAGACGTTTAGGAAAAACAGTATGGGCACAGGGAAAGAATCCAGATTTTTCAGCCAAAACGTTTGAATCCTGGCTCTTGCCCTCCCCCCCGACTTAGCAGTGTTGTGACTGTGGACCAGGCCCATCACCTCCCTTAGCCTCAGTTTCCTTATCTGCAATATGACAGAATAACACCTGCTCTCAGGGCAGTCGTCAGGCTGAGAGATGAGGAATGTAAAGCAGGGAGGACACAGGAGATAAGCAACAAGGGGCACTATCTAGTTCAAAGCTATCATTTCTGGCTAAAGAAACTGCAATTCAGGGAAATGAGCCAACTTCTCCCAGGCACACATTATACCAGGGGGTGGGAACTGGACAATGGCCAAAGTGACTCCTACTGTCACCAGGCAATTTTTATCGAGCATTAAGTGCCGCGTGCCATACTAAATACCTCACTGTATCACTTCATGACCGCCCGAGGAGGTGAGCATTTTCATTTTCTCCATTCTGGAGATGTGGAAATTGGCACTTAGAGCTCAAATAACTCGCTCAGGAGGATCCCCAAGGGCTGGAGCTGAGATACAAACTCGGCCAGGCTAAAGCGACATTTCCTCAATATTTGACAACTAGTGCTCTCCCCTTGACCCTACTGTTCCACCAGATCTGACCAAGCCTTACAGGGCAATGGCAGGGCCAGGAGCCTTCAGTGTGCACCAGGAGGCTTATCATCTACCATCCCACATCTGAGGCAGGCATGCTGTCCTGTGCTGGGCCCCCTGCTCTCACTGACAGAACCTGGATCTGCGTCCTGGTGCAACTTTGCAGGACTGAGCCCGGAGGGACAAAGATGATTTCACTTCTGGGAGGCCTTGCATGTGGTCAGCAGTCCATCCCAGGGGCCGTCGAACACCCGTTAGCTGATAATACTGCCCATTCTCTGTCAGACTAAATGGAGTTCAACCTCAGTCACTGAGGACAAAAAGTTCCATCCCTGGCTGATGAACGGTCCTCTCTGATTCACAAAGAGCCAGAAAGTGAGTAAGTCAGGGGTCTCATATTACTGGGTCCTGGAGTAAGAAAATATGGAATGAGTGTGTCACAAACATTAATTAACCAAATCTCTATTTGTCCCTCTCGAAGGATGAAATTCATATGCACCATGGGCCTTCACTTTCCCTCTTCCCTCATAGCAAAAAAAGAGAAAAATCCCTTAAAAAAATCTTCAGTGAAGGAATTATCTATGATTTGTACATTTAATAATCATAATAGCAATGCCCTCCGAGTATAGAGATTTTCTCTGCACCATAGACACTGTGGCTTTTTAAAAAGGGTTCCAGAACGACTCTTTGAGAGGTAGAGGGTGTTTTCTGAGGAAGTGAGATGGCATATCATTCAAGGTTGACATTTGGAGTCCCAGGCTTTTATGCCCACATTTGGGGCAGTGGGAGTACACCACTGGGAGGTGAGCATGTGTAGATGCTGGACCAGAGGCTTGAGAAGTCCCCTGGTCCTTCCCTCCCTGTCTTTACGGCACCCACATCATCTCGCTGCCCAACCACATGGAGAGGCTGATGTTAATGCCATTTCTGTTAAAAATAAGAAGACCTTTCTGTGAGACTCTTTTAGCAAAAGCCATTTGATTTGAGAAAATTGAGTAACTGACAGGCGGGGAGGATGGGAAATGTCTCGCCAGGAAATCATGCAGTGGGAAGCTCACATCTTTAGTCGCCAAAGTCTTTCTGATTTGAGCAAAGCCCAGAGCAACTTTAAAAAAGGATGTTAGGTGTAAATACAGATAGAGATGCAGAAAATCCAAACTCTCATGAAATTTGTTTACTTTTCAGGGGAGGAGATGGTATGAAGAATGGACTAAATAATAGGATCGTGCCTTTGTTAGTGTATTGCTTTACTGACTGATAAGAGGATTCTCCCCCACCTATTTTTTCTATTGAGGAAGCCTCTCTATTAATTACTGGCTCCCAGTGATGGAGAGAGAGAGGAGTGTTACCAAAACCATCTAGAGAATCTTTCAAAATATACATATTCATTTTCCTCTTCACCTGACCATTTATCCTGATCTGGACCCATGGGGAGCGTATTGTCCCAGCTCTATCTGGGGCATGGGATTTAGGGAAGCCTCCCAAAGGGTTCTGAAATGTAGTCCCCACACTCTCATCTTAAGACCCAGTGAATGGGAGCATGGCAGAGCTGATGAGTGCAAGAAACAGAAAGTTTCCTTCGACCCACACAGAAAATAGTGAATTATATTAGCCTACCTTTCACAGTTAGGTCCAGCATAGTTTTCTTTACAAATACACCGAACGGCTCCGTTTTTTCTATAGCAGGATTCTGCAAAACTAGAATTATAAGAGAATATTAGAAGTCAATTCCACACATCACTGAAAAGATTGTCTTAACTTTTGATTCAGTCATCTCTACCTTGGTCTCAGTCAAGTTCTAATGGGTGTCATCATTTGCTTTATTTAAATCAAATCTTCTTCCTTTCAGGAAAGTTTAGACTAGCAGGCCCAGACAGAAAATGCCAAAATGCTCATCCACTGGTGAGACCATTTCCCAGATCCACTTACTTATTTTGCCATAGAGGCACTTAATTATTTTTATTTGAAGCAGTGGGAATTTCTAGAATATTTAATGCAAGTCTAAAACACATACTTCAAAGCCAGAAATAAAATAATCAAGTTATTTTATGTTACCTGTGATTTTGATGAAATGCGAATTTCTTTATTCTCACCATTTTCTGTATATACATTTGAAAATTGCTCCCTTTTTTTCTGCACTAGATCTCTTCCACTCTTCAAGGTCATGAACCACCTCTAAACTGTACTCTATAATCCCCACTGAACCCAGTTTCTTTGTTGGTACCTTAAAGGTTGGGAATAAAGGGTGCAGGGACTGACCCTTTTGATCAAAGTCACAAAACAAGTACACAAGCAATAAATAGGACCCACAGGAAAAGGATTCTTGTCCATAGAAACCCTTCTCTTGATTACTGTGGTTTTTGTTGTTGTTGTTTGTTTGGTTGGATTTTTTTAGATAATAAAAATATGCACACAGGACAGAAAAGCAATAAAAATATTGTTCAACTATTAAGGCAGCGGAAATGGAATATAAATCTTCACATGTTTGGAAAATTCTACATTGACACATAAATCCATCTATATGGGGGGGTGTGAAAAATTTTAAAGACTTACAAATTAATTGGCTTAGGTATTGTGCCATCAACAGAGTGTGACCTGATGCTCTCTCACTCCTGCATGTATTAGCAATTTTACCCTGATGGTCTTTGGAGGGAAGCAAATGGATGTGTTTGCTTTGTTTGAAGACATTTATAAAATCAGTCAGAAAACAATATATACTTTGCCGTGAAAGGCAATAGCCACAATTTATTTTTTCTGTCAGTTTGGCTAAAAACATTTCAGCAAAATTACACTTCTTTGGCCTTTATTCTTCATTTTGCTTGTTCTTATTGTTTAGCCCACTTCAAAAAAACATTGTCAGTAAAGAGTTCAGAACGTGGACAAACCCTCACGCATGTTTCTTTGAAGATGTTTCTCCCAGCAGCCTGCCCACAGCTTGAAGGACTGAAGCATCTGCCTGTGTCTGGAGTCGTCTGCCTTTAGCTAATGTCCTGCTGCTTCAAACAGATGACATTTTCCTTAATTGGAGTGATTACCGTAGCTACTAGTAGATGGGGAGGATGTCTGGCCAACTCCAAAATAAATAAATGAACTCTGTGCAAATTGTTCCTGGGAATAGCTGTGTGACCATTGGTCTCAGTGGAGGGAGACTCAGAGGCAATGCCAACCATTGAGATTCCTTTTTTGTTTTTTTATCAGCATTAATTGTTTATATTTTGCTTAGGGTAAAGTCTGTTTTTGGCTAGGGAAATGAAAACATGGAATCTTTCTCAGCCCACATTAACAACCATGGAACCCTCTCCAAGTGGAAGGGAGCCTTTTGTTCTTGGAAACCTTTATGGAACCTAAAGAAAAATAGACTCAACACTGTTTGCTTGCTTACCTCCCTCAAGCATAATTTTGTTGCTTTCTGATGTGGCTATTGTAACTGGAAATCCAAATCCTGGTCTGGAGGCTCAACTAAAGGATCTCTCAAAGCATAATTTGGATTCCATATTAGGTGACTTTGTGAGCTCAAATAAAAGTCCTGGCACTTTAATTTTTATAGAAAGTAACAATATGAATTTTTAAAAAGCTGAAAGAGGCAATGGGTATTTGATTTTTGATAAGATATTTGAAAACAGTTAACTAAGTCAGTAATAAAGCCATATCAAAGGCTAGAACCTTATAAGATCCAG
Source organism: Leptonychotes weddellii (assembly GCF_054177405.1). Classification (NCBI taxonomy): domain Eukaryota; kingdom Metazoa; phylum Chordata; class Mammalia; order Carnivora; family Phocidae; genus Leptonychotes; species Leptonychotes weddellii. The sequence continues at coordinate 85,395,900 of NC_138376.1, forward strand.
GCAAATTTGACCTGTTCTGTGACCACAGATTACACCTGCCCCCATACCCCCATCTCAACCTCCCTATTTGTAGCCAGTTTCTTTCCCCAGAGGACTAAGGAAGTAGGACTGTTGCCACCTCAGAGAAAGCAGGTCTCTCCTAGTTCCTCCACACTCCCACATAATGTTCTTTACTTATATGTGGGGGTATTTTTCTTTTGTGTCAATTTTCAGCAGGCTTTTCAACTTTAAATGTGTACTGTTAGAGACCTCAGTTTCCGTATCTGTGAATATGTACCTAACTGCAGAGCACATTCCCTGAGACCTTCAACTGCCCTTTGAACCCAGATCTGCTCACACACCCAAAGAGCATGAGTGGGAATGGTGATCCAATAGAAACTGTTTCCTCCTTCAAGGGAAGCTCATCACCCAATTGGCAATTTCTCCCTTATTTATCTATTTGAAAGATCCTTCAGAAGAGCTTCTTGATCAACTGAAATACTGGATAACCTAGCTGAAAAGGTGAAGCAGTCATTTGCTTTAGGAGCTTCAAAATGCTGCTGTATTTTGACCTATTTTAATGAAGGCAGGGCATTTTGATTGTTTTGTTCATTGCTGTGACTGGCAACTAGTAGTATATGACTGGCACGTAATAAGTGCTTGATAAATATTTGTTGATTGCATGTAGACAAAACTTCTCAGTCTATAGGTATTAGGTTCCAAAAGTTTCTTATCTCAAGACAGTAAAGTTAAAATTTAGGTAAGAAAGTCTTGTCATATTGATGTGGAAATGCTGGGGTTTGGAGTGAACGGTCAAGAAAGAATTCTTGAGATGTCTTTGGTGCAAATAGGTAGTTTTATTAAAGCACGGGGACAGGACCTGTGGGCAGAAAGAGCGGCACTGGGGTTGTGATGGTTGACTGATTATATACTTTCAAGTTGGGAGGGGGTTAGGGACAGCACAAGGCTCCAAGGAATTTTGGAAACAAGGTTTCCAGGACCCTGAGGGGGCTAGCTATTCTTAGGAAAAGGTCATTTATTACTGTTTAGTAAACCCTCAGTCATGAGACCTTTCGGATGTATATCAGTGGGCCATCTGCTTGGAGGATGATGGCCAAGATGTATCTTGGGGGTAGAGATTAAGGAAGTTTCGAAAGTAATTTCTGTATGTTTAAAGCAGATTCACAGGATCCTGAGGGGTCAGGATAATGTTAAGCTAAGACTGAATTTTGTTTGCCTTTAGGAACGTGTCAACATCAAGGCAGCTGAGCTCTCAGAGGAAGGGCACTCTGGTTTCAAGGACTTGTCAGTGGGCTGTAAGTAGTATGGAAATTTAATTTTTTCTTTTGCCTTTGTTTCCCACATCAGCATGAATGGGGCAAAAAGTGCAAAAGCCAGACAATACAATTTAGAGGATTGCCTTTCTAATTCATCTTTAGTTTCAAAAGAAACTGCAGCTCAGAGCTTATAAACCTGCTTTGAGCAAATGATGCTACATAGCATCTTCGTTTATATCGGAGAATGAGGGGAACCTCTTATTGGAAAGTTGGCGGTAGGTATATTTAACAAAATAACTATAGCATGGCCAGAGAGCGGTATGCTGAACATCTCATCAGATATGGTTAAAACTAATGTTTGAGAGTAGAATATTAATGAACGATTAAAGAATATACCTAGATGAGACAAAGGGAGCTCATAAATCAGGACACACCTGGGTGAATATAACAGAAAATTTAATGTTTGAGGTTTCTACTCTCCCTCTCAATACCATCCATTTTGCACACATTGTTGATACCATGGGACATGAAAAATCCAAAGTAAGGACTGAAGCGGTTTAGTGGTTTCTAAAGAAAAATGGGGGCTGTAAAACATTTGACTTCTTCACTGACAGACTCATCAGAGGATTTGAACAAATCACAAGCTTTTAGGTGAAATGGTAGTTGATATTGGTGTTCAATTAAGAAAAAAATAGGGGGAGAATTGGTTGTCATCTTTGTTCTCTTTATAAGAAAGTGTGTGTGTGTGTGTGTTTGTGTGACATTCAGGCCTTTTAAAAGTTAGCTATCAACTAAATATTACATCCAAACACTTAGAACATTGCCTGACACAGAGTAAGCAAAATACTAGTGTTAGAAAGAATACAAAGCATGTGTTCAATAAAGCCAGTAACCAGCATACACTTTTCTGTCTGTAAGGCACCAACTCAAATGCTCCACACACATATCCTAGTCCAACCCTATGAGGCAGATCCTTACAACTCAGGGAAAAAACCCCCAAGATCCGGAGTAGATAAAGGAATAAATAAATTAGCCAAGATCTGAATCTAGTCTCCTTGACCCCAAATCCCATGGAAAGTGAGACATGGAGACAAAGTATCTTGCCTGAGATCACATAGCTATTTTGTGCCAAACCACGGATATGAACCTAGGTCCATTACTCTTTCTACTTGTGGTATAAGAAAAAATACATATTTGGTTTTTGTCCCGGTTCCTGGCACAGAGCTCCTAAAGCTCTTGGAATTTCCTGAGTGATAAGACTGTCTTTTGTTATTCAGAATGAGCCCCTTTCAGGCAGATTTGAGTTTATGTTAATGAGGTGACTCTTGATGGGCCCCTAAGTAGCTTCAGGATGGGGGCTGGTCTGTCAGAAGTGGAAACTACTTGGTTCCAGGGTTGGAACTTTGAACCCCATCCCCTTCCTCAGGGAGGAAAGAGGGGATAGAGATTGAGTTCCAATCACCAATGATTTAATCAATCATGACTATGTAATGAAACCTACATAAAGTTCTTAAACAACAAAGGAGGTTTGTGGAGCTTTAGGGTTGGTGAACAACCCAGAAATGCATAGAAACTCTACTCCCACCCATCTCCCCCTCCACACCCTGCCCTATACATCTCTTTAATTTGGCTTGAGTTATATCCTTTAGAATAAAACTATAATTGTAAATATAGCACTTTCCTGAGTTCTGTGAGTCATTGTAGAGAATTACTGAACCTAAGGCAACCCCTGAATTTATAGTTAGCTGAGCAGATATGCGAGTAGCCTAGGGAGCCCATTTGTGGCTGGTTTCTGAAGTGGGACTTAATGTATGGGCTAACTAACTCTGGGTAGTTAGTTAATGTCAGAAATGAAGTGATTGTAGGACACTCACTTAGCTTCAGAGAATCAGAGAAATGGTTGATATTTGGAAAACCAATGACCACTACACCATTTTAATTCTATGTTCTATCATTTTTAAGATAATAAAATGGCCAGTCATGACTTGACTACTGGATTTATACATATTATGCGCCTGAAAAGAATTCCACTCTTTCCATTAGGATATATGTCTATTCTCTTTAACTTCTCACTCAGGTCAAAACATAGCCAGAAGCGAAAATTAGTTTTCTTAGAAATCTTTTATGAGCTGATGGGCCTAAAGCATGAATTCTGTTTATCTGTGTTGTAATTCTGATTGAACAGTTTGCCACCACATGTAGGAAATCCTCTACTCTGTGAGATTAAGAGGAAACACTGCTACGAAAAATACTGGATTATGAGTCTGTTTGCATTATCAGTTGTGATCTCCCTAGGACAAGGGATAGCCAAGAAACTAACCTTGCTTATAAAATCCTTGGAGACTCCATTGGGCTTATGATGCTACCCAATATTTTGGGAACACAGTCATCACCCATACCACTTATGTTGTTATGCTTATGTTTCCCTGACAGTGTATTTAGGCTAAAGAAACTTTCCTATATCTTTTCCCATCTCATCTCAATATGAGGTACTCAGTCTTTCCACTAATGTGGGAAAACCTGAGAACTCTGGATGGAGTAAAAATGAAAAATACATAATTAAGGGGATAAGCAGCCGAAGAGAACCTCTTCTCTCAGAACTTACTTGGCCATTTGGGGTAGGGGACAGGGACACGGCTGGCAAAACCGGGGTGGTCCTCTGATGGAATCTCCGATATAACCATCTAGACATTTCTCACAGTGCTCTCCTGTCGTGTTCCGCTGGCAGTGCTGTGAGGTGAAAGATAGGAAAATTGAAAAAGACACAAAAGAAATGCTGTACACCACGCATCTGGGAACCAAACAGTACTTGAAGGAAAGGGGATGTCAGGCTGATGGAATTGATTGTGTGGTCAGAACTGGTCAGCACAAAAGAGCCATGTTGGCCCCAGTCAATCCTAGAAAGTGTGGACAATGGTGGACGGCTTCATCCTGAACTTCCGGGTGTGCACTAGCAGCCTGAGGAGTTTGGAGTTTGCATGCAGAGGGGATAATTCATCATCAGGCTGATTTTTCTGCTTAGAATGCTTGGTCATCTTTCAAGATCTCTAGTAGGCCTCGAAACCTCTAGGAATTCCTTCTGATGTCCCCTCCCTGATCCTTCACCCCATTCCACTACCCACATGGTACTATTATCGTCGGCTCCCAACCTCAGCAGCCTTTCTGCTACATTATGCCTCTTAGTACTGTACTGCCACCAACTCAAATAGAGTAGGTACTCAGTAGAACAGCGTCAACTCAGCAGTGACACGTTCATGGATTAATTTCTGCCTAGTACTCTAAAGAGGAAGTGATGCTAGTCTGATAGTTTTCTCCAACAGGACTGAACTGGATTGCACAAGGCAATGCCATTAGCACTGTAATATTTTCATCTTTACGTTCACCAGAGTGTATAAAAGTTGAATAGGACTTTCAGTGAAAAGTTATGCCATTAGAATTAGAATGTCATCCAAGAGGCAGCCTCCTGTTTGATCCATTCCCTTAATAACATCTATGCACAAGAGCTTCAACAGACACAACTGTTTTCAAACAGTGCTCTGTGGAAGAACCTAAGGAAAGGCAAGATGGAGCGGTAGTAAGGTGAAGTCTGAGCTCTTGATTTTTGTCTTTGTGTTCTATGGTGAAGTTCAAAATAGAATAACAAAACAGAATGAAGGCTCCAAACATTTTACATGGGTTAACTAATTTAATTCTTATAATAATTCTAAGGTAAGTTACTATTTTTTACCCCATTTTACATATGAAGAGATGGAGGCACAGAGAGGTTAAATAAATTGCCCAATAAATTGTCACACAGATGGAAGGAGGCAAAAGTGAGATTCAGACTCAGGCAATCTGGCGCCAGCAACGAGGCTGTTAATTCCCATATTATACCACTTTTCCAATGTGTTAGACAAAAGGCTCCTTTCCCCAAAGAGTCATAAAATGACTACATTAGAAGGTGTCATACTATTTTACCAACAGTTTGGACTTCAAATCAAAAGGGCAGTGTTCTAATGTGGGCAACAGGCTATCATGGTTGAACGCTCTTTGGGCATTTGGTCAGCCATTTGGTATGGACAATCTTTGGCCCCTGATTAGAATTATGTTAACAGAACAGAATTTAGAGGCCAGTTCAGAGTGCCTGACAGATCAATGAGAAACTGAAAAATAAAGTATGATGTACAGACAACAGGTTGTTAACAAATATGTCCTCCAGTTCCTAACACTGTATCTAGAACTAAGTCAATCTTCAAAAAATATTTGTGGGGGAAAAAAGGAAAGAAAAAGTGGGAAAGGGTGAATTAATGTCTGGAGCACATAGAGGAAGGTAACATGGATGCAAATCAGCTCAAAATCAGTGGCAATCTCACATTCCAGAGAAAACTAACAAGCCTTGCCCAATTACCAGGAATCTAAGCCATAAGCAACCTGGTATGGCTGCTCATAGGCTGAGGTCAAATTTGTCTGAGTCCTCGTTGGACAGACGAAGCCCATCTGTGCAGAAGAAAATAGGCTTGTTGGAAGATGTTAGGTCATTCTTCCTGCCTGAAATGCCTATTAAGCTGCAAAAAGGAGCTGCCTCCTTATGGCTTGTTGGGTGCTTTGGACTCCTTGTCAGGGCTCTAATTCTGCCATGGCAACCACAGGGAAAAATTACTCTCCAGGGCAAAACCACCAGATCTCCTGGACCTCTAAATGCTCAGGGTGGGAACGCTGACTTTCCTCATCTGCCTCCCTTTCAAGGGTTTGTTAGGGAATTCCCTAAAAGGCACTGATGTACATTCTGGAAGATTGGCAGAGATAGTTAGCACTGGAGGCAGGGACAAAGGGCCCTACTGCTTCTATTTTCTAGCCGGTGGACTTTGAACAAGTCACTTGACTTTTTGGGTCTCTATTCCCTATCTGAGAAATGAGAATCCAGTTGAGATGGCCTGTAAATTTTCTTCTAGCTCTGAAAACTTTTACTCTGGGATTACAAATATGCCTTGACCTTCAATGTTCGGCCATTTAAAAAACTAAAAAGAGAAATGACAATGATAAATAAGTGTGTCATTGAGGGTGGGGGGAGAATTTATTTTTTAATAAAACTGACCCCACTTAAAAACAAAAAAGCATTCTGAATCTTTGGCCAGTTAAGAAAGCTACATGGAGACAGTGATGGCAGATAAGTGGATAGGTGTGAGGAATGGCATTTGGGCATCAGCTGTGGTTCTTCACATGAGAAATGCTGTCTGGATAACTTGGCCACAGAACCAGTTTAATGAAGGAAGAAAGCCTAAGAGGATCAAGTTGACCTTCATGTGGTTTGTCACATGATTAGGCAAGACTATAGTCTACCTAGATCTGTGATTCCTATGTCTAGGGAGGTCAAAACCATTCTCCTAATAATACCAAGATTTTATTTATCTTTTGGACTCTCATTTTCTCATGTGTGTAAGGTAAAGGCTGGGGCTTCTGGGGCTACATGACACGGACATATCACCACAGATATGAGATCCAGCTGTCTTCTCTTAAGCCAAACATGAACCATATTTTTAATTTGTAAAGTGTGTTTATATTTTATAAAAGCATATTACTTATGGTAATATGCAATGGGTTTATTGCTATTTTCAAATAAATTAAGAAAAACTAGAAAAACTTTCAGTTTTAAATTCCCTTTTAAAAAAAGATTTTATTTATTTATTATAGAGAGAGTGAGGTGTGGGGGCGGGTAGTGGGGAGAGGCAGGGGGAGCAGAAGAGAGAAACTCAAGCAGACTCTGTGCTGAGTGCAGAGCCCGATGCCAGGCTTGATCTCACGACACTGAGATCATGACCTGAGCTGAAACCAAGAGTAGGTCGTTCCACTAACTGCGCTACCCAGGCACGCCCCTCCCCTTAAAGATCTATTTACAGTTTTATTTCAAATGCAGTAAATATGGATAATTAATCCCCACAAACAAAACTCTTTGGCAACTTGAATAATTCTTATGAGCGCAAAGGGCTCATGAGACCAAAAGTTTGAAAACTTCTGTTCTGTCTAGATCAGTGCTTCTTAAACTTCATGGTGTACACCAATGCCCTGGGGTTCTTGTGAAAATGCAGATTCTGATCCAGGATGTAAGGGGTGGGGCCTGAGTACCTGCCTTTCTAACAAGCTCCCAAGTATCACCGGTGCTGCCGGTCTAGACTATACTTGGAGAAGCAAGCTCTAAATGGAAACACCTAGAATAAGTAACACTGTTTGTTAGTTCCTCAGCATTGGGCCTGAGCCTGAGTGTCTAGCATAAAGAGACAGTACATTTTACTGCAGTGAAGAGTGACCCAAGTGTCTCATAAATTATAAAATTAAAGGTTTTTGCATTTGTTAGTTTGTTATTTTACTAATTCATTCATTCATTTAACAAGCCTGGATTCAGCTGGTATCATGACAGGCAAAGAGTTGTGACTGTTATTAAAATAAAGAAGACCAGATTCATTTATGTGTCATTTTATGAAAAAGACCTGGTTCCTGCCTTTGAGTAGCTCCCAGGCTTGTGAAGGAGACAGAGAGGCCAACAAACAATGATATAGTGTGTTAAGTGCTATGACTGAGGTACGTATAAAGAATACACCTACTATGGGACGAAGAGGAAGCAAAGGTTCTGGCTTTCCCTAAGAAAGTTGGAAAAGACCTAATGGAGGTGATGACATTTGAACTAGGCCTTGAAGGATCAGCAAGAAATCCTGGGTAGAGAGCAGGGGAGCACAAATTCAGACACAGACTCTGCACATACAGAGTTAGTTTTGGTGGCAGTGAGCAGCTCAGTGGGGCTGGAATAGAAAGCCCTGAAAGATTTTAGAAAGGAGAATGCCTTGATCAGGTTGAAAGATGTCTCCATTGCTGGTAAGGAAGACAGATTAGGGGAAGGAGAGTCTGGAGCAGGGCATGATGAGTCATTGGGAAGTCATGGCTCTGGTCTGGGAGGGTTGCTGTGGATGTGAATTAAGGCAGTGGGATGGCAGAGAAGAGAAGAGGCTTTCTCCGGGGTTGAATGTTGGGGAAGAGGAAAAGGAATTGATGAAGCATCTGGGACATCTTAGTATTTGGCAAATGATACTGTCATTAATTGAAATGGAGAACATAAGAAGAGGAACCCATTCAGGGTTAGAAGAAGAAACATGAGCAATGTATAGGGAACTTATTTGTGTTCAGTTCCTATGTTCTCACATGACTGGGCACAAAGCAACAGAAGACTCTGAATTCTTCGGGTATACAATTTTCTGACTTTGTTTCAAAACTTCAGTTAGCATGGAACCAAATCCATCCCTATTTGCAAAATTTTGGGGTTTCCAAGTTGCACTATATTGGAAAATTGTCAAAATTTTGATGTAAGAATTATGCACTTGATCTAGATACCAACTTTACAGTTACAAGTAAAACAGGAAAAAGAAGTCTCTATAACTCCATTTTTTCTTGCTCTGGGACATTAATGAATGTGGTGGTTTATTAATCACACATATTTAGTCTTACAGGAACTTACATTCGTTGTTTTCTGTCTTACACACATAATAGAGTTTTAAAAGCATGGGAAAAATGCTAGTGTCTGCAGAAATTAGAGATATAATATCTTCGCTTTCCTGAATGAAGTTTTAATTAGGCTTTGAGAGTAATAAAAAATTCATTAGCTTTCAATATATTGGATTACTTCCCTTTCTCCATTATGCTTGGGGTGGGGTAGAAGTCCATTTGAATATCAATATCTTTTTAACTACAAAATTACTACAGGCAGTTGTAGAGAATTTAGGGAGGCATACTATAAAGTAAAAAGAAAATAAAAATCCATCCATGTTTCCACCAGCCAAATAACAGCTTGATGGGTGTCTCTTTAGATTTCAATGATATTTTTGCTGTTCTTTTAATAGTTTTAAATCTGAATATTCTTATTCAATTTAGAAAAAAAAATTTCCTGCAATGCTGGGACAGACCCTGAAATCATTTTAATTTTTCATTTGGTTGTCACTGAGCAGATAGGGATTTCTACATGTGTTTCTCAGCACAGAGAAACACATGTAGAGGCTCCCATGGTCCTCATACCTTGACCTTTACTATATTGGTCATGTCCAGAAGCACTTTCAAGTAGTGTTTCTGTCCTTCAACCCAACACAGTGGAAACCACTTAACCCAAATCCTAGAATAATGTCTGGCACATAGGTGGAGCTCAAAAAAAAGAAAAAAAATGCTTATTTGTTAAATGTTTAGATGGAATCAGTAGACCAACCAATCCTTAATCAAAAGGAACCTGAGGAGCTATGTTTCTATGGTAAACTTCAAGTCAGATTTTCTCCACTCTGGTTCTGATCAGTGGGCTCCTGGCTTTCTCCTAATGATGAGAAGATTCTTTAGATGGGAACTGGCCTTAGTCAAGGCCTCTTCTTAATTCTCTGTACCTAACCTATAAACTTGGGATAAAATATGGGTTATTAGGGACCAGACATTCCTACTACCAACCATTTGTCTGCTTCTACCTGTTTCTTCCCCCAATTCCTTTCTCATACCTCCTTCTGGAGCTTTCCTAGAGAGTCTGCCATGTCCACAGGAGTTGCCTGGCCTTTGGGGCCCTGTCTGGCTGACTCCAGCTGAGAACACTTTCCAGTGCATTCTAGTTCTGATAAGATGCAAGGTAGCTTTTTGGAAACACCCCACACATGTTAGATTTTATTCATGAAGCCACTTTTCACTTAGCCACTTTTCTGCATTTGAAGAGTTAGTATCCCTCTTGTGAAGACAACTCTAAGCTTCTTTCCTATGTCTAAAATGGTAGCCTAACTTTGTCTACTCTGTATTTTATTGTCAAATGGCTTAGTTCCTTAAAATCAATCTGTAAAATATAAGGTCAAATTGAAATTGGACATTGGAATGGAGGAAGAATTAGAAACACCTGGGGGAGGGCAAGGTGGAGGGAGGCATTATAAGCCTTCAAAATAAAAACAAAATTGAAATGAAATAAAAGGCCTTTTAATTTTGGCTGTGTGTGGAAGATGGGAGAAAGGAGTTAGGCAGGCAAACGATAAGAACTGATGGAAACCCAGGCCCACAGTCAGCTGCAAGGAAGTGTTCCTCCGAGTCACTGCTTCTTCTCTGGTGCCCTGAGAACCAGATGAGCTGGATGGATGAGCTACAGGGCAGGAACTGATAACCGTTCCCACTCCACCAGGAGGCCAGAGCGGGGATGCTAAAGGAAATAGGAAAATCTGAGTTTGATTACAGTGGGACACCACTAGTGGGCAATACATTTACCACCTAAGTGACAAAATATTCTTTCTATGTTGGCAAGCCTCTCTGTTCACTACTTACATTTAATTCAATACAAGTTACATCCTTTTTTTGTCTTTCTAAATTAAATTTATAAGAATATACATATATATATTTAGCTCTGGGAGATAAGATTGTGGGTGATTTTCACTCTGAATTTCATGTACAGTACATAGCTGTATTGTTGTTTTGTTTGTTTTTTATATTGAGCATATATTACTTCAATCAGGGAAAAAAGCTATTTCCATCTGTGTAGAGTTGGGGTGGGGGGCTCACCATTAGGATGAGTAAGATGGCTATTTCTTTCTTTCTTTTTAAAATATTCTGTCGTGGAACAAAGTAATTGCAGGAAGATGGGCAGTTTCCTTGAGTGGGCATAAGAGTTTACACCCCAGTCCATTCCCAAATTTTTATTAGAACTTCGTATGCCCAGGAGCTATGAAGGAATCATGTGAGGACCGTCCTCTCAGAACTCATGTCTAGGTCATAGATAAAACCACAACAGTTCCTATTTTGACAAAGTCACCGTAAGAAGAGTGGCTTTGTCATAGCTCTTCACAAGGACTAGCAGGAAGGACTTTTTAAAAATTTAATTTAATTTAAATTTTTTTACTATGTTCAATTAACCAACATATAGTACATCATTAGTTTTTGATGTAATGTTCAATGATTCATTAGTTGTGTATAATACCCAGTGCTCATCACCACACGTGCCCCAGGAGGGACTTTTTGCCCTTCTATTTCAGTCTTCCATCTTATTGGCTTCCTGATGGCAGCTGATGGGTCTGCCAGTCCCTATTGTCTTCTATTTCAAAAAACCAGATAACAAAGAGCCTTTAATTGGTCAAATTATCAGAGATGTACATTATTAGTTCAAGTGCATCCATGGGATTTTCTTTTCAAATGTCACTGGGATTAAAATAACAGGAAACCGGAGATGGAAGCATTAGAAAAGGGTAGGCTTCGGCAGCTGCGTGTGCCTACACAGCTACAGAGGACATCCTGGATGTAATGGTTATTTAAGAAGATGGGGGGAGGGGGAAGACAGAAACACCAGGACTAAACAAACACTACAAAGAGATGGCCGTGTCCAGTGTTTGCCACTACATTCTCTCTGTCTCTAGAAAAGTGGCAACTGCTGGGTTCCAAGTAGATGAAATGTTCTAATTTGCACCTTAATGTAATGCATCTACAATGGGTAAAATAACACCTCCGTGTGCACACCTTGGAGACCACTTACAATCAAAATGATCTGCTTAATAGGGATAATTATACTAATTTTCAGGTAAATATGGTGTATTTAATTAAGAATTCTTGTAGTTTATGCAAAAATACTCTTGCAGTTTTGGAAAGCCTCCTCTGCCTCATAGGATCTTGAAGAATCTAATTTTCCTGCCGTGTGGTATAGCTCTTGAAGGAAAACATGATCATAGGGCACAAGTTTTTAGAAATGCCTCCTAGGACTTCTACTAAAGCCATTTGTAGTAAATATTTCAATAGCCATTTTCACGAAGCTGTCAGTCCATTCAGTGAACACAGAGAAGTTATGGCAAGCCCTTTTTGCTAGAAGGCTCCCCAGTATCCTCCACAAGTCTCTCTGATACTTCAACAGAAGAAGTTAGTTGGGGAATTCTTTCCAGTTAAGGGAAAAAAAGTCTTCTGGGTGCTGAAACACAGAATTACAAAGACCATAAGGCCAAAGTTTTCATTTTTATTAGCTATTTGGTTCAAACCTTTTTTTTTTTTAAACAAATCTTGATCTATAGACCCGACTATCTTAAGTTGTAAAATAGGCTATGAAACAACTGTTTTATTCTCCTGGTTTATGTAGATTGAAGCCAAACACATGGCAAACTATACTATTACAGAGGAATTTGGATGGATGATTTCCTCCTCTGTGTACAGTTTTCAATCCCTTCACCCTTGGCCCTATGGTAGACACGAGCTGCCGAGGGTGCTAGGTCAGTTCCCTCTAGGGGCACATGCAGCGTCATCCCTATGCCTTGATGGCCACTTATAATCACCAGTAGTTTCTATGACGTGTCTTACAGGAAAAGGTGAGCGTAAAAAGAGAGCTTGATTAGCTCTTTCCTAGGGAGCTCAGATGTGCAGGAAGAGTATTTGATTCCCGCTGAAGATGCAGAAGCCCAGTGAAGTACATGAAAAGTGACAGGTGCCCCAACCTACCATACAGAATCCAGAGCCGTCCAAGCACTCATCAGAGTTACCGTTGCAGCCACAAGGCATACATTCTCCGGACTGGGCGAGAAAGAATCCAGCACCACATTCCTGAAACAGACACAACAAAAATATTGTCTTTATTGAAAAGACCTCTTTTGGTCAATTTTTTCTGACAAGATTAAGAGAAGATGCTTATTAAACAATCTAAGTATTTCTTTACAAAATGTACTAGAATGAACCATTTATACTGCGATTCAGTGATGTATATTAATTTTTTTGGTTATATTCCCCTCCTTTTTATTTTTTTAACTTTTCAGGGGAATAGGAACATCTTTAACACTGTCCTAATATTATAAGGAAGAATAAGAAGATTTTCAGGAACAGCAAAGGAGAAAGGAATTTTCTAATGTTTTCTAACCAAACCAAACCAAACCAAACCAAACCATGACAATTGGTGAGGGTGAGGAATTGCTTCATGCTCCCTATAAATAAAGACTTACGGTTTCAGAAATTACTGGCTATAGCATAACCTCTCAGAGATGGATTTTTCATGCTTGGGCTCTTAAAAAATGGTTTCTCTTCAGATCCTAACATTTGAAAGGGAGGGGCAGATAAGTTAATGAGTTCTTGTACTTGTCAGGTCCTGTGTGGGTGCTGTTCCTATATTTCACTTATTCTCGTAGCTCTGAGGAACACATTATTTTCCCTCATTCTCGTGATGAAATCATTAGACCCAGAGGTGCTAAGTGGGTTGTGGTGATGTTAAACCATCTTGAGATGCACCAGTCAACCTGCACAACGATGAATTGCCCCCTGCCAATGTCCTTTGTGCTCCAGTTGAGAAACTTTGCAAGATTGTTCCTGGTTTATGTGACTGGAGTTGTGAATATGTATTTTATGTTTCTTCAGAATGTCTTAATGATGCAAGGCGGCAATGGCATTAGAGACCTGGAAGTCCACTCCCTGCCCGTCAGACAGATTCACTTCTAAAGAATTCCAGACAGATAAGGATCTGGGTTGTTTCCACAAACTTACAGAGTAGGAGATTTCACATCACCCCCTCCCCCCATTTCATTGACTCATTGTACTTTGTACTATCTTGATGACCAGGAAATTTTTCATTCTATCTGGCTGAAGTCCCTCTGACGGCTGTGCAAACCCATTTCCTCTTGCTTTTTTCTCTGTAAAGAAAGAACCACTGGACACTATTCACAGTATAAAAACACCACCAGTTTGGACCCGAAAACTAAAATCTAATATATTCAATTGGGAGGAAGTTGAACAGAGAATAATGGCATTTGTCCATAAAGACAAGGCAAAGAAATTCCATCTTTCTAAGTGAGAGAAAGTAAGGCAGAGAGGGGACCGATTTCTAATTTATATTGGAGAGTTTGTGGTTGATAGGAAACCTTTTTCTCAATTTCCATTAGGGAACAATAGAGAGGGGAAATTGCTAAAACTGCAGCAAGAAGCATTTAATTTAGACCACCTAAGTTCATGTGTTTTTGAATTTTGTTTCAAAATATAAAAAATACTTGTTTGGGGCACACCCGGCTGGCTCAGTCAGTGGAGCATGCGACTCTTGATCTCTGGGTTGTAAGTTCAAGCCCCACATTGGGTGTAGGGGTTACCTAAAAATAAAATCTTAAAAAAATAAATGTTTTAACTCTGATGCAGTACACAGATATACATATAACTATGTAAATATATAAGGATATACATATATATCAGAAAAAGATTCACAAAGCAATAATTAACCTATGTGCCATGTACCTTAAACTTCTCTATTTTATTTAAAAATATATCCTTGTTATAAGACATAAGATTGATGCCACATGAGTGTGTTGCATCCTGCAGTTTGACATGAAGAGGGTTTTAATTATCAGAGGAATGGATAAGAATAGCAAGGGGCCTAGTATTAGTTATCTCAGTAGCTTCCAAAACAGTGGTTTCTGTGATCTCTAACTGACCAATGCATGGACATGTGGGGAACCTCTCATTCAGGAGTTCTGACAGAGGAACCAAAAAAATCTGTTTTTTATAAAATAAATATTATATTTAAAAGTTACTTATTTAAATTAATGAATCCTTTTACCCCACCCCCCCGCTTTATTGAAATAATAATTGACATTTAACATTGCATACGTTTAAGGTGTACAACGTGTGATTTGATATGTGTATATATTGCAAAATGATTACCAGCATAGCTTTAGCTAATACCTCCGTCATGTCACATAATTACCATTTCTTTTTTGTGATGAGGACATTTAAGATGTACTCTCTCTGCAACTTTCAAGTATATAATACAGTGTTATTAACTATAATCATTGGGCCATGCATTGGATGTTCAGAACTTGTTAATCATTAATCTTGTAACTGGAAGTTTGTACCCTTTGATAACCTCTCCCCATTTCCCCTGCTCCCCAGCCCCTGCGACCACCATTCTAGTCTGTTTCTGTGAGTCCCAATGAGTGGGGCAAAGACTGGAGGTGTGTCAGGAGGGGAAAAGCATGCTGGTGGTGGCAGGGAGTCTGGTAGTGATGCCTGGAAACAGAACGTGAGAAGATCTACTTGTATCATCAACTATAGTAAGGACCTGCCTCTGGCCCAACGTATCAAGTTTCAGTAAGGGTGCTCTAAACTGATATTAGTTCAAGTCTTTTGGGCATTTTTGCCGCTCTTTCATCTAAAGAAGACAAAGAAAATTAAGATTTGCCCTGAAAAATGCATCATTTTGAATATGACAGCAGTTAATCCCTTATGTCCTTGAGGGCTTAGCTAAATCAAGAGATTCATATTCAAAGAACAAAAATCACACAACACAGAAAAAAATCCCAAATAACCATAGCAAAAAAATTTTTTTGATAAATTCTGAATTTTAAAATAGCTTTAGATGTACAGAAAAATTACAAGGATCTGTTTTTGTTTTTTATTTATTTTTTTAAAAGTCCCCTGAAGATTTCAATGTGTGATTAAGGATTGCCCTAAAGCATCTCACAGTGCCTTGTTCATATTAATTGCTCCACAAATGCTTGTGATTTCAACAGTTTGGACTAGGATAGGAAATCTGAAGCATATGTGCTGTTGGAAACCAATGGTTTATGCTGCTAACATACCTACTGCTCCCTGCTAGGGCTGGATTTGGTCTCCAATCTTTTCCAACACAGGCCAGG
The DNA here is from genome assembly GCF_054177405.1 of Leptonychotes weddellii. Lineage (NCBI taxonomy): Eukaryota > Metazoa > Chordata > Mammalia > Carnivora > Phocidae > Leptonychotes > Leptonychotes weddellii. The sequence continues at coordinate 85,411,765 of NC_138376.1, forward strand.
CAGCCACTGCCTAGACTGGACTGTGCTCAATGAAATCTTTATGTTATGCCAAGTTTAGGAGGTGACTTCGCCCAGAGAGTCTGTCATTATCCACTTACCCATTCCCCAGGCTAAGGCTCTGACCTTGTGTGAAATGGATTTGGCTCGTCTCTTAAACTGTGGGAGATGGGAAGAAAAAGGGAGCCAGGGACAGGGTCACGTGGAGCACTCAGTGGAGAGGATGAGGTGGGGCGGAAACCTGGCCAACTTCTTTCCTGTTGGGCTTTGTACACCTGAAAGATTATATTTTCTAATTCATCTGTCCAGAGGGGAGCTGCCATTTTTAAATTTGTGTAAAGGCACCATTCAGGTTAATGGAAGCCTTGGGCATGGGATATCTTGGACCCTCTGTGTTGCAGAACCTTAGAGGATTTCTCAGAGTGGCAAATAATTAAGGCGTTCAAGAGAAGTTTGAGTATCCTCAAGGAAGAGCTATATCAGGTTGTTCCTCTTATGTAGAAATGTTTTGTCATGGCTCCAGAACGTTTTGTTAATTTTTCCTAAATCTCTTCTTGAAATTCTATAGGAACTGGCAAAACTGACCTTTGTTATAATATTAAAAGGCAGATAATTTCAGGAATGAAAGCAGAGTTATTTTTAGTTTTGTTCCTGGTTAGCAATCTCTTGGCTTAGTGATTCTAAGACCTGTGTTATTTAGAGACTTTGAAAGCTGAGTGGTCTTCCCACAGAGAAAATTAATGCCCGCCTGGTTTCTTTTGGAATATTCTCCACAATTTATTAAACGAAGATGGTGTTTATGTTTATATATGTGTGTGTGTGAGCAAGAGAGGTGTTACAATCAATTTTTAGATGACATTGAACACTTTTGCCCATGTGAGAAGACCTGACCTATAGCATACAACTGTATAAACACATGGGTAGCTGAACATGGGAGAGCATTCAGAGGGTTTATACTGCCTGGGATGGTGCCTAGGCCTTAAAATAACAATAATAATAATAATAATAATAATAATAATAATACAGGGCCTATGTACCAAGCGTTGTAAGTGCTTCATCCACATTATGGTATTTGCTCTTTGTAACAACTCTGTGCATCAGGTATAAGTATCTGCATTTTGGAAATGAACAAACTGCTGGTCAGAGAAGATGAAAAATGTATCCAGTGTCACACAGCTTTATAAGGAGTTCAGACAGATCTAAATTTTGTTCTTTCTCTAGTATAACATGCTATTTCTCATAAAAACAAAAAAGAGGAAGGAAGGAAGGAAGGAAGAAGAAAGGAAGGAAGGAAGAAAAGAAAGAAAGGAAGGATACAAATATATTTAATTGACCCTTTAATTAATTGAACATAAATATTGACCCTGTTTAAGTCATTGCATTGGTCATGTTGTATACCTCTCTCATTTTTGCCCACAATAGCCCTATGAAGGTAATAGCTGTCACCTACAATTTACAGATGAGTCTTTGTAGCTTATAGGGTTTGTTATGCAGACCAAGTAACACAGATGAGAAATGGTGGACCTAGGATTTAGATTCTTTGTTTGACTCCTGGGTTTGAGCTCTTAACCATCTGGTGTACTGTTAATATATATTAACCCAATCCCTTTTGTTGGACATTTAGGTTATTTCTAAATTTTTGCTGCTACAAACAGTCCAAAGCAGGCTGAAATGGATAAAAATGTAAAATCTTTCCTTTAAACTTCAGAAAAAAAGTCTTAAAAAATGGATACATGCTTAAAATATATAAAGTTATTAATATATGAAAATCATTGAATGGGACTATCTACTCTTTAAACAATTTATTTCGGCCCAGTTATCATTTTGACTAATTACTTTCCACTAAATCATCTGTAGACTTTTTACAGCTCTCCTCATTAGCTACTATATTATTACAGCTTGTCTCTTGCTTGAACACTGATTGGATTAATCAATAACATTTACTTCTGCCTTCAAAGACTAAAAGTGGAGATTGTCATTTGCTTACTTTGTTATCATCAGTATGGTGTCTGGCTCTGAGTAAAAATCAATGTGTGCACTTGGCTAATTTTACATTTATAGAAATTAAAATTAGATGGAACTTTAGGAAGAAATTGGTACGGTATACCCATATGCCACTTATATTTAAAGGAACTGGGAGTGACAGCATATGTCGATATTATTGCAGAAGGCATTATTTCCAGGGGTCATATAATCACAATATTAATTATTATACTAATTATTTCATAAGATAACAAAGTGAGACTGTTTCTTAACAAAGAGGATAGCATTTATACAGCTGATTGATAGTTTTTGTCCTCATATGAAGAAGTCCTTTGAGAACAGTGACTGAAACTAATAATATTGTCATCATCATACAGAACATTTTTTGAATTTTCTTAAGATTCTGAAGTCACGCTTTTTTGAGGTATAGTCCAGTCTGCATCCCTTGAGTGTAGTAAACTCAAGCTAAGTAATACCATTTTAGGTTAAAAATGTTCACAAAAATCTCACTGGGTTTTCCAAATATTGTCACAGAGGAGCTAATTAATTGGCCCAAAGTCACTACTGTTGCATAGATATTGAATCTCTAGAACCTTCAGAATTTCTGTTGAAAAGCCTGATAGACTAAATAATTTAAATGCTCAAATAGCATTCTCTAGGAATCTGAGGTCCCCAACCACCCATTAAAACAAACAACGGTAAAAATGGATCAAATTTAGGAGGAGTCTGAAGTTGTCATGTGAGACCCATCTTGAGATCTCTCTCAGAGAGAATCAGACCCTAATCTCCAGCTCCAACAAATGACCATGAATTAATTATAATAAAATTCCATTACAAAGAGCATACTCTACAGCCCTGTGCCTATTCCAATAACATCTAACCTATAATATAGTAGTCCCCCCGCTTATCTGTGGATGATACATTCCAAGACTTCCAGTGGATGCCTGAAATTGCAGATAGTACTGAATCCTATACGTACTATGTTTTTTCCTATACATACATACCCATGATAAAGTTTAATTTATAAATTAAGCACAGTAAGAGATTAACCACAATAATAATAAAATAGAACAATTATAACAACATACTGTAATAAAAGTTATGTGAATGTGATCTCTCTCTCTCAAAATATTTTATTGTACTGCATTCACCTGTTTTCTTTTGGATGATGTGAGATGAAAAAAAATGCCTGCTTGATGAGATGCAGTGAGGTGAATGACGTAGGCATTGGGACATAGGCATTGGGACCTGACAATACATCAGAAGGAGGATCATTTGCTTCTGGATGGAGGTTGACTTCAAGTAGCTGAAACCACGGAAAGCAAAATACTGCACAAGGACGGGGGGATCACTGTAGAAATTTGCTTTGTGTCTTCAACCAAGGATTTGCAAACATTTTACAAATATCGACTCATCTTGCTTTCTGAATTAGACTTCTAGAATTTTGATTCATCAACTTTTGCTTTAATTTACTGAGGCTCAATGTAGAAAGTATAAAAAAAAAAAACCCAAACCAAAATCTCTCTGAATTCATTCACTTGTGTCCAAAGTCATTGCTACCTCCCAAATTAGTATTCTTCACATTTAACAGCCCACATCCAATTCTCTTTCTGCTTAGGTTTTTGTATGTATATAATGAATCTACTTTTCTCCTTGTTTCCAGGCAACAATGATTTTAGCTCTAGTTTTAGTTTTAGAGAATTTCATTTTTTAAAGTGAATAATAAAAGTCACCTTAAGATTGAATATTATGCTCACTTAAAAGCTAAACCTTTGTGCCTTTACACTGAGTCTGTGGGTCTTGCACAATGCTGACTTCCATCTGCTTAAAACTTGGGCAGACCTAAGAATCAGTATTCAGAGGCTTTTAATAGGGACCAACGGTTCAATTTGATGTATTTAAAAATATCAATGCAGCCTTTGCTGGGGAGGAGTGACTTCTGAGAACATATGAATTTATGACATGGGTAGACATCTCACAGGCTATTTTTTTCTGTGTCTATAAAAATAAAAGATAAAGTATCTGGGATGGAAAGCAGTCCTGAATTAAGCTATTGGTAACATTTGACTCTATTTTTTCAGGGAGGGCTTAACACATCCTGTTTGTTCGTATACGAAGCTACGTCAAAGTGCCAAAATAAGTTAAAGGCACTATGCAATGTGTAACAGTTAGCAAGAAGTTGACTGCTTGATTGATTTTACTTGAATGTGGACAGAATTACCCCATGGATCCACCCTTGGGTCTCTTTAAGCTCTTGTTTGCATAACTGAAATTCCCTACATTTCAATAGGTGAAGTTAATTTTTAGATTTTGACAGTGATTTCACCATAGCTTGATTAGGAAAGTAGTTTCAAAATTCTTCAGAGGTTTACCCAGTTGAAGGTATTTCTTCTTATAGTTGGCATAAGAAAGCTAGGGCATCACTAAACACAAACTGGGGTGCTAGTTTCTCCTAGTTGGCTCTTGGAGCTATGGTTGTGCTTATTGCTTAGGACCCGTGTCTGCCATGCCTTGGCCAGCATGCCAAACACTCCAGCTCTCAATATAATCACCAGTGAAACAGAGACAAGGATTTAGGTTCCGAGGAATTCTGAGAAGCACAGAGCTGTCTTGACCAGAGTTAAGGCAGGTCCTTTAATTCTGTAAAGTGGAGATGTATTTATCACGCTATTTATGTTGCATCAGCGTGGCTCTTCCTCAGCACTTTTTATGGGCTTCTTGAGTATTCCCCTGGGCAGGGAAATCAGTGCTCCAACCCAAAGATCTCAAATAACTATTCACACACCCTTGTACTCCATCAAATGTTATTCGGACTGGACATACTAACAGACTCGGGCTGTGATGAAGTACTTCTCACCCTTGGCTCTCTCTAGTTGTGTAACTAAAAGGATCAAACGAGAAAGGTTAGAGTCCTAAAGCCATAAAGGTTTTCTTTTTGAAGTGTTGGATTTGGGCATGATTATGTTCATTAATACTGATGAAAATTTCTTTAATTGTCTCCTTGAAAAGTTACTTTAAATACTTTGTAAGTTGCTCATTTGTAGTAGCGAGTGCGCTTATATAACATAATGGGGCATTAGCGGTGCCTTTTTGCCTTTGATTTTCTTGAAAAAATCTGCTAACATCTGGCTTTTCTGCTTTGGGTCCTCGTCACATCATCTCATGTAACTTGTTCTTTTCACTCCCCACCTTCCAAGCCACGGTTACACAACATAGCCTTGGCCAGATTTTTTTTTTTTTTTAATATCTCAGAACTGACTCAGTTTAATTTACTGGGGCAAATGCCATGGACACATTTCCAAGAAAGGAAGAGATGTGGTGTAGAAGGGCTAGAAGAACAAGCAGAGAGGAATGACTTCAGAGTTACAGGCATTTGGGGGATTTTTACATGACTCCTTCACCACTTGGCAGGAATCAGTGTTGTGAGATGACAGACATTTCTGTCATCTTCCACTGGGTTTTTATGAATAATAACAGCTAATATTTATTGACGGACACCAGGCACGGAGTTAAGTGCTTTTTATAGGCATTCCAATTTGGTCATCACCCTTTAATGGCCCCACGGTCTTGCAAATGTCTGACTAAATTGCCTTTTCTTTTCACAAGGATTCGGGAGGCTTAATTGTCTATAAACTTACAGTGGCTTCCTTTCAGTGAGCCCAGGGAAGGTGGTAGTGCTTCCTTGGGCAGGATGACTGGTCGGGATGTTCCATCAGTTTCCTTTGCTAATAAATGTGCCTTTTCTGTCGTGAAGTCCTCCCAGTTCTTCAGTGCTACCCTTACCCTGGATGGCTCAAGACGAAAAGCACAAAGGGACTGGCAGTCCTGTTTTTCTCTCCCTATGCTCTTCCTCATGGGTTTATGCATCACTGCAGAAATGCTACTGTGAATTAGTAGGAAAGGAGAAATACATCCCCAAACCTCTACTGTACCCATTTATTCTCAGTAGATAATCTTGTCTCCTCTTTTAATGAGAAAATGGAGGTCATTGGGTGGAAAAATCTCATACTATTGTTCTTCTCCTCAAAATTCATCTTAATCTTTTTTTTTTAAGATTTTATTTATTTATTTGAAAGAGAGAGCACATGGTGGGGAGGGGCAGAGGGAGAAGCAGTCTCCCTGCTGAGCAGGGAGCTTGATGCAGGGCTCATTCTAGGACCCTGGGATCATGACCTGAGCCGAAGGCAGATGCTTAACCAACTGAGCCACCCAGACGCCCCTCATCTTAATCTTGACTCATTCTAATTTCCTCTGCTCATCTCAGAGGAGATGGCACTCCTCATATTAGAAGAGATTAGCCCTCTCTCGGTGCTCTGGGACCCATACACCTGACCCTGTGCCATCACCTGGCCTCCTTCTCTCACACACCATCCAGCAATTTGCATCCACAGGGTGAGGAGAGGCAGAGCATAATTAGGTCCTGGGTCCTGTGTTGGATGAGCTGTGACTTCTTCCTTGGGGCTCAGATTCTAAGAACACCTTCCCTCAGCTCTACCTCCTTTTCATTCTCCTCCTCTTTTGCTTAGCCAACCTTCACGAGTGAGAGAATTCAATCACACTGGCTCTGCTTTCTTCATTCCAACCCATGCCTCTATCCATTGCCTGGCTTCTGTCTCCATTGTGTCACTGAAGTGCTGCCAGAGGACCCAGCGCAGAGCTGATAAAGCTGTTGGGTGATGTCTTTGTGGCTTTGCTTTTCCAGTCTTGTTCTCATTCTAGTACTTAACATGGTTGAAATTCCCTCCTTGAAATTCTCTCTTCTCTTGGTTTCCAGGACAACTCTGCCTTCAGGTTTTTCTCCTGCTTATCTTTCTCAGTATCTTGGGGGGTTTGGGGGAGTGGCAGGAGGGGAGGGCTGTTCATCTTCATCTGCTGCCTCCACACTGTTGATGTTCTCCAGGATCACCTCCTTATAGCTCTTTTCTATCGACACACTTTGTGATGTCATTTGGCAGTAATGTAAGTTTTGGAAATGCTTCCATAAGAATGAACTCGGCAAAAATCAGAAAATGGTTTGCACACAGAATAACATTTAAGTACCCAAGTTCTGTCTCTTCCTTTTCACAATCCCTGTGCTATCATTGTTTATCTCAAATCCATTGCTTAAATGGAGACGGATGGAGTGCCACAGAGCTTAGAGTCTCAAGTCAGAAAGGGCCTTACACAATTCTGAACTGTTATAAACTTACTCTCTAAACGAATACCTCCATCTGTTCTAGGGGGGCTGTAGGACTGGAAGTTCCCCGAATTAATTTCTGTGTAGAATGCAATGTTTATTAAAGGTTAAGTAATTGGAATGTGCTAATTTGAAGCTGACATATTTGTTATATTATTTAAACTCAACAGTAACCGCAGCAACTGTGTAGAACTTAGACAACAAAAGATTTTTTAAGGGAGGAGAATTTTCTCATTGACATTGTTTAGAAATGCTGGCACATGAGGATAATAAAAAGCAGACTGTGGTTCAGCAAGTTTTATTATTGTTTTAAAATTCTCTCTACACAAAGTGCCTCTCATTCCCTCCACCTGGGTTAGACTTTTCCCCCGTCCAGCCACCCTTTGTACGCTGGACCTCATAGAGTTTATACTCTACCTCTGAGATGCTAACCAAGATGAATCTTCCCCCTTGTTCCCACTACCACTATTTAGTTCAGGATTTTGGCATTTCTCTTCTGGATTATCATAATTATCTCCACCCTACTCTCTGGGTCACCAGAACTTCTCCCTTCCAGTTCATTCTTTATTACCAGAATTAAATTTAAGAAAACTTACAATATGACTTGTTTACTTCAAAACTCCCAGTGGCTCTTCATTCATTGCCCACATGAGTACATAAAATTCTTTAGCATGATGTACAAGGCTCCTTTTTCATACTCCAACCCCAACCTGTCCTTTAGAGTCACCTTAAACTCTGTTCCCTCTGCTCTACTTAAACCATGGATTTCCTTCCTTCCCCCCAATATTCTTTTGACTACCTTGACTTTGCCACAAGAGGCTTGCGGTGTCTTTCTCCCTTCCATCACTTATGAATGCTTTCCTTCATCTCAGACCCAGTTGCTTTTCCTCTGTGTTCCCATGCCACTCTGCACATATCTCATTAGAGCACATGGAACATGCTCTTACAGTTTTTAATTTGCACTCCTGCCTCTCTGAAATCACTGTGAGCTCTTTGAGAACAGGAATAGTGACTTGTTCATCTTTGGATCTTCATCACCTATCAGAGTCATTAGCAAATAGCAAGTAGATTTTGAAAATATGTTAGTTGAAAAAAGTAGATTTGAATCTGTAAAGAATGAACCAAATGAGGGCATATGGTGTAGAAATTTTGGAGGGCATTTGGACAAATCTCACAAGTGAAGATCTTCAATCATGAATGAATCTTTTAAATATAATATTGAGGGTAAAAAGCCAGCTGCAGAACAGAAACACTACATTTATACGGCATTTAGAAACATGCAAAATAATATTATACTGTACATTATGTAGGGACACCCACATATAAAGAAAAGTATAAGATACGAATGGGAATCTAAGAAATCAGGCTGTTTAAGGGTAAAAGAGGGGAATGGGATTGAGGAAGGAGATATATATAGGCAATATTTTATTTCTTAAGCTCTATGGAGGGCACACAAATGCTCATGAAAGAAAAAAAATGAAAGAAAAACAAAAGATCCCACTAGGTTGGCTGGATATTGGATTTCCATGTCTAGACCTGGTGAGGTCTCTAAAACATCATCTCTGGGAAGTGACTAATGTGGTCTTGACAATAGATTCAGATGCTTGTGTATAATTTCCCTAACTTCCTTGTTATTCACTATGTACCGTGATCATTATACAGAGTTAAAAAAATAAGCACAAGAACATTCCTTTCCTAATTTGTTCTTCCTTTGTTTTTCATCTTACAGCTAGCAGCTACATCATCCCATGGGAAAGCCCTTCCCATGTCTATAAGTCTCTCTTAGTTAAAGCATATATCAGCTTTTAGGTTTTTCTAAAAATATTTAAAAGACTACTTAATTTGATTTCCACTAATTTATTCCAGTAGTTACATGTCCTGTGCTACCTGTGCAATCTGGAGTACTTTTTGAGGGCTTATTTATTCTAGTTGGGATGTACTAATTTCAGGCAGAGGTAAATTCTCGGAATAATGCACAATACTCCCATTTTCCAATGACTGAGAAACTAAATTTTAAAATTCAAGTAAGAGAATTTATAGGCTAGTTTTCTATTCTAAAAGGGGAGCTGGGGTCCAAATCCAGAGAACCCTGTCTCCTCAGGGACCAAGACAGCTAATAAGTGGGAGTCCCACCCACCTCTGGCTTTAGATTGGCAGAACATGACAGAGTGACCCACAAGCTGAGGCTAAAGGTTGGCTCCTCCAGCTGGCTTGGAGTTGAAAAGGGGAATAGGGAAAGATTGAGCAATGATTCAAACCAAATGAAGTGGAATTGTGAAATTTAAGATCATGCTCTCAGAGTTTGCTAAATTTTTTTGGTATAATCTCTTCTTTATTATTCCTTTACATGAAAGTCAAATAGTTTGTGAATTAAAACAGCTAATTGCAGCAGATGCTTTTGGAAAGTGTTCCCCCACCAGAAAGGAAATAGAAAAAGCCATGAATTTCAAAAGAGAGCTTGTCCATTGATATAGTCAGTCAGTCAGGGGCCCAACGGGAAACAGAATTCACCTTAGGGGTTCAAGTGAAGTGTGGGGAAGTTAAGGCACAAGGAATGGAGAAGCAATGGGAACACAAATCTATCACCTCTAGGGCCCAAGGAGTCAAAAAGAGTTGTTACACTAACCCAGGTGGGGGCCAGAGCTATGGCTAGGCCACCATGAAAACCAATGTCTTGCAGGGGCCGCAGCTTCTGCCCGGGAGGCAGTGCCTAAGGCAGAGAGGGAACATGGCAGAACTACCCCACCTGTCCCTTCTGTTTTCTAGTTCAGTGAGGGAGCATGAGTAGTGCAGTCTGCAAGGCTCAGCAAGGCTTGGCCTCTGCAGGCAGCGTGAGGCAGGCAGGCAGGGGCCAAGCTAGGATCTGGAGGGGAGTGGAGGAGAGCAGGTGCGGAGTAACCAGCCCACCATCACCCCCAGGAGTATGGCAGGAGAAGGTACTCAAGCAATGGTAGGAAATAATTGACCTACCAGCTCTTTATCTGGGGACCATTTAATGGTCCAGCACATGTGTGAAATGATACCTGGTTGACTTTCTTTTTCAGCCAGTCCTAGGCCAAGGCCTCTTTCAAATATCCAAGTTGTTTTTACCAAATATTTAAAGGCTCATTAAAAAAATGTTAATTGACCAATTAGGATGGTTTTAAAACCCTGAAACAGAAGGAAACTCAGCTTTTGTTAGAAAATTATTAAATGTGATACTGGAAATTACCGTGACTGTGTGAACTTAGCTAAAATTAGGCCAGAAGTTTAAGATTATTTATATCCAGTTGTTTTTAATCACACCTGCCTCATGGCCCCCTCCTCACTGTCTTTGTTGGTGGGGAGCCGTGTGTCTCCTTCCTAGATAGCACTGTTCCTCAGCCTTCCTCGGCCATTGCCTCTGAGAACAGGCAAAACTATGATAACACTGATTATCTCCTCCAACATCCTGAGCTCCACTTTCCATTTCATAAAAATTGAATCAGCTGTTAGGAGACAACTATTCTTTGTTGAAGGGGAAAGGTCGTTTTAGCTATAATTATTCTAAACATTAATGTGGTAGTGACAACAGATTTTTAAGTAGTCCCAGTAGGGGCCATAGTCAAGAAAAAGCATGGATGCAAATGCCTCTTACAAGATACTAGTTTTGGGATAGCTAGTAACAGACTGAAAAGAGCTAACAAATTGAATTCTATCCACCTGGGGATTGAAACTGCACTATCTAAAGATAGACTGCACTTCACATATTCAGACCCCTTCTATCATAATTTATAACAATCTGGGAAAAGTGACATTTCCCCCCTGTTCAGTCACTGGAGCACATTTCCAGGAAATCCAAATAGATAAGAGTTTGTATTCAAAGGTAGGATCCTTTTCAAGTAGTCGATTTTGATAGGTTTCTCAATATAATTGCAGTGAATCAATTGTTCAATGAGGAAATGAAGAACATTTCATAGGCAGGGGGAAGTTCCCTCAAATGTGTTCTCATTTCTTTCTTATTCTTCCAACAGCTTACAAATTCTCTTTCTCTCTCTACATACAAATATGTACCTTTAGGTAATCTTTCTTTAGATTTTGCACACCCAGTTGTCAGAATATGATGAAAATCTACTCTTTGTCATTTTTAGAAATGCACACACGTGTATTCATTTGTTAACTCTGCATCTGGCAGCTGTTAAGGAAGTATTCGTTGAGTGAGTGCGTCAATTTCTCCTCCAAATACGCTTGCATGTAGGGTACCCCTAGCTTCTAGACCTTGCTGATTGACCTCCCATGTGCACTGATGTGATACACTACCATCTACTCCTTACAGCAGCCATAATTCCCTATAGTCACGGCCTTGGGAGACAACTTGGAGGAGCGGAAAGCATAAGATCATCTGGATTCCAGTTCCAGTCCTACCACCCAGGCTATTTAATGCGAGGTCTCAGTTTCCCTTTCTGAAAAATGGATAATATTAGCTCCTAGAGTAGCTGTGAGGATTAACTAATATTGTGCATTTAGAGTCCAACAGAAGGGCATGCGAGGGGTTCAACAGCTAGTAGCTTCCTCCTTTCCTTTTAGACATGTCTGTGCGACGATGATCTGTTTTAACTGGCAGCCCCGCAGGAGGCCATCACTCTTTATGGCACGCAGCTCAGCAGCAACACTCGAAGTTACCAGTTCACTGTCTTTCCTCCCCAGAAGACTGAACTCCCCAAGAACAGAAACTGGATTTGTCTGATTTGTCACTGTATCTTCAGTGCCTTGCATAGCAGGTGCTTAATACATATGTACTGAACGTATCTTGATGTTACAGAATCACAGGACTCAAGAGCTGGTGAGGATCTTAGTGATTACCTTGTCTTACCTCTCATTTTAAATGTGGGAAAACTGAGATCTAGGGAAGTAAGGGACTTATCAGAAGTTGTTTGCCTAGAGCATGTTAATGCAACCCTCAGTGCTCCTTTGGCTAAAACACACTTCTTGTCGATGATGAAGAAAATGATACTGAGAATTGCAGGGAGTATTGCGGAGGCTCACGTCCCTTCTGGGGGCTGCAGGAAAGCCCACACTGTCCTCCTCTGCCTTTCACAGGTAATCTTGGGATAAAAATCAACTCTGGTCATGGTTATCAGATCTGTCAAGAATCTCATTTAAGTTATTCCACTATCTTCTTGTTTCACAGGTGAATGCCAAAGTCATCAAAACATCTTCATACCACTCCCCAGGCAGGGCGGGTGAAGGGCTTGGGGTGGGGTGGGGTGGGATGGAGAAGTGGGAGCAGGTGATGGGAGAGGATGCTTTTAAGCCTTTTTCAGGTTTGCTTTGCGTGTGGTGCTCAGTCAAGATAGGAAACATTGCCCGTCAGCCCTCTGTAATGACTTGATTTGGCATATGGCAATTATTATTAATTTAAATATAGTACCTTGTAGCTGGTGTTTCAATTTTTAACAGTTTCTACATAGTGCAGATAGAAATGGACTATGAGGCAAATAGTGTAGATTATTCGTTAGACAAGTCAACTCTTTTAACCCTTGTTAGAAACTGGTTGTATGACATCCAGCTGTGTCCTTGACACCTCTCTTGTTCCATTTGAGGGATCTGACAATGGACCTTGGGAAAGGATGCCCCTTTGTGTAATATACATCAGCATGTGTGCAGGTGTTTCCCCTTATGAATCAGAAGCAGATGTCTGGTTAGGCAGAATGTATGGCAGGTTGATACGTCTGGCCCCAACTAACAGGAAGACTATGACCCATAAATTGTACTAATAAAATACTGTCACTATAATTTTGACAGAACCATGAGACCAACACCTTTGTGCATCAACACTGAAGGAGGCTAAATCCCACAGAGGGCTTGGAATGGGCTCAAAATCTAGGATTGTTTGTTGAACCTACACAATGCCATTGATATATTTTATGAAACAAATTTTAGGAGACAAAGGACAATGAGACTCTACCCGCAAGTGTTCTTATTTGTAAATTTGTAAAATGTGAGTAGTAGAATTCATGAAACAAACATTTTACGTCTCTGCTATGTGTCAAGCACCTAAAAGGCTCAGAAGAATGAATCTTCAAGGCAAGATCAAAGTCTGTTCAGGGACTTTGATGACAGGGCCATTTTCAAACAGTTCATAAATAAACAAATATATCAAACACCAAGTGCTTATAGAAAGCATGGGAAAGGAACATTTAGAACATACTGAACATTTAGCTCCATGTTGTAGGGAGTTAATTTAAAAAGAAACAAAACAAAAAACTTTTCCAACAAATGGTAAATCTATACTAACAAAATTTTAACTATAATATCATGAACTGTCCATAAACTACTTCAATTCTTTTTAGAACATGAATGATACTCAAAATTGGTATAGAATTTCCACTCTTTTCATGTTATTTGGGATTGTTTCCTATGATTTTTTTGTCCCCAACTTCCCTCCCCTAAACATTTTATTTTGTAATTTGGGCAAAACACTGCCTAATTTAAAACTTTACTTTATTCAAGTTTACATTTATAAATGACACAAATAATCTGCACATTTCTTTTTAGTAAAAAATTTGAGGATAGTTCCAGAATCACTTTACAATCTGATATTATCTGTAGCGTTTAAAATTTGGCCCCAAATAACGACTGTAATCCTGATAACTACTCTGTTCGAGCACAGTTATAAAAGTGAAGGTAAAGTATACGAACTACCGTGAAAAGAAAAGGACGGCAAAGGAGCAGGCGATGCCTTGAATGCTACAAATCTGTTCTGTGAGCAGCCACGCTCATGACAACAGAATAATACACTTTTATGAGAGGAAATAGAGGGGGAAGGCTGAGCATGTTTGATTTAAAGTAATTCTGTTATCTATCATTTGAGGGGGAAAAATTGTGCTGATTTTAAAACAATACTTTAGTTACAGATGTTTCCAGACCCCTTCCCTGATCCAAGGAAACAAAATACCATTCAGCAACAAGCCCAGATTTAGAGATGGGGCTTGTTCCAATATAAACATTTCTTCACTAGACCTTCTCTATGAAAATGCATAGTCAATTTTTCCATATACAGTGGGAAAGACAAAGCTTTTAGCTTAAAAGGCATTCTCCCCCGCAGTGCAGAGCTCCTGGAATGAATAGCCTAGGGACACCATGGTTCACTATTGATGTCAAGCTGAATGCCAATTTGGCCATCAGGATTATAGACTGAATTATGTCAGAATGTACACATGCCACAAACAAAAGACTCAGCACTGTTTTGGCTTTCAGCATTTGGTACGGTCATTTATTCTTTTTGTCTTTATTATTCATTTTGTCTTTTTGTTTCATGTACCACTGTTCACCTGGGGCCCAGTTTAGGATGTGGCACAAAGCAGGCTTTTAAGAGTAAATGAGGGATGCATAAACTTTTTTTTTTTTTTAAGCACTTCATACTGAAGGCACTTGGCTGGGCAATTTGGGGATCAGAAGATGAATCACAGACACTGCTGGCCTCCAGGGGTTTCATGGGGGCATATGTATCTTACCATAAGGTAGGGCAGAACGTGCTAAGAATCATAATGTAAGAGGAGAGGTACAGAGAGATGCTGAGAGCGTGAAGAAGGAGAGATTACTTTTAACATGGGAGTGGGGGGACGTACATCAAGAATGGTTCTTCAGAGGAGGTGACTATTGTGTAGAGTTGGGTTTTGTTTTGTTTTGAAGGAGGAAAGCTAAAGCTGAAAGGCTGGAAAGCATAGAGCATATTTTAATCATTCCCCATAAGATGCAGAGGCTCAGACTTCTGTGCCTTTTATTGTTTTATTGCTCAAAGCAGACATCTTTCATCCCTGGTAATCTACCTCAATGAAGGTACCAGATGGACCTACTATTTTTCTACTTTCTGGGACATTCTTTGGAAAGATTAGCTTAATATCACGATTAAACTCAAGTGGCATCTTCAGCAACCTTCTTGCTTACACTATACTCCCACAGAGATACTTCTCTCTCTAAACATTGTAGATAATGTTGGAGGCATCCCCAAAGTAAGTGTTAAGTACGCCTAAAAGCCTCAATAATTCTTAGTACTCACCAGAACTCCAAGAGTGACTCTCATGTGGCTTTAAACTTAGGAAGCTTGGATTTGACAATAATTTCCAAGTTATAATTTATGCACAGGGACAATGTCATTAAACTATAAAAAGAGAATATTTTTATTTTATCCTTTTTCATTCTATCTAGTGAAATTTGCCCAAAGTGAGATGAGTAGAAGAATGGTGGTAGAAACACTTGGTTTTCTGGCCCTCTGAGTAGTTATAAGATTGATTTAATTTACGTAGAACCCATCAAGAATTAAAGCAAGAACCTGGTGCACTTGTTTTTCAATACTCTATTGTCAGTAGCCCAGTCTCTGAGCAGCTGAAATGGAGCAGAAAACTATCCTCATTTAAGGCCTCAACTACTATTTCAGTGTTTTTTTTTTCTTTTCTTTTTGAAGTCTGTAAATTTCTTAAGACGATTTGAACTATGCTTGAAGGAAATCTATGCTGACTCATGAACTTGTGGAGAAAGCAAATTTTCTAGTTGAATATGAGCTTATGTTAGCAGATTTAAAAAAAGGGAGAGAGATTGTAATCAAAGGAAAATCAAAACACAGTTTAGATCATCTGAGATGAAGATATAATGTCTGAAAACTAAAAAAAGTGTCCCACACTTGTTAGTTTTCAAAATAATTAAAATGGAAGAGCAGATGAAAAGATGTTCTACAGAAAAAAAACCCCACCAAAATGCTTATTTCCACTGAACATTTTGATATATTACACGTCCAAAAACACAGGAAAAATGTGCTTCATCTGCCAAAATAATCACAAATACTCTTTGAGATTAGGAAGAATCCAGTCCTTTAATAAAACCAAGAGATTTTAAACACCCTACAAAGAACATTATACTTCCCCCATAAAGATTCTTACTCTAACCTTACAAAGATGTTTGTATCTCCTTAAATACAATATTACTCTCACCATATTGAGGATCCTCCTCACATCAAATACCAGGGGAGAGGACAGGGGATGACGGTGCCTGCTATTTGGAAAATGGACCACTGAGTGGGCAGCAGTTAAGAGCTGTCCTGCCTCCCACAGACCTTCCTATTTTGCTGACCACCAGGTGCTGCCCCAACCCCTGAAATACTGGTTATTAGAGTTAGGGCACATCGGAGCAGATACTACTCATGGGACAGTCCCTGGATTTCACCAACTGCAGTTCTGCTGGGCATTGGCAGATTTTATTTGAGAAACAGGTATTAATGAAGTGAAGAGGCTAAAACTCTGAACTGTTCCAAAGCAGGCTGGGAAGGTCCCAGCGGGGTATGACTGCCTGAGTAGACCACTTTGGTGCTCTCCCACATTTCATTTTCCTCGTTAATTTCTCATGTTACTATTGTTTTGTTTCGTGACAGGGGAATTTCTTAAAGTCATGTGGAAACCTGAATGACGATCGTATTGCAGGGGAGGGATGGCAGACACGATGTGGTCTGGGAATTTTTAAAAATTAACTCTTCAATTGTTTTGCAACAAAAGGGTCATTGTTCATTTTTGAAATAGATCTTTTTTCCCTTTCTTCCTTTTAAGATCCAGAATGTGTTGTTTATTTTTTTATGACCATCAGAAAACTCTAGCCCGAAATTCTGAAATCTTCTTGCACTTGAAAGCCTTCTTTCTAAGCACAGGTGCTAACCGCAGAATTGAAGGGGTCAGTAGCCATATGGGGCCAATGCAAAAATCTCTGAAATGAAAGAAAAGGTCTGAATGATAGGGTTATAAATTAAATTCAAAACTGGGATAAGAATCATGATCAAAAGGCTAAGAGAACTTCTAATATTTTCGTACTTAAATTACTCAGGACTGAGGCATACGTGGTAGCATAAGACATAATAAGAAAGTAAACACGGATATGCCTGAGTCTGATCCAGCACGTTTCGTGTCCCAACGCACAGGTCACCAGGTGTTCCTCATCACTCTTCTTTGTCCTGGTGATGGCATCCATGCTGTGGAACAGAGCAAGAGGACTGCTCCAAGAGCCAGGGAACTTGGTTCTGGCCCCAGTTCTAGAAACCTGCTGTGGGACCTTGAGGAAGTGACTCAACTTTTGGCTCTAGTTTCCTTCTCTTTCAATGACATTGGTGGCACAATGATCCCTAGGCTCTTCCCATCTCAACAGTCTATAATTGTATAAAATTTCCTGTGGTCTCAATAACGTTACATGCTATGAGACTTTGGAAAATTCATTTGACATCTCCATGTTTCCGTAAATTAGATCAGTGACGCCTGGCCTGCCTGGTTTGTAACACAGTTGCAAGGAATAAAGATAGAAATATGCAGGAATACACCGTGTAAACCATGGAAGCTTTGTAAGTATTAACATTGTTTTTCAACTGAGTTAGTAGTCATTGGAAATTCCAATATTTGGCACTTGTGAATAACATTTGTCCAATATCAATAGATTTTTTTTTTAAGTTTATTTTGCTTAGTAATCTCTACACCGAACGTGAGACCTGAACTCATGACCCCAAGATCAAGAGTCTCATGCTCCTCTGACTGAGCCAGCCAGGTGCCCCTAATATTAATAGCTTTTTAAAAGTGGAACTCTTTCAAGCTATGGGATGAGAGCTATAGAGAGCTTTCCTTACTCATTGGAAGATCAGTTCTCCCTCGGTGTTCTGCATATATGTCATAAACAAAATAAAACAAGCTGAAGTTTGCCTTCATGACACTGTGAAATTCTTAAGGTGTCACTATTTTTAGTCAAGTGAGAAAGTAAAGTACAGTTTTTAATATTTATTTGCTCCCTTTTCATAAACATAACATTCCCGTGGAAGCATTTTGGCCTTTGGAGATAAAGGACCAGAGATGGGTCCAATACTGCGTGCAGGGAGGGAAGAGTAAGACTAAGTAAGAACCATCTTTTTTAGCTCAGAGTGTAGGTTAGAAACTGTAGTTTGGAAGAAGATGATGTTTATGGAGATGGAATAATTGGATTAAAAAAAAAAAAGCAACCAAGCAAACATCTGACCATTCCTGTGAGGATCAAAAGATACCAGTTAGCTGGTCTACTCACTACCACCCTATCCTCTTTCCAAAACTCCTTTGTTTGTTGTCCTCAGTACCCCCAGGTAATAACCGAGACAAAAGTGGAATTTCCTTATTTCCTAGGAAAGGGCCAAAAATATCATCAGACAAGGAACAGGAAGCATAAAAATAACTCTCAGAGGAGTACCAATTGTTTAGAGATTTCGAGCTCCTGTTCGGCACTGCTGGAGAGGAGCTCAGCGCATCAGGGGCTCTGCGCAAGCAGCAGGCTGGCCTGGCCCCGAGGCAGGTGTGTGCACCACCGGACGACTGCCTAGGAGGCAGGGATTGGAACAAGATTTGGGGTAACATTTCGGAGAACTGTCATGACTGGGAACATCAACGTGGGAGCCCCCAGTCAAATGATTCTCAAATGTGTTACAGTAGAGATCTTTTTGTCCCCAGTGAAATATCATGTGGAACTCATCTACGAAACAGATACAAAAAGAAGATGCTCTGGCTGAAGGAAGCAAAGCCCCAACTTCGTGCTGCTCAGCCACCGTCACCCCAAATTATACCCAAGGCATTTCGGTAAAGCCTTAGCTTGAAAGTCACTGATTTAGTAGCTCGTATGTCAAAAAGTCTCCAAAGAGATTTTCTTGCAATGATGTAATACATTTTTACAAACATCAGCAGCACCTCTGACTTCTCCCTCACCCTTGCTCTCCAAACACACAGCAAGTCCTCTTGAGAGAATCTCTGCAACGACCCCAGCATCTGTTCTGTCCTTTCCAGGCTACAGCCACCATTCCAATCCAGGCCCTTCTCCCTCTCTCCCGGATAATTACCAACGCATGACCTAGATGACTCTGATTCCAGGCTCTCTGGGGCCTCTTGTCCAAAGTATCCAATAGCCTGTTTCCACGTTGATGTTGATCTGGAAGCACAACTCTCATGGGGTTTCTTTTCTACTCTGAAGTCTTCAATGGCTCCCTGTTGTCTAGTCCCACCAGCTGGGACTATATGTCTTTCTAGAAGAAACCCATGTCTTTTGTCCTTACTCATCCTGTCCCCTCGCCTGGAATTTCCCCCAACTTTAAGACTGAACTCAAATACCAGCTCTCCCATGAAGTCACCTGGGACGCTTCTTCTATACCCTCGAAGGCTTTTTACGACACATCAGTTGTGCTGTATTACGCTGCTGGTGTACGTGTTTCCTCTCTTCGCCTGTGTTTCAATCATCTTTGTAGCATACGTGACGCTCCCTGAAGAAGCAGGAACTTTTTAAAAAATAAGAGAGTAAAGATATGGATGCTGATCGACCCAATGTCCCTGGATACCTAAGGGATAAAGGATGGCAATATAGAGCCTGGCATACTGTTTCCGTGTTTCAAAATATCTCCTTAAAATTAATTGTGACACACTCATAAGAAATGTACAGCTAAAATGAAACGTAAAATTTTTGTGTTTGTTTATGCTTTGGGCTGAAGATAGTACAAAGTGGTAACACTGATTATCTTATTTTATCAGAAGCTCTCTTTT
Source organism: Leptonychotes weddellii (assembly GCF_054177405.1). Taxonomy (NCBI): domain Eukaryota; kingdom Metazoa; phylum Chordata; class Mammalia; order Carnivora; family Phocidae; genus Leptonychotes; species Leptonychotes weddellii. The sequence goes on from NC_138376.1 coordinate 85,431,457, forward strand.
GCAGTTATTAATTAATTTGTCCCATTAAAAATGAGTTATTGCTTAACACACTGCCTTTGGTAGGTGTTATGGACTCAGTTATGTCTCCCACCAAGCCCTGTGTTGAAGCTCTAACGCCCAATGTGACTCTGTGTAGAGGCAGGGCCCATAAGGAGGTAATAGAGGTTAACTAAGGTCGTAAGGGTAAGGCCTGACAGACTGGTGTCTTTATACAAGAGGAAGAGACACTAGAGAGCTCTCTCCCTCTCTGCACATGCACAGAATAAAGGGCAGGTGAAGACCCAGAGAGAAGATGGCCATTTGTGAGCTAGGAAGAGGGGATTCACCATAAACTGACCCTGATGGCCCCTTGATCTTGGACTTCTAACCTCCAGAACTGTGAGAAAATAAATTTCTATTATGTAAGCCTCCCAGTCCGTGGTATTTTGTTACGGCAGCCCTAGCAAACTGATACGATAGGCAACCTATTTCAAAACATGAAGCCAGAGGAATAGGAGAAATAGTAGATGTTCTTGAGCATGAAAATTTGGGGGGCCACTACTGTGGTACATTCCCTTCTCCCAGGGTACCAGTGCACTTCCTCTGACTACGAGTACAGCTCTTCTCCTAGTCCACGAGGGCAGAGACCTGGGTCTGTTCCAGATGGACCCATCAGTGGCTTGATGGTGTTTCTCAGCACTTGGCTCTTAATCCTTTTGTGCTGAATGAATAACTTCCTTTTTTTCAGACAAGCTGTTCGCTAGAAAAGGAGTTAATAGCTTATGTTTCTTTTAGGTCTGACTTGAATCTTTTCTGTTGCTAAACTCCCTTTTAATATTGCCATTTATAAAGAAAAATTTTAAAAGGTAAACTGTTTCTAAACCTTCACTTGGTTTTCCTATGATTGACATACTTCATCTAATCATTTCCTCCAAGGTCCTGCCTTTACCACATTTCGGTTTCTTGCCTTATCCTTCTATCGAGTTCTTTTCAGTCGTAGATCCTCAAGGTAAACTCAGGATCCCACTGAAATGATTAGTGCTTTGCATAGCTGGAGAAACATGAAAACATACACATTCATAAATTATGTCAATTTTTATTCCTGTTATGTCCAAAGAAGAACCTCTCATTGTTACTGAGGTGATGTCGGTTTACTCTCTAACTAAAAAAAAAAAAAAGCCAAAATATAAACATACCAGTAATTTAAATATTCTTTATAGACTTGTCAACTACTAAGACCTCTCTGGCATTCCTGGATGACACTGGGGACCCTTAGTTGAGCTACTGTCAGGCTCTCTGAGATTTAGAATCCGACATTGAAGGGTCGTTATAGGACAAAGATGATGAGCTTGGAGTCAGATTCTAAACTGTGATCTTGAATAAGTTACTCAACTTCTATGTGACTCGGTTTCCTTGTCTGTAAAATAGCACTAATGGTAGTGCCTTCCTCATTATGTTGTGAGGAATAAATGAATTAATTATACACATAAAATGTCTAAAACAATGCCTAGGACGCAGCAACTGCTGATCGAATGCTTAGGAGTTAAAGCTAAAAGGATCTTTGAAACCAGTCAGCTGGCTGTCTTGAAGGGGTTCAAAGCTGTTATAAAACAGTCCCCCTCAGGGCTGAGGTGGCATCAAGGAGATGTGGAGTCTGCCAGGAGGATGCAGATGCCCCCTCTGATGCAGGAGAGGCACAGAGCCTGACTCAAGAGCGCTTCCCTGCAGATCTCAATCCCTGTAGCGGAGGGCCAGCTTGAGCATTAGCCTTGGCAATTTTCATTTCGTGGAACTAGCTCTTCTATATCTCTGAACATCATCTTTCTAGCCTAGGACAAAGACCACACTTCTCACTCCCTGAAGACACATTATCCTGAATTAGAAAGCTTCCCTTATTAGCAAGGGGAACATTGCAATTCCACTATTTCCTGAAGAGTCTGAGCAACACCCTGTTCTCAAGCAGATGCCACAAGTAAATTCTTCCCCTTCCTCCCCTCCATTTCCCTCAAGGACAAAGAGTCTCCAGGGGTCCTGTTTCGAGGATAGGGGTGGCTGGAAGTAGGGGGAAGTAGGCAACCTTCCCTATCAGTTCATAAAAACCCCTTCCTGAGCACTTAGGCCGTGTGGGCCATGGTTTCAGCTTCTCCACATTCCCTGAAGCAGCCGTTTGCTTTGAACTTGTTTTTTATTCTATAGCGCAGCATTTCAGGCCAGGGGCTACCTGTGTGGGCCTGTGAGCCCTCTCCCTAGCCTCACACAGCCCTGAGCTGGGTTTCTATTTTAGGCCTCCCTATAATTACATGAAAAAACCTTCCCTTTTCTGGATTCCCAATTTCCTCTAAGTCCATTAAATTTCAAGCCCAGCCGCCTTTGAGAGGCTCACATATCTCCTACTCTACCGTGCATATGAACAAGCTGGGTATCTGGTGAAAATGCGGGTTCTGATTCCGGGGAGCGACTGCGAGTCTGCATCTCCAAGACCAGCCTCTGTGGTGCTCATGCTTCCTCCCTTGGGCCGAGCTTTGGGTCATGGTGATTAGACACCTGTTCCCTGTAGCTGGCAACAATCAGAGCATTCCCACGCCAGGGCCCCTCACACAGGGACGATTCTGACTTCCAGAAAGGTCCTCGAAATTATTTGCTTCCAAAGGTCGCTTTTTGCACAGTCTAGAGTAGGTTATCAAGTTAGCCTTCCTCTTTACCTTCTCACGAAGTCTCTGTTGATAGCTCTACTGTGCACATGGCAATGCAGTGACTTCAGCTGATGTCTGTAATGAATCAATAATCCATCACCGACTTTCCCTTCCTTTTGCACTGAGTGAAAATACATTCTCCTCTCTGGACCAGGTCACGTGTCCCTGAACTGTTGAGATGCGAGGACATAGGCCTCCCCTCAGTAGTTCTCCCTGCCCCTCACGTCTTCCAGTGTCATCCTTCCTGTGCTCTGTGTGGAGCTTCAGCGTAGGGTCATCCCGAAGGGTCTGGATAGGGCAGGTGGCAGTCCGCAGGAACCTAGGTGTGGGGGACCACTGGCATTCATCGGACCTTGGTATGTCACCTTGGAAAGGCTCATGACTGCGGCTGGGCCGGTGCTCTGTCCTGTGGCCACCCTCAGACCCACACCTGGAGTTGTTAGGAAGCAGGGAAAAGACCCACCAAAGCCTCCAGATCAGGACCCTGCGTTTCCCTCAAGCTCTAGGCTCCTCAGGCTTGGGGTTCTAACTAGGACAGCAATTGTGACTCTGAGTGACTCTGTTCCTTAAGCCAGCTTCCTTTCAATGAGCATAAATTTTGACCTATTTATGAGATAATTATAGAACTTTGTTGCTAGAAATAACCTTGTTTTTGTTTGCTTATTTTGTTTTATTCTTTTTAAACTGTAGAAATTAAGGACCCAGGTGGTGAAGGGATTTGCCCAGATCCCTTTAACTGGGAAAGGTGAGGTGATCTTGTTGTCAGTGGCATGGCCAAGAACCAGAATAGTTGGTTCCAGACTCACATTCCAGGGCTTGTCCCACTCCACTGAATTCCATGGGACTCTCCTGTAGACCTCATCTTAAGGATAAATAGAAACCATAAAGAGTAAAGTGATAATAGTATATTAGAAGCAAACAATTTTTCTCTTAAAGATATATATATATATATATATTATTGAAACAGTTTGAAAGAGTATAAGGCTGGAAGTCAGAAGACAGAGTGCCTGTCACTGCTGCTAATGAGTGAGCTTTGTATCCTCAACCGCCTCCTACCCCGAGACTCAGTTTCCTTGTCTACAAAATGAGAGGGTTGAATCTCTAAGCTCTCTATCTAGATCTAACGTTCTGTGATCCCTTTGATTTTACGGTTTGCACTGCAAGGTATAATAGAGTTATACATCCAATAATAACCACCCACTGGCTCTCATTCACACAGGCCTCCTTTATGCTGAATTCTGTGCTGCAATAGGGGCTTCAGGGCTTGTCTCTTATAGATGGAATTTCAGGGTGTCTCCTGGTGTTGATCATGACAGACCACAATTCCAAGGGAACAATACAGAACGAGGAAGTTATTCATGCACCGCAAACACTGGCTCATCTCCAGGCATTCAGACTCTCTTCTGTCTCCCAGTAACATGCATTTAGGACCTCACCTGTGACCGGGGAATTGACAGAATCACAGATGACAGAATCACTCTGCTGCTCCCGGGACTCACGGCATATCAGCAGGAAGAGAGGTTACCTTTAGGGCACTCTCAGCTTGTCAAATTGTGTCACTGTTCCTCAAGGGGGAAACAGCCTGTGTGGCCTTGAAGCTTGAAAGGCATTGTGGAATAACTCTACTGTGGAAGAAGATCCAGCCCCACAATTTTAAGCCCGGGATCCCAAATGTGGGCTCTGCGTTCATAGCACATCTGTCTGGCTAGATGCCCACATTGTACCTTTGATGAAAGGTGAATTTCAAATGTTGTTCAAATGCTGTCATGCTAGACGGTTCCACAACCCTAGGATCCCACAGTACGAGGCTCACTAGACATTTCTCTTGCCTTCTGCTGGTGTCTCTATTACACATTCCTTTGGGCCCACATTTGGCTTTACAGAGCTGTCGTGCAGTAGGACACGTTGCAATTCACTGTGTAAACAGACAACATCACTCCATGTACCAGTCACCTCTGAGGCCAGTTTTAGTGAAGACATCTCTGATCTCTAGACTCCCTAGGTTCCTTTAGTGTAATCATGCCACTTCAACGAATGGAGGACATGATTTCAAAATAAACACAAATGCATAAAGTCTACACTGCACGCAAGGGTCCTTTTAGCTGTAGTATACAGCATGGATTACTGGTCTGGTCTGCAAGAGACTTGTGCTCATGCAGCTGTTGGTGGTATGGGATCTCTCCAACTCATCAGTTCTCATGGAGCCATAAATGTAGGTATTCCACTCCAGTTAGGTAAACACTAGATCTTTAGCTTCTTCCAAAACACAACACACAAACTAAGAAACTCCTGGAAGTGAAAAGAAGGTTAAATTGCATATTCCTTAAAGTATGTCTGACCACCCCTCTCTCCTCTTTTTTAAAAACAGAATTTATTTCTTTATGTATTTTTTTTCTTTATGCAGGGGATTTGGGCTTGAATATGGACATTTTCCCACTACCATTCAGCCTCAGAATGCTGTTTTCCCCAAGTTTCTCATGATAAAAAGACTCAGATTCAGAGCCAGCTGCTGGCAGCTGAATTTCATTAAGACTTTGATGGGAAACTTAAGTTGGAATTACAAACATCTGTGGCTAAGCTTCCCTTTAGTAAACCATTTCCCAGAATTTAACTTTACCACATTAGGAGCAAAAAAGAAAACAGTTGAAAAAAGAATGCTTCTCTTCGGCAAATGCTGGAGTAGATATTTAAATATCCTTCTCTGTGGTCACTACATCTCAATGAACCAGCAGATTTACTGGTTCCAGAAAACAAATAAGTAAGTGTTTGGAAATGCCAACTTCTGGAACTCAGTAATGTACTGGTAGTCTGATTTTAATGGTTTCTCATCATTCAGATGTCTCAAAATTATGTCTGGCCACCATTATATTTATATGGTTACTTTGAGCAAGGAAAAACCCAAAAGGAGAGGAGTGTTTTTTGGCATTACATATTTCAAAAAACCATGACAGGTCAGATTTGAGAATTTAATTGTGAAAGAAAAAAAAGTCCTTGTCATATCAACGATGTTGGGGTTTTTGTTTAGCTTTTTGGGGCTTTAGAAAAACTCATTCATTTCTCTTTACTGCTCAGATCATCCTATCGTTGATGAAAGGCTATGTTTAAAGAATCGTTGGAGATACAATAATTACAAAAGTTCAACGACAGTCTCCTTCCCCAATGTTGGATAATCAGCACATTTGTAAGGAAAAGTTGGAAGTAATCAAATTTAGATAAAGAAGTAAAAATTTAGATAAAAATAAATTGATAAAACAAATCTTAACTTGCAGATAGATAAAAACAGTGGAAGGAAAGGGGAGAGGAGGTAGAAGAGACAGGGAACTGAAGGCAGACTTTGTGAGGTAGCTTATATCTATTACTTCACAGCAATCTTGCAAGGCAAATACATTTCTATTCATTCGACAATCAAACAAACTGAGCCTCTGAAGGATGGACTAATTTGTTCAAAGTCAAACAGCTAGAAAGTAGTGGAGCTGAATTCATAGCACATCTGTCTGGCTAGATGCCCACATGGTACCTTTGATGAAAGGTGAATTTCAAATGTCGTTAAGCAGAGACTGCAAATAAACAACCCTTGGGCTGAACGGGGCCATCAGATGTACATCCCACAAGGTAGTAAAAAAAAATTGAGTCAGCAATTTTACCTAAGAATCCAGATTCTGTTTTCTCTTGAAAAAAAAAAACAAAAACAAAAACAGAAGACCTGGCAACACAGAGGTGGCTGTCTCTCTGGATGAGACAACCCTTCTCCTGTCACTTTGGCCTTAACCACTCCCAGGGTGTATTCCTTTCACTGCCCAGTAATGTTTTGCTTGGCCTCTATAAGAATCCAAGTTTTAATTTTATTCCTGAACCATACAATTAGCATTTCCACTTCTGGGTATATACCCCAAAGAATGGAAAGCAGAAACTCAAAACAAGTATGTGTATATCAATGGACACTGCGACATTATTCACAGAAGCTAGCAGGTAGAAGCAACCCAAATGTCCATCAACAGATAAATGGGTAAGCAAAGTGTGATATATACATACAATAGAATATTATTCAGCCTTAAAAAGTAATGAAATTTGAACACATACTACAACACAGATGAACCTTAAAGACATTATGGTAAATGAAATAAGCCAGGCACAAAAGAAATGTTGTAGGTTCCACGTACATGAAGTAGCTATTATTCTAATATTCATAGAAACAGAAAGTGGAATGATGGTTGCCAGCATCTAGGGAAGGGGGTAATGGGGAATTATTCTTTAATGGGTATTGAGTTTCAGTTTGGGAAGATGAAAAAGTTTTGGAGATGGATGGTGGTGAAGGTTGCATAACAATATGAATGTACCTAATGCCACTTAAAAATGGTTAAAAGGAAAATTTTATGTTATGTATATTTTACCACAATAAAAAAAAGTTAGGGTTAAATCCAAGAACTCTGGAACTACAGCAAAGGGAATTCTTTATTTTCCAGCAATTTTATAAAAATTCTGTGAGATGGACCATATATTCCTGTAGGTGGTGCTGTTCTGGATTCTTTCCCTATTAATCTAAATCAGGAGCTTCTAATGTAGACTATAGCATCATGAAGAGGAAACATACTAGAATATACTTATAAAAGGAAAATGGGATGCAAGAAAACTCTAGAGTTAAAAAAAAAATCTATCAGGGAGACCCAGTGATTTGCCGGAAAAAGAGAATGGGATTTGGAAACCTTGGGCAAGGTACTTAACCATCTCCAAACCTTAATTTGGTCATCTATAAAATGGGTATAAATTTCACTATTGAGTATACAAAAGATAATACATGTAGTTACATGGGACATAGTAGAAATCAGGAAGTGTTATTTTTTGTCTTTCCTATATGAGTAGTTTAAAAAGTAGCTATCAGACGGGTCCGGAAAAGTAAGTTATCTCAATTCTTTGGTAATTCTAAAATTTTATGCAACTACTCATCAAGCAAGCATTGCACAAATAGTCTTTGAATGGCATTTTATATAACTTTAAGAAATTCCCAAAACTTTGACTGAAATTATGTCGACAGATAGTTTTAGTAACCTAACCACTTTTTCCTAGATATTCTTGCACAATTGAATTACTTTTATAAACTCCTTCCTAGCTGTGCCACTTACCAGGTAGTGTACCTGGGCAAATGCTCTGTGCCTCAGTTTCCATGTTTACAAAATAAGATAGTAACTATACAAGTCCCACAGAGTTGTTAAGAGGGTTTTTAAAAAAACATAACTCATGGGGAATGCTTAGACTAGTGTGTGGCACGTGGTAATACTCAATGAGGGCGAGCCACAAGCCATGCTATTATTATTATTACTACTGCCACTGCTATATTTAGTCCTTCTAAAATAATGTTTCCCAGGAAACTTCTTTGGTATTTTGTGAGTAGGTGATTGTGTCCTACTGATCTGGCTCAAGAGTAATCTTTTTCCACATTACCCCCATGGCCCTTAGCTGCTAGCCACTCTCACAGAATATTAATTCATTCTGCTTTATAGAGTGGCTGTGTACATATTTTTCGTTCTAAGACTGCCTCCTCCCTGAGGGTAGGGATGTGACTCTGTCTTCCTTCTGTCCCTCCTGGTGCCTACTTATTGCTCTCTGTACAGGGTAAGGCTCCAAACCTGCTTGTTGGATGATACTGAGTGAAGGAAATAATGACTGCATGTGGGGCTTCACATTACCTAAACGCACTGTTGAGCAGCAGTATAGAATGATGGCCCAGGCCAGTGACTTAATGTGATTCAACGGGGCCATTTTCAAAGTAAGGGCCCAAGATAAAGAAAAGAAATGAAGATAGTGAAAGAGATCTAAGCTGCCTTTTAATAAACATACTGCAATCCTTTAATGTCAAGGCACTGCTACATTGGAGCACAGGATCATGTATCAGCAATAAAAAAAAAGTCTAGAGGAAAAGTTACTCAGAATTAGTCTAGTTCATAGTGCTTTTTTTAAAGCCAGCAAATAAGTGTGTCCAGGGTGGAGTATCTTTGCACATGTGGTTCATGGGCTATTGATTTTCCCCGAAGGCAGCTAACAACAACAACAACAACAACAACAACAGCAAAGCCCAGTCAGGTTACCAGGAGGGAAATTCCCGTTTTCCTCTCTGAGAGAAGTTTGCTCAATATTGTCACTTATTTCTCCTAATTTCTCAATTATCTCCCAAAAGGCAGTCACAGCACCGTCGCCCCCGCCAACCTCCCATTCTGCCCCTCTAGCGGAGCCCCCCCCCCCAACTCTGCTGAGTCTCTGTGCGGGGCTTCTTCCCAGCCACACAGTGGCAAACTCTAACCTAGTGTTCTTGACCTTATATAATGCCTGCTTCTTTTTGACAGACAAGACTGTCCTTCCTGCCAAGGACATTCTGATACCCTCTCCTTGGAGACTGTTCCTGTCTCCATTCCTGTACCCCCTCCAGTTCTTTCACATATCCATATTGGTTAACAGGACTTTTGCCTAATTTTACTTGCTAGAGTGTGTGTGATAAAAATCAAGGCTTTCTTTTCTTAAATGTAAAATAGAAGAGTGAATATACTTTTTTGAAAGTACCCAGTCTCTCCTTTGCCCACCCCCACCTACTGAGAATCATTGCTTTCGCCATAAACTCAGCAATAGTGGACTCAGGAAATTGTTAAAAAAACAGAAGGTGGGAAAATCCTACCCCTTAGCACAGAGTTACCGGTGGGTGCTACTCTTTTCAAACTCTTTGCATCCTGGGGGATGTTTGGGCTTGTTTGAGAAGGAAAGGAGGGACCTTCTTTCTTGGTCAGCCAGTGCTCCTCATCCTTTTATTCAGTGTGCATTTAATGTCTTTGATCCCCTAACTCACACTGAGCAGTGCAGTGTGTGGGAGACTGGGGCGTGTGTTCAGAGCTGAGGACCCAGGGGTAGGGAGAGCACAAACCTTGCTGTCGAGGAGCTTGGGAGAGCCTTTGGAGGGCCATCAGCCAAGCACCTCCCACTGCTCCCTGCTTGCCTTAGTATTTTTCTTCCTTCACTTTGAAGGGAAATTGAGGAAAAACCATTCATATAAATCCAAGTCAAATAAAATGAATGTATTTTTAAAATGTCCCTCCATTCACATCTTGAACTTCCCATGAATAATGTGTCATATGAGTCCATGGTCTCGTTCTCTCTGTCTATAGATGTAAATACAATCTCCTGAACCAATTCAGTAGAGTGTCTCTACGAAGTTATTACATTTCCAGAATGTATTTGGTTTATGGTCTCCTTACTGGCTATAAAGAGCATGGGAAATCTAAATGCCGGGGCACTGGGATCGCCATGGGACCGCAGGCTAACTAGAGGTATTATGTGAAACTATGCAGTGGGAACATAATTACTCCAATCCCACCCTTTCTACATCATATACTTTGACCCTTCTGGAATGACTAATAGCTTCTTTCTGTTTTCCTAAATCAAAAGCCTCAACTGGCATTCTGAACCTATTAGACTCTGACAGTATTACAAATTTAACTCACTATACGATATTCTTCCTGGTTGGAAAGATATAGACAAACAGATATAGCAATATTAAGTAAAATAGCACCATAAAAATAACGTTCTGAGAAATATTCCCAAATAAGGGTTTCTTTTAATCCAATCATCTGCATATTTTATACTGATAGTAAGATTCAGAATGTATAAAGCATTTATGCTATACCAAGTACTGTGTTAAGCATTCTTTCTGTATATTTTATCTAATTTTATCACGGTAACTGTAGGAAGTATGAAGTAGGCATCAATACTTTCTCTAAGCCTCAGTTTCTTTCTCTGTAATTTGGGCATCTGTGATTTGCCTTAGGTAAGGAGCAGGAAAGTTGAAATTTGAACTTGGGACCATCAGAGTGCAAAGCCTGCCATTTAAAATACTCTGCTGTGCTGCCTTCCTATTATTTCACTGAGCATATGAGTGTATAAGAAATCACTCAGGGTCTCAGCAATAAATTTAAGGTTCCCTGAAAATCAAATAATTATTTTCTTACTTTTTGTGGGATGAGTGTTCCAAAAAGTTTTGTGTGCCCATATCTCCAAAATCAGCAGATAAAAATACAGAATGCTTAGGTAAATTTGAATTTCAGATAAACAATAAATAATTTTTTTTACTATAAATACATCCCATGCAATATTTAAGACATAAGCAAAAAATCTATTTGTTGCTATCTGAAATTCAAACTTAATTAGATGTCTTGTATTTTATCTTAATAAAAGGGCAACCTAACCTTAGGCATTTCACTCTGAGATTTTCCGTGCTCAAAGCAACAGGTGGAAATAATGCTTCCTCGGGGCGGGGGGTTAATTCCTAGCCTGTGGAGAAGCAATGCCTTCCCGTTGGTGTCTCTCCTGGCCTGGCTTCTCTCCATGCCTGGGGAGTGTAAAGCTGAGCAGAAGCCTGCCCCCCTCTTTCACATAGAGGTTACTTTTTGCACCACAGTGGGAGGTTGGTATGCTCTGGTCCTACCCACCCTTCCTCTTTTTTGGGGGTGTGGGTGGGGCTCACTCCTGGAGAAGGACCATCTTCATGCCGCCCTTATTTTGGTAGTAATAATGAAGAACTACCGTTCTACAAACAATTAGCAGGATTAATAGTAATAATCCGGACTTCAGTTCTGTTAGAAATGGTGTCAATCCACTGCTTTGGTTTTATAGTTGCTAGAACCATAGCTATAGCGTGTGGTTGTGTGTGTGTGTGTGTGTGTGTGTGTGTGTGTGTGTGTGTGATGTTAGGTCCATTGCTCCTTCCTTTCCCATGAACTTAGGTGACTTCATTTTCCTCCTACTTAACATCTCCCACGCACTGGACATGCTGTTGTCCGTCTTGGCTCAGGGGACTCTTAAATCACTTATTCTGGATTCATCCTCCTTTACCCAATTACTACATTTTGGTTGTGCTTTCAACATAAAAGCTATTGTAAGGTATTTAAACAGCAGCTCTTTGCATAACCATATATTCAATAGCATATCCTGATCATTTTAACTTTTGGGATGGGGCTTGATTTTCATCACAACTTCTTGCTTCGGGAATATGGCTCCCGTCTATTTCAAGTATCCGATCTGCAGCTTCCCAACAGACTCTGTAGTATCCCATCACCCTCAGCCACTGGCGCACTCTCCCCTGTTGCAGAGAACCTTCTGTTTGATTTATGACAAAAGGATTGGTCCCGCAGTATTGTTTCCATTGTCCCGACATCACAGAGGAGCAGGAAGCCAGGGACAGGGCACACGCATTAGGAGCTGTGGCTTGGCAAAAATGACTCTCCTGGGACATGCAAGTGGCAGAAAGTCACAGAAGTGCCACTGCAGCCCCAGGTGAGAGTCTAAGCAGCCCCACTCGGAGTACACAGGACACATGCACTTCTGCTAGTTTGAACAGTGACATGTTCCAAAGCCTCAACTCGCAACTCACGACGTCCCAATCCAACTTAACAAAGTAAAACTCTTCATTCCAAGTTTCTGAACGGACCTGGTACAGGTGAAACTCTCAAGGCGGATGGGGGAGGGAAAGAGGAGGGGAGAGAGGGGGACGCGAGCGTGGCGCCCGCACCCCGCGGGGCGCAGGTGCCGCGGCAGGGTCACAATGGCAGGGACACTGTACCTTGGCAGCAGGCGGCAGCCTTCCGGGAGCCACGCGGGGCTCGCTCGTCTCGGGCGCGTCTTGTCTGCCGACCGCTGAGCTCCCTTCAATGTCAAAAGGAAAAGTGTTGTGGTTCCCGGCCGCCGCGGCGGCGCACGCAGCGCCCCAGAGGAGCCAGAGCGGCAGGACTGAGCACCGGGCTGAGCTCACGGCCATCTCTCCGCTGACATCCAGCAGGGCTCTGCCTGGGGCTCGGCGGCGGTTTGTCCTCGTCGGTAGCCCCCCCGCCGTGGGGCGGCGGTGCCTCGCTTGCTCTACCTTCTCGGCCTCTGCCGAGTCCCGATGTGGGAAGTCAAGGCGGCCCAAGGAGCAACTTAGTCAAAAAGGGAGAGGGAGCGAGTGAGCGGGAGTCCCCCTTCCCCCCTTCTCTCTCCTCTTTCCTTCTTCCCCCTCTGCCTCTCTCGCTTTTCTCTCCCGCTTTCTCTCTCCCCAGAGGCTCTGGCTGAAGGGCGTATAGATGGATGAAGCTTAAGGCTGAGCATCAAAAGGCAGACGGGTTTGGGGCGAGCCCCGCCGGCCACCTCCTGGCCGGGGCGGGTGAGGACTGAGGGCTGCGCTGTCCTGCCTTCCTCCTCACATCCATTCGCACCACTCCCTTTCTACCTTCCACTTCCAGGCCCTCCCACTCCAACTGGCATTTCACACACCGAGCTCTGGGCCTTTCCCTGGCCGTCCTCCCCCTCCCATCTCAGTTTGGAGCCCCTCCAAGGGACCCCCATGAATGTTCAGCTTTTGTGATTGCTTCCTCCCATCTCTTATTTATTTAGTCTAGGTGCCCGGTGTCTTATCTGTATTTATGTAGATCTCTTATGTGGCCCCCTAGTTTGCAGGGAAGTGAGTGGGAAAGGGATTCCAGGGGCAGGAGCCAGAGGTAGGCAATCTCACTCTATGGCAGAGGGGGAGGGCACCCACTTTCTTGAGCAAGGTTTCTCGTTTTCTAAAGATGGAATGCTTCACTCTTTGAGCTATCTTCATTAAGACTGGCTGGCCGCCGTCTTCCTCTTGACAGTCCTCACCCAGGGGGCTTGGGAGAAGAATATCTTTTACTGCAGCGCTGGAAAATGACTTCATTACGCAAATGCATGAACTTTTATTTACAAAGAGCATCTTGTTTTTCATCCTAAAGAGGTGCTTTGTAAGGGCTCTGGAACAAGGCTTGCAGTGTATGAGCCTGTCAAATATACTGCCCACAGCCCTGGCCTCTTCCTCTAGGCCTGTAATCTCATGCCTACTACATCTGTGTGAGTCATGTAACCTTTCTTAGACTTTGGGCGAAGTTGGCTACAGTTGTACGGGGGTGCCCCTGTGGGTGGGTCAGTGGTCACTGCAGCTGATAGGTACCTTTGCTTACCTTGGCTTCATAATGGAGCTTTAAACATTCCCACAAGACCCAAACATGGCTTAAAAAGGATTAGATGAAGCAACCTTAAAATGACACCCAAGTAAGTCTCTAGATGTTTGAAATTATCCATAATCATGCAATAAAGCATTTTCATAAAACTTAATCATTAGCTCTATTTTACAGGACAGAAGTTACTTTATCTAAGAAAAAAACCCACTTATTTATTTTGCACCTACTATATGTCAGATACTTTGTATATGTTATTTTGTAAGACTCACAGCATTCCTGGAAAAGAGGACTATTATTTCCTTTTTACAAAAAAAAGGGGGGGGGAGGTTCTGGGAGCCTAAGACATTTGCCCAACATCACACAGCTGGTAGAAAGCTAAGCTAAGGTTTGTACTGGGGTATCACTGATTCCAAAACAGTCTTTCACATCTACACAGCACTGAAACTCATGAGATAAAGGACACAAATCCGGAATAGGGGAGATGACATTCCCATTTTTTGAGTACTTTCTATGTGCCAAAAAGTTTGTGTAAATTATCTCATTTAATTTCATCATTGGTATAATCCCATGAGACAGGTATCGTTACATACATTTGGTAATGGGGAAATGGTGAAAGTACTACTATCTGATGCTAAGGTCATTGATTTTTTTTTTAAGATTTTTATTTTATTTATTTGAGAGAGAGAGAGAACATAAACAGGGAAGAGGGTAGAAGTAGAGGGAGAAGTAGATCCCCCCACTGAACAGGGAGCCCGACATGGGGCTCTATCACAGGACCCTGGGATCATGACCTGAACCAAAGGCAGACACTTACTGAGCCACCCAGGCATCCCAAGGTCATTGATTTTGAACAATAAAATGATATGAGACAAAAGTGTCAAAGCTGGTAGAAACAAAAAGTTCTCGTATATCCCCAAGTATTTGTAATGTTTTCATTTTAAGATACAAAGATAGCATTGTAATAAACCAGTAAGCTAAACTATGATCATCTGCCACATAAACTCGATAACCCATTAAATTAAATGAAAATACTTAAAAATATGTTTGGTTGGTTCTTGAAGAGACTGATATTGGGAGGCAAGATGGCTAGGATCTAAGAGGAAGAAATGATGTTCCATTATCCTGTCCCATTCTCCCTTGAAAAAACTTTAAGTAATAATAAAATAATAATAATAATAGCAAAAATATATGCGTCATATTCTGACTTCAGAGATAGACCTCTTCAGTACACAAAAATTGTTCACGTTTGTTTTCTGAAGGATTATGTCCTGTTCTTCACTAACTGTCAGTCAATCACACACTTTGTATTTCACTTGCCTCTTCTCTCTACCTACAAGGTCATGTTCAGGTTTTGGGAAAGGCCTGAATGGTGGGGGTGGGAGTGTATTTGTCCAAGACCCATAAACTTTTTATTGTTGATTAAATATGTGCTTCCAATTCCTCCTCCTCATCTTCTTTTTGCAGATACTATTATTTTTGAGGCCAAAAGCATAATACGTAAGTAAGAGCATGGGTTTTGTAAAAATAAGGTTCAAATCATAGGTCGGTTTACAGTTCTGGGAGCTTGGCACACACATAGTCTCTCTGGATGTCAGTTTCCCCACCTTAAAGTAAAAGAGGTCAATGATACCTCTTTCACTGAATTATTATAAATAGTAAATGAAATAATGTAAATAAAGCATTAACAGCCTGGCATATAGTCAGTGCTCAATATAGACTATTTAACTAGACTGTATTTCAAAGTCTTAAAAAAGAACAGAATAACTATTTTTAAAAGAGGAAAAATAAGCATGTTTATTTATCCTGTAGCTTGGGTAACCTCACATTTGCTGAGAATAGCCGTTCACATTTCTGGGCTGCTACGTGGGACTTCCCCATATTAAGCATGAATGAGGTGGTCATGGATGATAGAGTGATAGGGCAGGGCAGGCAAGAAGGGAGCATGGTTGACTGTTGCATAGAAAGTTAGGAGGCAGTAGAACAAAGAATCATCTCCTCACCAGAGGGCCACCCCCAGACGGTTAAAAGCCAGAGTGTGGGAGGATTTTACTCCTGCTACAATGGAAGACTGAGGACAGAACAAGCGTCTTCAGTGTGGCTGCTTTCTTATCACGACCCTCCCTCATGCTCATCTCCTGAGACTGGGGCTGGGCATTGGCCAAATACTTTCACGTTCATTATCTCCCTTGGGACTCGCACCTGCCCCGTGATCAAAGGAGTGCTGCTCCATAACCCCTGATGCACAGAAGAGAGCGCCGACATTAGGGAGGCGAACAGGTTAAATGGCAAGGACATGAAGCCAATTAATGCAGGATGAGGACCCCACACCTTCCCACTTCCAGACCCGTGCTTTCCCAACAACACCCAACTATTTTTAGTTCCGGCAGCAACAGATCTGGTGGCTTGAAGTCTTTATCAAGAACATTCTGGAATTCCCTTCTGAGTCCCCCAGTGGGTGCACTTATCAGCAGATAAACATCAGGGCTGCCCACTCCCTTCAGCACTTGTCGGGCCTGTCCACAGCATCTGAAGATCCAGCAAGGGTGTTGTTAATGCATCCCATATGCCCTTCTGTAAATAGAAAGTCACGTCAGATGCTATTTTGGATTTTTAGGTGCTAATCTGGGACATAATTAGACAGGATTGTTGTGGGACTGTGTACTAGTGACAACAATTTTGTGATGAGGTTGGTCAGAGAAACAAGGGTGAACCATCACCTGCCATGAGGTCTCTGACAGTCAAGTGATAGGAAGGAAAGGTGGAGAGTGGTGTCTCTTTTCTGCTGACACCCCTCTCCTCTCAGGCTGCACTTCTCCTCTGTGGATGACTCTGGTGGGAGTCCAGCAATGTGAGGAGGAACAACAGCAAGAGAGCTGGGGGTGGGGGGGCTCCTAAAAGCCATTCTTCCTCCCATTTGTTTTCTCAGACTTTTGTTCAGGATGTGGACAGCCTGTGCTATCTATGCTTCCTCTCTGGGCTATGACACTTGTCACAGCCTCATTTGGCTTTTAACATGTGCTTTCTGCATTCTTTCCATCCATCCATCCATCCATCCATCCATCCTTTATTAAGTTATTCATTAATTCATGTTTTCATTTACTTACTCTGCGTTTGTTGAACACTTCAGTATGGCAGGTTGGATGCTGAAGGAAAGATGATAAACACATATCCTAACTCTGAAGGAATTCAGAGTCTGCTGTGGCAGACCGTAAGTTGACCCCATAGGGAATGCAAAGTGGTTAACAGGAATTCAAAGGCAAAGTCCAGATGAGCTGCTAATAAACTATGTAGAACAAGGCCTTTCTTGGGACTCTGCTGGCTGGAAGAAGGGGGAAACCCTGCTGAGTCCTCTGTGATGAGAGGAGAGAAAGCTGCCATTTGCAGAGGAACAATCACTTCAGAGATTTGCTGCCACATGAGGGGTGAGAGAGTCATGGGATTCTGAAGGCTCTTTGGGTGCCTGTTCAGGGCACACAATTATTGCCTTCAGGGCTTGGGACAGACGGAAGGAGAACAAAGAGCTTCCTAGCCTCCTCTGGTCTCTCAGCTTTTCCTCCATCCAGGCCCTAGGCTACACAGGGGTCTTCTCTCCTGCCAATCTCAACACCGAGGAGCTTGTCACAGTCACATGGAGGTCCTGAACAAAAGCCTGAGGAAACCCATGGGGGAAGAACAACTTCTTTTAAGTTAACAAAATGTTTACATTTCATTGTGGTGAGAACTTAACAGGAGATAGACCCTCTTCACTGATTTTGAAATGTACAATAACAGTATTGTTATATATAGGCACAATGTCCTGTGGGGAAGAAAGACACTTAGAAGTCCCCACACTCCCCTAGCTCTCTTGCTGTTGTTCCTCCTCACATTGCTGGACTCCCACCAGAGTCGTCCACAGAGGAGAAGTGCAGCCTGAGAGGAGAGGGAAAAGAGACACCACTCTCCACCTTTCCTTCCTGCCACTTGACTGTCAGAGACCTCATGGCAGGTGATGATTTGCCCTTGCTTCTCTGACCAACCTCATCACAAAACTGTTGTCACTTTTTAAACTTTAAGTGGAGAAATTGAAGCCCATAATCGTGGTTGCATTTAAAGAATTTAAAATGTAGCAGATGTAATTATAGTCAAATTGGAAATCAGAGATAGCAAAAAATGAGGAAATAGTGGTCACCAGTAATCATACCTCTCTGGGATATAGACTTACAACACTGGAAATGTTTGGGAGTAAATACCTTCAGACTTCTGTTGCATCTGTATCAATTTTTTTTTGTATCTGTATCATGTTTTAAATATTTTATGTATTCCATTTGATATATTGTATATGCATAAAATATATTTTATATATCCATTTTATATATTCTATTTTTTCATACAAAAACAAATTGAAATGGGACATCTGGGTGGCTCAGTCAGTTGAGCTTCTGCCTCTTGTTTTTTGGCTCAGGTCATGATCTCAGGGTGGTGAGATCTAGCTCTGCATTGGGTTCCATGCTCAGCAGGGAGTCTGCTTGAGATACTCTCTCTCCCTCTTCCTTTGCCCCTCTCCCCACGCATGCACTGTCTCTCTCTCTCTGCAATAAATAAATAAATCTTTAAAAAAGAAACAAAGCAAAACCAAAAATGAATCACAGTGTGCATAGTATTTTTAAGCTTTTCCTCCATGTCAGTGTAACCTCAGTATGTTACTGTGAAAAACTCACGGTGTTCAGATTTACATTTCGGGAGGATTCTCAGGTATGGATGAGACCTTGACTAGAGGGCCTCGCTAAGACACCAGTAGGAGGTTGGGGAGCCCGTTCTTCTCACACTGGCTCTTAAACCCCCAGGGCAGGGACCCTACAGTGAAGAGGAGGGCCCGGATTGCACTGGGGAATGATAATAGGGATGAGGACATCCTGATCCTAGTGGATCAGCCTGATGGAGAAACAGGTGAAACCAACAGATGAGAGAGAATGGTTCTAACAAGGATTATCGACCACCTTGGCTGTGGCCATCGCTTAGGTCCACCAGGATAATTACTTCATCAGGCTAAAGGGAAGTGATCGCTGCTCAGTGGTAAAGTAATCAACTGAGAACAGAGGTTACAACATCCATTAGCTCAGTGATGAGATCAATATAAAATAGGAGCTCCTGGCACATGATAATGAAATGATACAATTAAGGAGAATTGGGCAACATTAAAAAGAAGAGACCTAAGACACTGGGTTCTTATATCCTTGCACCCACCCCAACCCAAGCACCACAAAGGGAAGAGAAGATTCCTTAAGAGAAGGATTGCTGTCACCATGGTGGGTGTATAAACAAGGCAGGGGGTTAAAATGTGTTCTAACCTGCTTTGTGTGAGCGGTGGCAGAAAGTGGTCGGTAAGAGTCTAACTCAAAAGCTCTATGCAATCTAGCTCTGTATCCCTTGCATTACCCTCTAGAAAACACGTGCTGGATGTGCTCACCTTAGGAATCAAATGGTTTTGGAAAAAAATGTCAGAACTAGAGCATAACCATAATAATGTCTCAAATTTGCACTGTGCTTTACAGTTTGGAATTGACATACAGTTATTGCTTCTCTAACAAGTGAGAAACTGATCTGGTTCTAAAAGTTCAAATGTACAGATTCAGACCTTTTGGAGAAAGATTCTCAAGTCATTGTCCACCACATCTGTTAGGTGGCCTGTAGCTCCTGAATATTTAACACTCTAAATAAGATTTATTCATCATCCATTCATTCAACAAATATTTGCAATGTCTACTTGGCAATTGGCACTTTTCTCAGCCCTGAGGATAGGACAAAGTAGAAATCAGACAAAAATTTCTGCCTTCATGAAGTTTACATGCTAATTGAGGCAAGCATAGGAGAGAGAGAGAATAAACAATCAAGCAAAAGAAATACGTATGCATGGAATACAGTGTGTTAAATGGAAAGTGCTATGGGGAAGAAATAAGCGGGGTAAGGGGGATAGAGCGTGCAGGTTGCAGAGGGTGGAAAGCACTTGCCTTGTTGAGGAAAAGGCAAGAATAAAGGGGTGGAGGCAAAGTAGCTGGAAATAGCCTGAAAGGTAAGGGGCTGTGTGGGATGGATTATGTAGGACCATCAAGATAATTATAAAAACTTTGGCCTGAGTGAAATGGGAAATATTTGGAGGGCTCTGTGCATGAAAGTAACATGGCTGGACTTATTTTGTCTGCCATGTGGGAACAGGGGTAGAGGGAAAATATGAGGGAGGAGTCAGGGAGACCATTTAGAGGCTATGGCAACAATTCAGGTGAGAGACGATAGGGGCTTGGTCCACAGTGTTAACATTAGAGGTGAGAGGTCATCAAATTCTGGATCTATTTTAAACATAGAACCAGTAAGATTTTCTGGATATGGGGAATGAGAATAAGAAAGGACACCATCTTTTTGGCCTCAGCAGACTTGAATGATTGATTTGTCATTACTAAATGGAAAGGAAGAGCCATTTAGAGGAATGGAGATGATGAAGAGTTTAGTGTGGGAGGATTTTTTTTGAGATGCCTCTTAGATCAGATTTTTACACTCTATTTCTTTACTTAAAGACTTGTTTTGAAAGCATTACATATTCATAATACATAATACATAAAACACACACTGTCTTTTTACAGGGATCTACTAAGTGCAAGGCACTGTGGATAATAATAGGTAACAACTTTATCTTATAGTCTAATAAGGGAGATTTATAGCATTCAGGTAACAGCAACACCTATAATTCAAGTCAGTAGGTGTTCAAGATGGGCACAAATCCATTGCTCTTGGGGGTTAAAGCAGGGAGGGATACTTTGAGATCATGAGAAGAGAAAGCATTATAGATTGGAGCTGGATCTCCACACAGGTAGAGGAATTAGGTATGGGAAGATGGGTGAGGGAAGAGCACGGGAAAGGGAATTTCAGGCAGATGGAACAGCAGAGACACAAGGATAGGAATGGATAGGAATGGGAAATCACATGCATATTCAGGTAAGAGCAAGGGCAGATTAGCTGAAGCATCGTGCAGAATTTGTTTGGGTGGATAATGGGAGATAATATGGAAAAGATAGATATGGATTTGATCACTAGTTTACTACTAGAAGGGAAAGAGAAGATCACAGGGGAGTTAAAAAGGGTTAATCAGATAACAATGAGGAAGGTGCACTGGAGTGGAGAGACAGGAGCCCAGGGGACCAGGTGGAGATTGTTGCAATAACAGTTTAAGCCTCAGGTGACAAACCGAATAAATCTTATGAACTGTCACTGTGTCCCCTGAAAGCAACTCCTCATTCCTGGGGCAATCCAGATGCAACACAGACATCTCAATTTGTAAAACCAATATTTCCTTGAAGCTGAGATGACTTTTAGCTTGAATGAAGTCAGCCCCTCCTACTGGAGAGAAAGAAAGCAGTGTTTGACACTATGTTTCCTAGCCAGCACACACTGTCGCGAATTTACCAAGCCACAATACGTTGGCTCTTTTGTCAGTGGAAGGTGTCACCTGACAGTAATCCCTATGAGATAGCTTCTATCCATCACATACCTCATCCATTAGTAAAGTTCATTAATTACTGGCCCTGGGTCTACTTGGACTATTTTGATCACTTCCAAATAACGCACTAATGGTTTCTCCCTTCCTTTCTCTTTCAGTCTTGCTTTCTTTTCTTTTTCTTCTTCTTGTTTGTCCTTCCTCATTTATTTTCTCAAAAGTCCCACACTAACTTTAATTACATTTATCTCAAGCTAAGTGCATAACTTATTTTCTTTACTTAAAAAAAAGGTAATCATTCCAGAGTGCCTGGCTGTTTCAGTGGGAAGAGCATGGGACTCTTGATCTCCAGGTTATGAGTTCAAGCCCCACATTGGGTGTAGAGATTACTGAAAAAAATAAACATTAAAAAAAGATAATGTTTCCTATTAAATCAACTCCCAAGGCCTTTTTTCCTTTTTAATAATTAAAAAGAAACATATATATTATATATAATACATATGTAAAAACAAAAAATTATAGTATTTGGGATCGTAGTTCATGCAGTTTCTTACTAATAAAATAATCCATAAACAGGTTATCACCTTTAAATACAGCCAAATTTCTCTATTGGGATTTCTAGATAGTGATGCCCCCGACATTGTTGGGACCCCAGAGATGATGATGGGAACTCTAGTGGACATTAAAAGAGCTCCTGGTTACAACTCTTATTTTCCATGGAGAATTCATACCTCCTCCACACCGGATCTGTGCTAGTCTCATTTTTCTGGGTGTGGGGCATCTGTTTCAGATCTAAATGAATCACTGGAATCCCATCCCATAGTGAAACATAATTATAGGGTCAGAGATTGTCATATGACCAACAGGTCAATCAGATGGAAGAAGAGGTTTGCTAGAGTCTTCTGGAAAGAGGTTTTCTAGGGTTTTTTTGGAGAGAGCTTCTAGAGGTTGGCAGCTTTTCTCTTTTGTGTATGGAAGAGAGACTTTGTTTCCCTTGGAGTAATTGGTAATCCCAAGGGAAGCCATTTTTAAGAGAAAATGACCCCACAGAAGGCAGAGTAAAATGTGGAATAAAATGGGTCCTGGAAGATGTTGTTTAGCTGTGAAATCAAACTGACCTCCAGACTTTCAATTTCATGGGCCAAGAAATACCTTTTATTGCCAGTTTGAATTAGATTTTCCCTTACTGACAGCCAAAGGGATTCTGAAACAAGAATAGTAGGAATTTGAGAAACATGTGGTTTTGAAAGAGACTGTGATGAGTGTATCAGGGAGAAAGAGAAGATGCTGGTTTGCAGAGCAGCCATGTTAGTCTTCTGGAGGAAGTTATCATAAAAGCAAAATTTATGTATGGAATATATTGTTTTTCCATAAGTTTGTCAATCTGTAGATCTTCATTAAAAGAGAAATTAGATGCAGTTGTTAAAAAGCCAGTCTACAGATTCAGATTGTCTGTTTGTATCCCTCAATTTTCCTACTTACTAGCTGTGTGATCTTGGAAAGTGATTTCATTCTCAAAGTCTCAGCTGCCACATCTATGAAGTGGGAAGCGTACCTGTCTCATAGAGTTTTTGTGAGGGTAAAATAAGATAATGCACATAAATTTCCCAGAATAATGCTTGAAACAGTGAGCACTCAATAAACTTTAGCTGCTATTATTATTATTACTAATAATACTAATATTATTACTGTTATATGACTACTGTGTTCTGGAGAAAACTGGAAAAACAGGCCGATAATTATAAAGTTAATAGAATTCTTTGTTATCTATAGCATAATTCAATAAGTATTTTTCACTTTTCTTTCAGTAATTTTAATATCTGGAAGCAATAATTTAATTGCAGATGTTTTATTATCAACACAGTATTTAATATTTGCTAACCTTTCTCAAAGAGGCTGCTACTCAGGCTAATACATGGTTCTGGTCTCATTATCAACCTAATACAACATCTAGCCCTTCATTACAGGTCCCATCTTAATCCTTAGCCCCATCCAGATAATTCATGGCTCCAACTACGCCATCCTTAATTACTTTACCCTTTTAGTCCAAAGCGATTTCAGTATGAATCATGTCCTTAATTGACTCAGTTCTCTATTTGAATTTTCATTTGTAGACTCAGACTTATTCCCTAGGAATAAGTGACTAGAAGTGAACAGGCTTTTCTAGGGAACTAGACCATAATTTAGGGGCTAATTTCCTGTCTGGTATTCTCAGGCATTCAAATTCAGACTCTATAATTACTAAAGGCTTTTAGAATTATGGCATTTTTACATTGGTTTTCATTTTCCATCATTTAGAGCATGCAGAATGCTGTCACCTACACTGTCTGAAGCAATTCCCCCGACAACTCTGTGGGGGTAAGCACCATCATCCAACTCGAAGCTGGGAGAGATGGAAACATCAGTGAGAGCAGACCGTGACCCAAAGGCTGATCTTCAAGCTTCTCAGCCTGGCATGATTTCTTCCCATCCCCTCTGGCTTCCAAAGTCGTCAGTCTTTGACATTTGTGATGTGCACAACCCAAAATAAGTCATAGTTGAGCAGCATGCATACAAAAAGAGAAGTGTTCAAGATTGCTGCCCCTCAGATTTTGAAAAACAATTCACTTATTATCATTCTTAAATTAATATTTATTTAAAAATGAAAATATCAAGGACAAAATAATTGATTATGAGGTAGGAAGAGAGAAAGAGCCTGTATTTGGAAGGAGACACATTTAATCATTAAATGACTGAATAAAAGTGAAGCCTTGTTCTCTTTCTTTATTTTTTTAAAGATTTTATTTATTTATTTGAGAGAGAGAATGAGATAGAGAGAGCATGAGAGGGGGGAGGGTCAGAGGGAGAAGCAGACCCCCCGCCGAGCAGGGAGCTGGATGCGGGACTCGATCCCGGGACTCCAGGATCATGACCTGAGCCGAAGGCAGTCGCTTAACCAACTGAGCCACCCAGGCACCCATTGTTCTCTTTCTTTATTAAATGGTTTACCTGAGCACAGAGAACTTAAGGATTGCGTTTGCCATAGCTCACACTTGTATTCTTCTTCTGGGTTAATATGATTATGTACGAAAGACCTTGAAATAGCTATTTCTTCCAGCTAGCTACTGGAGATGGGCCTGTAACATTTCTGGGCTTATTTCAGCTGGATTGCCTTTGGGAACGGTCCAGAGTGGTTTTTAACCTGGTGTTATGGTTAGTGATGACCAGCAACTCCCTGGAACGCCCAGGAGAAAGCACAGGGAGGAGAAAAGGCTCTACACTGTGGGCTGGAGACCTGGTATTCCCATCCCAGGGCTGCACCTCACTAGTCTCAGCCTTGATCTAGTCTTTTTTTTTTTTTTTTAAATTTTATTTATTTATTTGAGAGAGAGAATGAGAGACAGCACAAGAGGGAAGAGGGTCAGAGGGAGAAGCAGACCCCCCGCTGAGCAGGGAGCCCGATGCGGGACTCGATCCAGGAACTCCAGGATCATGACCTGAGCCGAAGGCAGTCGCTTAACAACTGAGCCACCCAGGTGCCCTTGATCTAGTCTTCTAAGCTCCCTGGCCTTCACTCCTTCCCTCTATAAAATGAAAAGTGAAACAAGGTGCGCCTGGAGTCCCACTCAGCCTCAAGGCTGTTGTGTTCTAGGAAGGGACCTATCCCCAGACATTGACTGTTCTGATCATGGTCAGGAGCAGATGGATGACTTAGAATGTAACACTAATAGGACTATGCCATGGCCTTCCCTGCTGGAATAATTAAACCCAGGGTCTGGTGATTTGTGCCTGAAGCCATATTTTAGGTGCCTCAGGAAAGCCTGTGGACAGTTAATGTAACAAATCAAATGCAACAAAGGGAAGAGAAATATGAGTTATTATTTTAAACTCTGCCAGATTCAGAACTACAGGCCAGAAAAGAAATAATGCTGCTGGAGACCGCAAAAGGAAAAGAATTTAGAAATATGTTTTCTGTCCTCAATTCACCCCTCTATTATACAGCCCTTCTCTGGCCCTATGCTATGTACTTTTTAGAACAATAGGCTATCAGATCGGTAGTGCTGGAGATGGAAAAAGACCAGGCAAACTACACAGGATACTGCAACAAGAAATTGGGACTCTACTGGAAGAATAGGGTGGATGCTCCCAGCCATTAGGTCACCTGCAGGGCCATTCAAAAAACATTTATTGAGTTATAATGAAGTAGAATTCCATTCCTTTCCTTTAGTCCACGTTTTTTCTTAGCTGTGAATCATTTCATCCTTGCCCTGTGTGAATATGTTAAATGTATGATCGCAATTGGTAAAAAGCAAAAGGGTAAGCTGTGAACAAAATGTGTATGAAATTCATAAGGCCAACGCCAAGTGTAGACACAGGCTTGACTGAACTGTATAGAAGAACAAGGAGTATCTGCTTGTGTGCAGGATGATGAGGGACATGGGGAATCAGTACGGTATAATTTGGTGTGTGGATTCCTTATTTACTAACAGATTTTATGCAACCTACTACTTAGACTAAATAGAACTCAATCTTTCATGGAAAATGTTCTTATTTAGCCCAATAAAACAGCACAGAATTTGAGACCATTACATAGCTTTTAGTAGCACATATGGCCAAGGTAGAACACAAGCAAACGTAATCCTTCTGGTCTATGTGTGATATAGGTATAAAGATAAATCATAAAAAGAAAAGAAGTTTAAAAATAAAAAGCAAAAAGCCTGGAGCATTAAAATACAAAGCAATCACAGAGAGATCAGAAGAATATTGTGCCTTTCTTTCTTCTCATACTCACCCCTTTTAATAACTTACATGGTTGCCTCTGACCCCTCCTTGGAATGGTAGACAGTACCATATGCTGTGGTCTACCCTCCATTCTGACAATTCCCTTACTGGACCATGGTTGGACATCATGGTAATACATCAGTCTGGCAGGAGTCACTTGGATCTAGGAGGAAGGTACAATATGGATGGGGTGTCCAGCAGGCTGGCTAAATGGCTGAGCCTCTATTCCAGAAACAACTTCCAGGATGCTTAGCTTTAACCAGCCACTGCCTTAAAGAAAGGCTGAGCTGCTAGCTAAACCTGTTCGAAGTGGTAGGTCAGGATTCACCCCAAGGATTCTGGGAACTGCCAGACATTTTGATTCAGTGATGAGACTTCATGTTTTATTAAGTCAGTGGGTGCTGCCTTTACAATTGGGGCAACACCTTTACCCCACTTACCTAATTGTAACCCCAGCATAGCTAGGATTCCCTGGATGAAAGTGGAGCGATCCAGTGGACTATTGCTCATTT
This sequence comes from Leptonychotes weddellii, assembly GCF_054177405.1. Classification (NCBI taxonomy): domain Eukaryota; kingdom Metazoa; phylum Chordata; class Mammalia; order Carnivora; family Phocidae; genus Leptonychotes; species Leptonychotes weddellii. The sequence goes on from NC_138376.1 coordinate 85,457,855, forward strand.
GAATCAATCAGTCAGTTCTAAAGTCCTGTCCGTCAGTCATCGATGCAATAGTCAGTATCCTGGGATTCATCTCTACCTCCCACACTCTCATACTCCACCCATTTCTCTCCTCTGCTCCAGCTCACAGGCTGCCTATCATTGACACAGAATGCCATAGTAGAGTGCAGGCTCGAAACCACAAGTCCTTTCTCTTTACCCTATCAGGGTCCTCACAAATGCCTCGCAATCCATTTATTCATATGTTTTGAATACTTGTTGCATATTTTTAGAGGCCATTGTACTGAACTGGCACCAAACTGTATGTTCTTTGGCAAGGTCTTGTGTAAAGTGTAAAGTGGGTGGTTGTATTGAATGGTCTCCAAGGTCTCCCCAGCTCTAGCACTGAGTTCATGTTTGAACCTTCTCAACCTCCCTCAGATGCCAGTCTGTCACCACTGCCTTCCCTTTCATGGATGACACTGGCTTCTACGTTACTGAGACACACGACTAGGTTCCCTAGTTTTCCCTCCTTTCTGTAACTTCACCATCATCCACTACTGTCTTTCAGGAAGATGAGGCTTGACTCTTACCAAGACTAACCCACTCTACTGCACTCTTCTTCCCTTTTCTCTAGTGATTTTATATCTTTTATTGACATATGGAAATTATAAATTTTTTTTTTTTAAGATTTTATTTATTTGCGAGAGAGAGAATGAGAGACAGAGAGCATGAGAGGGAGGAGGGTCAGAGGGAGAAGCAGACTCCCTGCTGAGCAGGGAGCCTGATGTGGGACTTGATCCCGGGACTCCAGGGTCATGACCTGAGCCGAAGGCAGTCGCTTAACCAACTGAGCCACCCAGGCACCCGACATATGGAAATTATAAAACAAATTCACGATGGTAAAAATTTAAGAAGATAGAATTAATTAAAATAAAAATGTACTTACTTCTCTTCCTCTACTTCTCATCCAATCCCAGTCTCCGAAGATAACTACTTTAATTTGCTGAATATTCTTCCAGAATTTTTTTCTATGCATATACAAATATAAACACATATATGTGTATATAAAATAAATGTGAATCATTTCATAATCAATGTACATGTTATTCTGCAATATGTTTTTAAAACTTAACATTCAAGGGTGTCTGAGTGCCTCAGTTGGTTAAGCGTCTGACTCTTGATTTCAGCTCAAGTCTTGATCTAGTGAGTTCAAGGCCCATGCTGGGCATGGAGCCTACTTAAACAAACAAACAAACAAACAAACAAAACTTAACATTCCATTCAACAAGTATTTATTGAGCACCTACTATGGGTCAAGCTCTGTGCTAGGGCATGGGTATACTAGGGTGAGAAAAAAGACATGGTACTTGCCCCAGTAAAACTTAACAGTTCATTGGAAAGATGTTTTGAGCTTCATTTCATTTCAGCATGTGCATATTTTACTCATTATTTCTAATAGCTGTATCATTTGTAGAAGAGGTCTATCACGATTTATTTAAACATTCCATTGGAAAACATTTAACTTCTCCAATTTTTTGCTCTTACAACTAATATTATAATGAATATTCTTATACACTTACATTAGCTTTTCCGTGGACAGAATTGTGTTATGAAATTGCTGGGCCAAAGGGTATACACATTTTAAAATTTTGATATATTTTCACATTGCTCTCTAAAAAGGCTGTATTAACTTCTACCAATAGCAACCAGAGTCCTGACCAGTCTACCAAGCTCTTTGGAAGTTTGCTTTATCAACTGCCCCCCTTTTACTTGTAATCACTTCCTTTGCCTACAACAAAGCTTAGTCCATCCTACATCCTAGAAATGTGAGGATTCCCTCTATTCTGCTACTTCTTAAATTTACCAACCTAGCTTTCTCATCTCCTTTGTTGCTGACATACTAAGTCAGGGCTCCTGGCCATCACTCTCTGCATGCCCTCAATTCTTAACACTTTCCATAAGATTTAGGTCCTTACCATAATGCCAACAATGTCCTCTGGAAGATCCCCTGTCACCTCAAATCAATATATTTGATGACCTTATTTCAGGTCTTCATCTTTACAACATTTGGGTAGCATTTCTTCCTTGTTGAGACTCTCTCCTCTTCTGGCTTCAATAGGAACATCCATCTCTGATTCTCATCTCAACTTTCTGATGGCTCCTTAAATACAGGGAGATGCTCTCCCTTTCACATTCTTCTTCTTTCCTCATCAGTTCCTTCCCAACCTAATCTACTGCCCTGGCTTTAATTATTGCTTCTGTATATGCCTGTGAAATCTTCATTTCTGGTCAAGACCATTCTGGTAAGCTCTAGTCCTGAATTTCCAGCTGATGGACAGTGATACCCCAAAAGGGATCTTGGTATCAAACTCAGTATGCTCAGAATGGAACCCATCATCTTTCCCAACCCAAAACTTTCTGCATGCTTCCTTTCTTGTTTTAAGAATTGGTATTCTACCAGTCACTGAGGCTCAAATGATGGCATACTTTTTACTACTGTTTTTTTTTCTTGAATCTCATTTCCCATCCATTTCCAAGTCATTAGACTCTACTAAAGCAGCATTTCACAAACCAGAATGTTACAGAATTAAACAAAGGTTAAAAAAATAATACTCCTGGGGCGCCTGGGTGGCTCAGTTGGTTAAGCGACTGCCTTCGGCTCAGGTCATGATCCTGGAGTCCCGGGATCGAGTCCCGCATCGGGCTCCCTGCTCGGCAGGGAGTCTGCTTCTCCCTCTGACCCTCCTCCCTCTCATGCTCTCTGTCTCTCATTCTCTCTGTCTCAAATAAATAAAATCTTTAAAAAAAAAAATAATACTCCTCAGAATCTTACATTGTGAATCCCAGGTCCTATGCATTTCTCCACTTATGAGATCAAAGAACACTTCCCTTTTTCTTTTCTGAAGATTTTATTTATTTATTTGAGAGAGAGAAAGTGAGTGAGAGAGCAGGAGCAAGGGGTGGGGAGGGGAGGCAGACTCCCCGCTGAGCAGGGAGCCTCATGCCACGGAGGAGCTCGATCCATGGACTCCAGGATCATGAGTTGAGCCGAAGGCAGATGCTTCACTGACTGAGCCACCCAGGTGCCCCAACATTTCTTTTCAGGAAAAACCTCTTGAGGTCTCTCTGGAAGTAAAGGAATATATTTTACTAAATGCACGCATAGAAAAAATGTCATTCTCTACTGAAAGTGTTTTGATGTGTCATTTCATTGAATTCATTCAGAAGTGAGAGGTATGAGAAGGCCAAGTTTGGTGAGATCCATGCAGAATGGGTGGTGGGCTTCTTGCCTGACATTGTCCCTGATTCCTGAAACTAAACATTTTTGTGGTTTATTGCTGGCAAGTTCCATAATCAGTGTGAAAGTAATCACAGATGCACAGGCATTTTTAAAAAAATGGGTAAAAACAGTTCTATACTTAGTATCACCTTGGCTCAAAATTCTTTTTTTTTTTTTTTTTAAGATTTTATTTATCTATGGGATGCCTGGGTGGCTCAGTTGGTTGGGCATCTGCCTTCGGCTCAGGTCATGATCCCATCGTCCTGGTATCGAGTCCCGCATCAGGCCCCTTGCTCAGCGGGGAGCCTGCTTCTCCCTCTGCCTGCCGCTTCCCCTGCTTGTGCTCTCTTTCTCTCAATCTAACAAAAAAATTATTTGCTTGCGAGAAAGAGACAGAGAGATAGAGCGCACACATGTGAGTGGGAAAGGAGCAGACCGGGAGGAGCAGAGGGGAAGGGAGAGAGTCCAAGGCAGACTCACACTCACATTGAGCATGGAGCACTAAGTGGGGCTCGATCTCAGGACACTGAGATCATGATCTGAGCTGAAACCAAGAATCAGTCCTTAACTGACTGAGCCACCCAGGCGCCCGACTAAACGTTCTTTTAAGTGATCATCAGACATCTTACTCTGTCTCTCATTTAGTCCTGCTTGGGTTTACCAAAACATTGTCTTTTAAGTAGTATCTATTAATTTCCATTAAAAGTTATTATTTCTATGTATCACCAAGTGGAAAAACTAAGCTCCAAGACCATTCAGATAAACTGATAAATTCAGCCTTTATAAAATGCTAATTGATTCAGATGAACAAATACATTACACTTTCCTTTAGGTCCTGAAACTGACTTTGGTTATATCTACCCTAGCCTGTGTATAGTTCTGAAATTATGTCCCAGAACCTACTATATTCACTGCTTTTATAGCATGGTTTTTTTTCACATTAAAGGATATTTCCAGAATCTAATAAGATCAAAATATGTGGAATTATGAAAAATAAATATTTATTTTTTTCTTTTGTGTGTATGTGTGTCAGCAGCAAGTTTTAATTTTTTTTATTGAGGTATAATTGACATAACCCTATATTAGTTTCAGGTGTACCACATAATGATTTGATATTTATATATATTGTGAAATGATCACAACAATAAGTCCAATTAATATCCATCAGCGTATATAGTTACAGAATTTTTTCCCAGCGATTCCTCTCTTACGTGCCTTCGCAGGAGAAATCCCCACACATGTGCATCAGGACATGTGCTTAAGAATATTCATAGTGGTGCTGTTTACAACAAGGAAAACAGAAAACAGTCCAGATGCCTGCCAATGGGAGACTGGGAGGATGAACTGTGGTCTATTTATACAAAGGAAGATTATGATGTAAATGAATGGGTTGATCTTAGCAACATGATATTAAGTTAAAAACATTAAGTCCCAAAAGATTACCTATAGCATGATACTCTTTTTCTAAAGTTAATAACAAGTAAAGTTAAAATACACATTTTAGAATGTGTATAGACATAATAAAACTGTTTAAAAAGGAAAGCAAAGGAATGATCAACACTGGATTCTAGATGATGCTACTGTAAGGGGGATGGCTAAGGGGATGAGGAGGAACCATATGGGTACATGTAGATATTTCCAAAGGTCTAGCTTTTTTGAGGGGGTAGTTTCATAGGTGCTTATTAAATTATTTCAAATATTCAATTAAGTAGCTAGTTCAGTAAATAAAATCAGGACATGCATTTATCAATGATGAGAATATGTCATGAAACTGGACTACAATGCATCTCATTTTTTGTACTTGAGGGCCAATGGAGGGTCAGAGAAGAAACTGGTACATTGCAGGTGAGGTCTCCAGGAGTCGATCCGTAAGAGATCTGTTCTTTAGCTATCACCACTCCTGCATGCTCCTTGCTTCCATGAAGGTGGGTTTGCAAGGGTGCCTTGAGGAGACAGTGGGAAGGGAAGAGCATGGAGCCTTTCTCAGACACCCTGCTCCCTTCCTTGGCTTCGCAGATGTGTGTCCTGACCTTAGGAAGAACGGTTATTGCAGAACTGAAAGATGATTTTCAAGAGGAAATTTAAAAAAACAAGTACCTGAGCATGACTGCTTTGGCATCCATGACAAGGTACAAAACTGAGTGGGTGATAGTGGCATTCTTCCTGCCTCTGCTCAGAATAGAGCTGTCCGTGGCCTATAGAAGGACCCTTCACTTTGAGAGCACTGGGCACGAGACCCTTGGCAGGATGATCAGTGCTCTTACGGAGTGTCCAACAGTTAGGGCTGAGATGAAACGCTATATAATTCAGAAGTCAAGAGCAAGGGATGGAGGCAGAGTGCATTCTTTTATATGCTGGCCCTCTACTTACCTGTTGCATGGGTTACTGACTTTCTGCGAGACTCAATTTTCCCGTCTGTAAAATGAAAATAATGAGTATATACCCCATGGCTTATCATGAAGGTTTAATGATAAAATCTAGTAGGGTGGAATATGTAGTGCCCCGCCAGTAGATTTTACATGCACCCTCTTAATAGGTGCATGGACAAAAGATATCAGAGAGCAAATACGTTTGGTCAGGTCCTTAGAAGGGCCATAAGAGGTGCAAGTGAGCTAGAGCCTGTTAACACGCAATGCCTCTGCCTCTTAGTAATGGCAGCCAGTCAATGTCTATGATTGGGTGGGTCACTTTAATAAAGGCTTTCATTCTTCTTCTTTTTTTAAGATTTTATTTATTTATTTGACAGAGAGAGTGAAAGAGAGAACATAAGCAGGGGAAGCAGCAGGGGGAGAAGGAGAAGCAGGGTCCCCACAGGACCCAGGGATCAGGACCTGAGCCAAAGGCAGACACTTAACCGACTGAGTCACCCAGGCACCCCGACAGGGCCTTCATTCTTGAGAAAGAGTTAGAAAGGAGATGAGCTAACATGGGGAAAGAAGTGGGTTAGAAGGTGAACTTTTTAATAAAGACCTGGGTCATCAAAAATTAAAATAATTCAAACGTCCTCTTTTTATGAAGACATAGATGTATGTACACATTCAAAGAGTTCCATCCAAAGAGGATTAACAGGCACACACAAACATGACTGGTATTTAAAATAGTAAGTTCACAACTATTCCCACAGCTGTGCTCCTCAGAAGGCTGGCTTGATGAGCCCAGAGGCAGACTCCATTTTCTCTGCTGCACATTGGAAGCCCACCAACATCCATTCTGGGTGTGACTGTGACCCTAAAACCCAGTCCATTTCAATGCGTTCTGCACATCCTCCACTTTGAAGCAGGAGATAAAGAGAGACATGATAAGCAAGAGCAAGTTTAATTAGCACACGCCTTGCAATATTTACCTCTCTGGGGATTATCTGTGCTTTTCTGGTTTGGAATAGACTCTTAAATCCAAGGTTTTAAAAGCATTTTACTTTCTGAATATATTTCTGGGTAAGTTTTAAAAGTCAGCACATAATGCAGGGATCTAAAGAATAGACATTTTGCACAATCCAAGGTAGAGAAATGAGTTGCCTTTTTTTTTTTTTTTTTACCTCTTTCCATAGCTTTTGAGAGTTATATTTTGAAGTTATGATTGCCAGAGCAACCTTCTAGACCTCTGGGGAGAAATGTTCCTGCTAAAATAAAAAGAAAGGACTACAGGATGAAGAGAATTCTAAACGTGTAACCAAGATGCAGCTCTTGGTTATGTCCTTCCGTGCCCCCACCCTGTGCGGCTCCATCCCCTGGGCAGGCTGCTAGAGCAAGGACCTGTCACTTAAGGAGACTCAGCCTGTGGCTTGGTAGTTGTTTCTCCTGTACGGCACGTTTGATTTACAGGATTTGGGACGAAAGTTCTGTCTTTTCTCTTCTCCACCCAGATGAAATCATTTCCTTTCGCCATCCTGCAGCTTAGTTCTTATGGAAGAGAAGGGTTAGGGTTATAAAAGAGACAGGGAGGGAAGGGCAAGCAAGGAAGAGGCAGTTTATAAGCCTGCCAGGCTTTCATATGTGAGCTTGAAAGAGGGCTCACACTTGCAGAAAGACAATGGTGCTTAAATGCCTGAACTTGCCAAACTGGTGGGGATCACCTTTCCCATCTTTGCTGAGCCAGATGCTGGAAATGTACCATGTCATTCCCTGAAAGGAATCCTTGTTAATTAGCTATATTTTGTTGTTTCTTTTTAGAGATTATTAGGGTTTTACAGCATCAGAATCTTGTTGGGAGTTAAGTTTTCAAAGTCATATTAAACCATGGGATGGAGAAAATACTCTGTGATCCTCATAAACTCACAAAAATGGAAAATGGCAAGCTTTGTCTTTTTTCCACAGCACAAGAACTTTGAAAAACAGCATGAAGGCTGTATCCAAACCCTCTCTGCCCTAAAAATGGCACAGCAATCTAAAGAATGAGTACATGCAGTGACATATGTTGTCAGCTGTCTCAATAAAAGGATGTTTCCGTTATAAGATGTTATTTCTTCAAGCCACATTCAATATTCTTGGCTGCCAGATGACAAGGGGAAAAAAAGCAAGACATTTTTAGGGCAAAGGACAAAGACTTAAGGACTGGGGGAGGGGGAGTGAAGAAGGGAGGGATAAGGTAGTTTGAAATTTGTGGCCCCTCTGTCTGTCCTATTTAATTTTTGAGATGGGTGGGGAAGAGACACATAATATAGGAGTTTGGGGGAGACCAGGTGCCTCAACGCTGACAGGTATCTGGAGGGTATTGTATTTATTTTTATACTGGAATGTTCCATTAACCAAAGGGCCAAAATTGGATGAACATGGACTGAGGGCAGGAGAGAAAGACCCTGCTACTCTTGGGTTGTCCTCAGAGAATTGCCAGGGTTGCTGTTATTCTAAGGGCTAGCTGCTCACAGAGTTACCCTCCAAAGAAGGCAGTCATGAATGGAATGATTATTGGCTTAAGATATTTAATAAGGGCATGATATAATCTCTGTAGTGTTGTAGTCAAGCTCTGGTCTTTCTCAATGTGTGTGTGCGCATGTGTGTGCGAGCACATGCGCGTGTGCACACACACCCATTTACACACTCATACACACACCCATACACATACCCTCCCTAGCCTCAATTCTGGCTAAGAGAGTTTTGTTTTTAGTTTTGTTATATAAAGTGGCAAAGATGAATAGCTTGAGAAGCTGGCCAGTGGGACCTTTGTAATGTCCCCTTCCATTATGGACTTCTGAGCCTTCAGAGGATTTGCAAATTGCTGATGGTAAAAAAAATAATAATAATAATAATTAGTTGAGAATATAAATTCTTAATCATGTTTCTTACATGTTCAAGGATTATTATTCCTTTGGCCTCTTCATCATCCACGTCAACATGGTTTAGATTGTAAGTCGGTTGAGGGTAGGGGCAGTGGACATACATGCCCTAGAATTTGCTAAGATAACCCTCACTTCAGATGTTCTGCTCTGGGGTTCCCTGAAATACCTTCAAATCTATCAGAAAATCTGCCCCATAGCTGCTCTGTCTACATGGGCTCATGTTCAGAAAAGCTGTTAGTTAAAGCTTTGTGATGAAGTAGTGAGTCTTAATTCAGGCTGGTGAGTGGTGACATCCAGGCCAGGGGCTCCTGTGGCAGAGCTGCTCCCAAGAGAGGCCACCAGGGTTGTATTGTCCTCAGAGATCCAGGGGGAGGGGAAAAGTCCCTTCATAGCATCCACAATCATTTTTATTTAAAATTGGGAGCCTAAAGCACTTTGCCTGATACAGTGAAATTTACTCCAGCGTTGGCAGTGACTATACGTATGACTGTCCTATTTTCAGGAAATGATCTGCATCTCTTAAGTTCTGCCAAAACATGAATAAAACTAAAATATCCCTAAGTGAACTTAAAATCATTCTGGAACAGAAAAGCTCCCCAGTGAGATGAGAATTGCCTTTTTTCTTTTTTTAAAAGTGAATCTTTGAACCATGAGAGACGATGGACTCTGAAAAACAAACTGAGGATTCTAGAGGGGAGGGGGGTGGGAGGATGGGTTAGCCCGGTGGTGGGTATTGAGGAGGGCACATTCTGCATGGAGCACTGGGTGTTATGCACAAACAACGAATCATGGAACACTACATCTAAAACTAATGATGTAATGTAGGGGATTAACATAAGAATAAAAAAAAATGGGAAAAAAAAAAGTGAATCTTTGAAAATGAAATTTTGCTTAATTTTCTTCCCTTCCCGTTTTCTCAGTTAAATTTTTCCACGGTTCAAGGGAGGAAATCGTCTCCTTTTGGTTCCGGGGGAGTAGCTGTAGCAAGTTGAGCAAGTCCTTCAATTTGGATCCTATGTTTTAGTCCCCACCACCCCCTGCCAGACACACACACACACACACACACACACACACTCTCTCTCTCTCTCTCTCTCTCTCTCTCTCTCTGTTTGCTGGGGGAGCAGCTTCTGGGAGCCTCAGGCCCCAGCGGGACCATGACATCTGCTGTGGATGCTCAGCAGCACAGCGGACACGTCTTTGAAAACTGAAGTGTTGCTGTCATTTAGGGAACAGAGCAATTTCCTCCGTCAGAGCCGAACACTTGGACTAAGAGAGCGTACTTAGTTCTCATGGAAGTTAGCATCTGAAGTAAGTGTCAGAAGCAAATCTCTTGACCCTGAAGTTGAGGTCAACCACTCCTGGGCAGGGTCAGGAGCTTAAAAGAAAGGTTGTTAATAGAGTTTAATGGGGTGAAGGCTATTTCCAACTGAATCTTCAAAAGCCCTTCAGGCTGCAATTAGAATTTACTGTTTGCTTAAGAAAAATGACTCTACCTACCCGTCCACAGCCATTGATTCTTATTTATTGATACTACTTAACTAGTGGCATTAAAATAATATAGTTAAAACAGTCCAACATTCGATGTTTATCTTTATTCCTTTCTCTTCCGGCTCCGGCCATACCAAAGGTTTTTAAATTTTCTGAACAAGCCATGTCATTTTGTGGTTGGCTTTAAACATGTTGTTTCTCTTTTAGGAAAACTCTTATCCTTTCATTTGTCTCTCTGCCTGGCTAATTCCTCCTCATCCTTTGAGTCTTGAGCTGCCTCTACCAGCGTCTCTCTGGCTGAGTGGGGTGCCATTCCTGTGAGCTCCCCGAGCCCCTGGATTTACCCACCCACATGTCACACTTCAGCTTGTCTGATAGGACCTCCCACCTCTGCACCAAAGCTCTCCAGTGCCTGGCACACACTAGATACTCAATATCTGTTGGATGAATAAATACATGAAGACTAGAGGAATGGACAAATAAGCAAAGTGCTTGGCAATTAGTGGAAGTATAGTGTCTTTTAAATGTTACTGTACATCAGGATCACTTGGAGTACAGGGATTTTGCATGAAACATAATGATATGTGTGGTAAGCTACAAATAATTCGTTACTGCTAGAGCATAAAATGTGAGACAGAAGTGGAGGTTGACGAGGCTGGAAGAATAGGCAGGGAACAAGATTTGAGGGAAGTGCCAATGGGCTGGGGTTTTATTTGCAGTATAGGTTATGGGGAGTCAGCAAAGGGCTATAAGTATGATTAGATTCCTGTCATCTGTAGAAATTAGATTGAGCACTGGTTCTCAACCTTGGCTGCATATTAGAATTATCTGGGTAATTTTAACAAATAAGCAATAAAGCCTGGGTCTATTCTGAGAGATTTGAATTTAATTGGTCTGAGGTGAGGCCTGGGCTTTGGGTGGTTGCAAAGCTTCCCGGGTGATCCTAATATAAAGTAAAAACTGAGAACTACCAAAATAGAAGAGAAAATCTGTCCATACAATTTGGCAATCAACTCTCTTGTGACATCTCTTAAATTGTAGTTGTGTATTGAGGAAAAGCAAATTGAAAACCACAATGAGATATCACTATACATTTACGAGAATGGCTAAAATAAAAAAATAGTAATAAAACTAAATACTGGGGAGCATGCAGAGCAATTAGATCTCTCATACATAGCTGATGGGAATGTATGATAATTTCTTAAAAGCTTACAATGCAACTACCATACCACCCAGTATTTGTAGGCCTGGGCATTTATCCCAGAGCAGTCGAAACGTAGGTTGACAAAAACGCTTGTACACAAATGTTCATAGCAGCTTTAGTTATGATAGCCCCACACTGGAAACAATCCAAATGTCCTTTGATGGGCGAATAGTTATATAGATTCTGGTATGTCCATATGATGGCATACTGGTCAGCAATTAAAAAAAACAAACAATGACCCATGCAACAGCTTGGATGGATCTCAAGGGCATTATGATTAGTGAAAAAAGCCAATCTGAAAAGATTACATGCTATATGAGTCTACTTACATAACATTGTTGAAATGACAAAACAATAGAAATAGAGAACAGATGAGTTGTGCCAGAGGACAGGGATGCCAGTAGATCTGATTACCAAGGGGGTAAACTTAAGGGGTCCCTTTGCGATGATGGAATAGTTCTGTGTCCGGATTGTGGTGGTGGTTACACAAATCTATATAGGGGATTAAATTGCATAGAACTACATCCACACCCAAGCACACAGTTGAGTGACTGGTAAAAAGTGACAAAAACTGAATAAAGTCTGTAGTCTATGTATCAGTATGGTGCCAATGTCAATTCTTTGTTTTGATATTTGTACTACAGTCATATAAGATGGCACCATGGAAGTTGGGTAAAGGGTTCATGGGACTCTATGTTCTATTTTTGCAACTTCCTGTTGTCTACTACTATTTCAAACTAAAAAAAAAAAATTATAGCTATATATTATTATTCATTAGTTGTATTATTTAAAATTTCATGCATTTATATTTTAATTCTTTAGATAGATTGGAGATTTAAGTATAGTGACAGTGTTTCATAATTGTCCTACTTCAAGTCAACATTGTAATTCAATGCAGTTAAACTCCATTCATTTCAATGAACATTTGAGGGCCTACTAGACACAAAATTAATGAGTTTTAGTCTGCTCACCATTAATATTATATTGTCAATCCAGCCTAGCACAGTGATGTGTATACAGTGAGATCTCACAACAGGGTATCATTTGCTGGCCTTATTAATTTTTATGGTGATGTGTGATAGACCCCTTATTTACAAAAACACTGCATTTTCTTTGTCTCCTTTCTCTGAAAAATGGAACATAATGTAAGGAAAATACATTTTCCAAATTAATTTCTGTTCTTTAGATTTCTAAGCCACAGGACTGATGAAAATATTTATTTGATCCATACATATATTTTATGTTTTAAATTGCAAGCATGTTTTAGTATCTTACATCAAAAGGCATAATATGTATTTCTATTCTTACCTTGAAATCAGGAAAAAAACAGCTTACGCTACCAAATGACATTCTTGATCTTTTTTTTTTTTCTTTAATAATCACTAAGCTTAAATTTGTGGGGAGGAGTGCAATTTTCTTAATGTTTTCTACTTGGTTCAACATTCCCAGACAGCAATTACAAGCCAAATATCATTTCAGTAAATGAGAAATTCTTGTTTTCATGTACTGATTGGCTTTATTACACATGAAGGTTAATTGGGAAGCTTCTGGAGCTTATCTGAGTAATGATGAACAGCTGCAACAGATTGCACTCCCCCGGCCCCCACCTCATTTTGACCGAACTGCACCCAAACAAAACCTCCTGCAAAGGGAACGTGATTAAACGGCACCACAGATCCTGGTTGCAGTTGTATCTGAGTGAACATCACAGGAAGCCAGAGGGAAACAGAAAGCCCGAGAGGAAATGCTCACTTTAGCAGTGGTGTCCCACCCCCAGACCACTGCAGCTATCGGATTTGACTCCTGGGGTTCCAAAGTACCGTGCTTAACTAGATCTTTATCCTGCACGAGTAAGTGGTACCACCCACGGCAAAAATGTGCTTGATAACACAGAGGCGCTCAATGGCGGGTTTTTCCAGCCCCACTGTAAGAGTCACCCTGCTGATTTCAGTAGCAGAGAGGAAGGATGGCTCTGACTGCTTTGAAGAGCTTCTAGAGTACATTACCTGTCTCATAAGATCTTTAATAACAACAGCTAATGTGTCTGAGCGACTTGTCATGGGCCAAGTGTTGTCCTAAGTGTGTGTCACGTGTCGCCTCAGCTAATGCTCTCTATAACCCTAGGGTAGAATTATTATGTATGTGTTAGAGATGATACCTAGAGGACTTACGGAGCTTGTCTAGGGTCACAAAGTCAGTGGTTGTTTGAGCCTGAGCTTAAGTACAGGTCCGTCCTTCCCTAGAGACTCACTTTTCCTCACGGGTAGGTTAACAGATAATGCCGTTCAGAGAACTCATTCAGAGAAAGAGTTGCCTGGTAGAGAAGTTATTAGGGTGGTAGATATCTTTCCAGTTCAGTTACCAATTGGCCAAGTCACCAAGTGGATAGCCAATACTCTCTCTGGTTGTCTACACGCGTATTTGGGGTGGCCTGCTTTCCACTGTGTGGTATTGTGATACTGCCGTGTGTGTTAGGGAGTTAAAGTTTTCAGGTAAAAGCAACTTGCTTAGTGATAAAGGAAGAGTTAATAATGCTTTGGATGGCAGCTGGATGTGCACCATTGGTTCCCTCTCTTGCTGGCTGGCTTTGGCTAATCCAAGGCTCCTCTAGCCCATGCACTCCTCTTTGAGCCTTTCTACACAGCTTGGTCCTGTCATGATCTTCATCTGAGGCATTAAGGGGCTTCATAAACAGTCTTTCATCTCACTGTCTGTTTTTAAAATGATTTCCTCTACCTCTCTTATCTTTTCAGTTTATGATAGCAAGGAAGTGTGGTAATAGCTTAAGAGGGCAGGTTTGGAATCAGACAGACCCAGGTTCAAATTCTAGTACAGGCACTTGCTGATCCTTAGACACACGTTTTGGTCAAGTCACTTAATTTCTCTGAGCTTCAGTTTTCTCATCTGTAGAATGTGAGCAATGACACAATATTTTTGGGTTGTTGTGGGAATTACATGAGATGATTCATGTGAAGCCCTATTTCCGGCACAATGGAAGTGTTCAAGTGTTAGTCAAAAGTAATTATCAACAACAAGAACAATTCAACCCCATTCATTTCCAATCCCTTATACCTGCTCTTCCCATAATTTGGAATTCTTTTTTTCTTCTTCACTAATCTCTGAGCATCCTTAGGCTCCAATGTGCCATTTAACAAACATGAAGACCATGCATGTGTAGTTCTGTGCAATTTCAAAACTTACATTGCTCTGTATTCTAGCTGCCAAACACTGTAATAACCACCACTTTCTTAATTTTTCTTTCTCTGATACATTATTTAGCACCTGTGTAAACCTAAGCAGCTGTGCTCAACTACGTATAAATGTTTGCTTATATGTTTCTGTTCCATTTATTTATGTGATTCTGTGTACAGCCAGTTTCTTTATTAAATTATATACTCCCCAGGGCCAAGGATCACATTTTCTACTTTTGCAACAGGTCTGGGTGTCCTTCCAAGAATAGATTTTTAGGAAGGCTGAAACTAAAACATATAGTTCTGCTTTAATGAGATGTTAGTGGCAAATTTCCAAACACTGCGTTTTTATCTAGGGCATTATTTCTTGAAGAAATGTCAGCAATGCTCAGCATTCTATAGAAATGTTCAATCTGGGGGCCTTGAGTTGGTGACTTTTGATATTTAAAGAATTAAAAGAACAAGTCTGTGATTTGAGAAATAAGTCAACATTAACAAAAAGAAAGAAAGGGTTTAGGGGCACCTGGGTGGCTCAGTCTGTTAAGCGTCTGACTCTTGGTTTCAGCTCACATCATGATCTTGGGGTTATAAGATTGAGCCCCAGGACAGCTCCGTGCTCAGCAAGGAGTCTCTTTGGGATTCTCTTTCTCCCTCTACCTCTGCCACTCCCCCCGCTTGTGCTCTCTCTCTAAAATAAGAAATACATCTTTTTAAAAGAAAAGAAAGGAAGGGTTTAGTAATTTAGTAATTGTTACTCTCAAGAAAACTTTAGACTATATTTCCTTTGATCAGTGAAATGATTGATACATTGGATTAAGAAAATCTCAAGTCATGCATAATGGTCATAATAATAATTGCTGCACTTTTTGAGCACTGAGTAGGTGTTGGCGCCTTGTTAGGAGCTAGGTTTGTCTTGTCTCAACTAGTCTTCCCAGTGCTCCCAGGGGTAGGTATCATGTTCCTCCCCATGTCACATACAAGGAACCTAACGTTTAACCCATTGTCCAGAATGCAGCTGAAAAGTGATGGAGCCAGGCCATGTTGACCACTGAGCTACACAGCCTCCTTCACGCGAGGGAGTTTTACAGATGAACTGTAAAGATAATTCCAGCCGTCCTCTTTTCCTTCATCCACACCACCTTTTCCCAGCTCCCCCCCACAAAGGGAAAGCGGGGGGAGTGGCAGAGGTAGAGGGAGAAAGAGAATCCCAGAGACTCCTTGCTGAGCACGGAGCTGTCCTGGGGCTCCTGGGGTATATTCATGATTGCTTAGTGTAAATAAATAATGACAACTGTAGGGGTTTTGGACAGTTTGCAAGAAAAACTGAAGAGAGAAAAAGAAAACTCTCTCCCTAGTTGTTTGCCTTCATATGCTCCTGCTCTCCACTGGGCTGGCTCTCTATTCTCTGCCTGCTGGTGGAGTCCTCAGGACAGCCTTGTCCTGTCAGAAGGAAGCCATTAGGGAAAATGCCTCACTGCCTTTCAGAGGACAGACAGGAAATATCTTTTGCTTTCTTTCTTTTACTCTTATCCTCTCCCTTTTGCTTCCCCAGCTCTGTTCTTTTGGAATAAGTAACGGCTAACTTCACCCAGGTGTTGGGTAACTTGAGCCCTCCCGGGGCACAGTCCCAGAACGCTGGCTCTGAACACGCACCACACGCAGCTGCTTGGGGCCCTGCTTTTTGGCAGCCTTACAGCTCTCATCTGCTCCTGCTGGATCTCAGGACCCAGCAGTTACGGAGCTGGCCTCTGGGCCTGCACGTAAGGCATGCTTTAATAAGAAAAACATCGGGTTGGTCTCTTCTAACTTCAAACATTCTGTAAGTCTCTCAGCCTTGAGTCCTACGAGATCCAAGAACTTCTCAGTGGAGTCAGGACGACACTGTGGCTAGTTTGTGGAAGAATCCTTTTATTTGTTCTCTTTTACAACAGGGGTACCTAGAGAGTTTCCAGGTCACAGCAACATGCTACGTTCTACCCAATGGCAGAGGGGAGAGGGCCAGGGGGAGCATTGGGCTCCCCAAATGCCTGGGCTTTGACAGGTGCTCTGCTGCATTCATACTTTGTAATTCTGTGCCCTCTTTCTTAAAGAGGGCTTCCCAAATTGTATAATTTTCGGGCCACTTAAAACCTGGTTGGTGGCTTTTTGAGCAGGGGTTCAATCTATTATCATGTTTGACTAACAAATTTAAACCGTTGACGGTTAAATATGAAGAAGTTAGTGCATCTAATATGAACAACTAACATTTCTTGAGTCTTTACATGTATCAGGCACTGTTGTAAATATTTTTCTTGTATTAACTTCTTCAATCCTTACAAAGAGCCTAAGCAGTAAGGTCTACTATTAGCCCATTTTTAGGATGGGGATATTAAGTAACTCACCCCAGGGTTCCCGCTAGTAAGTAACAAAGATTGTACTTGAGCCTATCCAGAGTCTTGCTGTCAGCCACGGTACTCTGCTGGTATGAACTGAGTTTTTATTTTACTTCTGGTTCTTTTGATGTCTTTGTTCTTTGTCTTCACTAAGTCAATGCATTTCTTTTTGCCTTAGTTTCCTCATCAGATTTTCTCTCTCTCCTTTCCAGAGATAAGAATGGATTTACAACATTTGGTATAGGAGACTGGAATCAAAGAAGCTGCAAATCTCCAACCCAAATCCAGAGAAGGCAAATGACTTGCCATTTGGCAACAGAAGTGGGATGGGGACTTCAAGGCTCTATTTCCCACTGCTCTAAGTAAAGGCTGTTCTACAGAACATACTTACATCGTAGTAAGTATAGAGTATAGTGTAGTAGTAAGTACCGAGTAGAATAGAATTTCTATCTGTATTCAAAGTTTGACTTAAATCAGTGTTCTTATCTTAATTTTAAAAAATTGAAAAAAAACCTTTTTATTTTACGTGTAAATAATTGTATCTTTGTTCACATCAAAAGAAATTCCAGGCTGTATTACAAAAGGGAGCAGTTAACTTCTGTGACTCACATTATCATTACTTTTTAAAAAGAGCCATTCAATAAATAAACAGCTCATATTTCAGTTCAGTGTTGTTTATGTTTTCACTACATTCTTCTATAAAATCTAACATAAATATGTAAGTTGAAGTTGTTTGCTTAGAGGAGTCCAAAACATTTACTCCCACGTGAGGAATGAATGTAGATTTTTCTCTTGAAGGTTTCTCACAGTATTATGTGGTTAGCTGGAGTTTCGTCCATACTCAAGGTCATTGCAAATCTGAAACCCTCAGGAAACACATTGTATTATTGTTCTTGAACCACTTGAGCATTACAGATTGATTGAGTTAAAAAACCATATAATGGATAAAAAGCACAAAGTTGTATTATTATGGTTTTCTTCATGTAACACCAGAATTTTTAACTGTTGCTTTAAATGTGTATGACAATAGCTCCCTCAAATTTTAAATAAATGACCTTCTCTATTATTTCTTCTTGCATTCTCTGTGTGTAACACATGAAGGCTCACAATATTTTCTGCCCTCACCTAACCCACACTAAGAATTTCCACTCTTCACATTTTGCAATAATTCCTCACTAAGCCTTAGGGCTATAAAGGTAACTTAAATGTCAGGAGACCCAACTCACCCAGTCAGGCTTCTGAGACTTCTCACCTCCAACCCCTGAGCCTGTCAGTCTCCCCAGTCCTAAATAAGGAGAGAAAGAGAGGAAACAATGCCTCTCATCTACTCTAACTTCTCCTCAAGAGACCACACTGCGGTTCTGGTTTTTTTCACTTTCACATTCTTGGAAAGAGAGTTGACGTGTGTTACCTCAATGTCCTTACCTCTTTCAGTCCTTAGAAGCCTCTTCATCTTCGTGACTGCAGCACGAAGATGGTTGGCCACTCCATTTTCTGAACCCCTCCACTTTTTACTTTCTAGACACTACCCGCTTTTGGTTCTCTTCTTAGCTCTTGGACTACTTTTCCCCCTCATGTCCCTTTTAATGATTCCTCTTCCCCTGCCCTAATCCTAAATGGTATCTAAGTTTCTAATTGTATTTGTTGTTCCTTTCTTCAGCTTTACAAATCACCCTGAGTGATTTCTCCCACTCTCTTGGCATGAAGTCTATCATTTTTTTTCTACAAGTTCTACAAGTTCAAGCCTCCTGCTTGATCCTCTTATCTGACCACCAGACACAAACATCCAGCTGACTTTAAACTGCTCCAGCTGGAAGAACCGAAGCACCTTAAACTCAACATGTACAAAAAGAAAACTATCATCTTCTCTGTAAGATCCGTCCTTTGCTTTGTATTCTATATGGACATGGGTAAATGTCATCACTGTTGATGATCTATTCATCTTAACATGTCAGAGTTCTTTACCTCCTCCTCTACCTTACTCCAGTAGCCAATCATCCACCAAAATCTTGGCAAGTCTATCTTGAAATGCCTCTCAAATTCATTTATTCTCCCCTCTTCCCATTGTTATTCTTTTAAATATGTCACATATAATCACAGATAATTCTATCTGCTTAGCTGATATTTCTGATTGCAATATCTCGCTCCTTCCCTTCACCTCCACTGTATTCTCTTTATGGCACCAGGATGGTCTTTCCAAATATGCATCTTATCAGGAGGTGCCTCTGTTTACAAACCTATGGTTCTTTAAAGATCTGTAGCATTAGGTGGGAAAACAATCATACAACAGAATACAAGGAATAATCTCAGTCTTAGTAAAAATAACACAAAGGACCACACACACACCACCACAAAATGTGAGTAGTGCTTATCTTGTTATTGCTGAGCCATGGTATTGGGATGAGTTATATTTTCTTCTTTTTGCTTGCTCTTATTTTCTGTACTGAGCATGTGTGACTTAAGTCACAAGGCAAAAATACTATTCAAAAACAAACTGATGGGGTAAAAAAGAAGCTGACTTAAGTAACTTTAGAAAATAATGTTTTTACTAGATACGGTAAGGCTGAAAACAAAAAGAACTATACATAAACACTCTGCTCTGGCTGGTGAATTCATTTCTCACAGGGTTATGGGTTAGTAATTTTGTAACTCTACAAGCACACCAGGGCTAAATGAATATGTAAATAAATTGTAGATAATGGGAAGGTTTTCCACTGCCAGGGATAGAAGTTATAAATAAGCAGGGAAGGCTAGAATAAGCTCTGTAGTGCAGAATTAGCATTGGAAACATCAGTTCAAACTCACATTTAGTTTATTATTTAGACAGATAGATAAATACAGAAATAATTATAAATATGTGTGTATATGGTTAGTATACGTGTTTATATTTCCCTGCTCTGTCCTTAGAGAGGGCATAGAAGCAGTAAAACTCCAGCAGCAACAACCATACCCAGCACCTAGATCTTGGTTTCCAGATGTCATTTTCCAACAAAAGAACCAAACCTCCTTGGAGAAATGTCTGATTTCAGTCCTGGGTCAGGGAAAATCCAAGGTGAGCCTGGGGCATTTGTGATGCTAGAATGAAAGGAAATGCTTTTTTTTTTTTTTTTTTTAAAGAGGAAGCATGTCAAAAGGACATAGGAGCCAACTTGAAAGAGCTTGAAATGGCCAGAGGTGGAATGATTTGAGGGGGAAAAAAAAAAAGCCGCATTGGAATTGAATTATAACTTGAAAAACAAAACAAAAACCTGATTCCATTCTAATATAAATAACTGATTGAATAAATAAATAAATAAATAAATAAATAAATAAATAAATAAGGGAGAAGTGGCAAATCTTTCTTAAAGGATTCCAAATAATATATGTAGACGCCACTTCCCTCTCCTGGGGTGGTGGGGTGGGGGTGCAGGTGGTTGGTGGTGGAGCTTGATTCCTTCTGTGCAGGCTAGACTTAGCAGCTCTCTCCTAATGAATTGCCATGACTTACAAGTTTCTTGTGAAACTGAAACACTCTAAGGTTATTTCAGGAACATGACAATTCATTAGAAGAGGGGAAAAGTTGTCTCTGCATCATGGAGAATCCTGACAGACGGCACCTCAACCGTGTGAGCAGTCTTGACCTCACTAGTGATGTGCATTTTTTTTTTTTTTAAGCCAGAATTCCAGCAACTTTTATTGACTACCTTTTAAAAGCCCTATGCTGCTGTTTTACAAGGCGTAACAGACCAGCTCACTTGGTCAAAGCATTCTACATCATTAGTTTGAACTAACTTGTACTGAGACAGCTACAGCATCAAAGGAGTTAAGGCAAATTGGAATTCATAGAAAAGGAGAAGACACTTCACACTACGCTGAAAGAAAAATGGAAAAGCTAAGAGGAGAGACGCGGAGGGCAACACTGAATACAGCGACACTCACACTCGTAAGCACGGAACACCAGGAGGGACGTTGGACTACTTCAATGTCAGAGCCCATTGCATACGGCAGAAGAAAACGCAAATTAAACACAAAATGGATGAAGCCCACAAAAATCCAGTCATGTACTTGGATAAGTCTTCATGGTCTTTGTGCATACCCAGAAAATTGAAGTTTTCTTTTTCTTTTCTTTTTTTCTTACTTTTTTTTTTTTGCATCATAACATTTGATAAAAATCTTTTGGTTTTTTTTTTTTTTTTTTACTGAGATAAACCTGTTCGGGGGAACAGCTACTAGATGAATTTAAGGGTTTTATGCACCTTATAGAACTTAGAGCAAAAATAGTTTTAGTTGATTTCATTATAAATAACGTTTTCAAGAACCTGTGCAAAACTGTCAGTAATTTCCTAAAGCACAATTGCTCAGAAAAATCCATGATTGTTCAGCCTTCACACCCTTCTTCATGTAAGAACGCCTTTCTGTACATCTCACAGTTACTTATTAGGTTGAAAGGTATATGGTGAATGGTCATTAGATGTCTCGACGGCCACCTGCTGCTGACCACTCGCTTCCTCAACGGGAACCGTCGTGGTCTGCACATGTGTATACTGCGGCAAATAAGCTCCTTGCATAGCTGATGTCGCAGGCATGTGTGTTCCGGTGCTGCCTAGTGACAGATGACTCATCTGCTGGGCCAGAGGGCTGATCATAGATGTCAGCCGTAGTGACATGGCGTGCTCCATCGAGGGAGTTAACATGGCCCCGGGGTGCTGTAGGATATACGGGTGAGGTTGCATCCAAGAAGGACTTTGCACCCGCTAGGCAGATACAGGAGATGCAATATAGGGTGTAAGAGAAGTTTGAGTGATCATTCGGTTTGTAGCAATACTGTATGGTGAAGGATAAAATCTGTTTTGTATAGCGGGTGTGGTTGGGTCATAAGTAAATGTCATTCCAGCAAGTCTCACCTCTCCTTCTCTATGCCACGGTCTCCCATTAGGGATGTATTTGGTTGGGTTCTGCCTCTTCTTCTGTCCTCTGCCCGCAAACTTTCACAATAAAGGTTCTGTAGGAGCAGGAACTCCAGGTGGTGTCTTAATGAGTTTTCCATTAAAATGACCAATTACGGCTTCACACTTATCTGTTGATTCCATCCTAGCAAAGCCAACACCACGACCTGTACCCTGGAATCACGTAGTATCCTTGTAGAAATAACTTGTCCAAATGGTTAGAGCTTATCTTCAAGTTCTTGCTCATCCACGGACAGTGGCAAATTAGAAATGTATAGGTTAGTAGGATCTTGTTCCTATTGCTTTGCCATTTAAGCTTGAACCCCACTAGCCTTCAGGGCAGACACAGGTTTCTGGGCTGCTGCAGGACTGTTGAAGTTGACAAAACCATAACCAAAGGTTATTTGTTTGTTGTCTTATCCAAAATTGCCTTCGTGGAGACTATTTTCCCATGTGGCTGACACAGCTTCACCAGGTCCTGGTCTGTGGTGTTGGGAGGCAGTCCCCGGATATAGAGGTGCATTGTGATATGCTATTTTGACATCATGTCCTCCCCTGCACCATGTAATGCAATGAATGGGGCATGTCACCTCTGACGAATTCTTCCCCAAATCATGAGAAAACATCAGACAAATTGAAACTGAGGGTCATTCCACAAAATATCTGACTAGTACCCCTCAAAAGTCTCAAGGTCATAAAAAACAAGAAAGGCTAAGAAACTTTCGTAGATGAGAGGAGACTAGGGAACAGGATGATTAAACATGGTGTGGTGCCCTGGATTGGGTCTTGGGACAGAAAAAGGACATCAGTGGAAAAAAAGGTGAAACTGGAATGAAGTCTGTGGTTTATTTATTTTTTTTAAAGATTTTATTTATTTATTTGACAGAGAGAGATAGTGAGAGAGGGAACACAAGCAGGGGGAGTAGGAGAGGGAGAAGCAGGCTTCCCGCTGAGCAGGGAGCCCGATGAGGGGCTCGATCCCAGGATCGCGGGGTCATGACCCGAGCCGAAGGCAGACGCTTAATGATTGAGCCACCCAGGTGCCCAAAAGTCTGTAGTTTAATTCATAGTAATATATTAAGCTTAATTTCCTAGTTTGATCAAATGTTCCGTGGATATGTAAACTGTTAAGATTAGGGGAAGCTGGGTGAAAGGCATATGGGAACTCTCTATACTAACTTTGGAACTTCTGTATAACTCAAATATTAATCCAAAATAAAAACTAAAAAACAACAACAACAAAAAAAGTGGAAAGGAAAAGAAAGAACATGGCTTCCCATTGCTTGTGCAACGCTTGTCTTGAAAAACTCATCTTGGAAGTTTTTCAGAATGACATGCCTGGGCTCCACCTGGAAGATCCTGATTCAATAGGACTGTCAGTGAGCCAGGGAAGCTCGGAATTGTGAAGTGCCACAGGACATTCTCAGACACCACAGGTGTTGCAAAACCACTTGTCTGCAGGACAGAGCTGGCCGGTGACACGGCCCCCACACAGACTTCAAAACTTTTTATAGTAAACAATTGCTCAGAGACTATAGCCAGAAATGCTCTTTACAATTACAGTTAAGAACAGACTAATTAATAAGACAGACATGATTCTGAGTTGAAGGAATATGATTGGTAAATTGAACAGTTTTTCACTCAAAGAATTGTGTGGAATCTGTGTATTCTATTTTTAAATACAGTATATTTTAAGTGTGCCACTTCACAACCCTAAACCCAAAAGCTTATTAAATATTTATGGACCCAGGAATTACTTCCACATCTTCATTTTGCATTCCATTCACTTTGAAGTGAAAATTTACACATATTTCCAGCAGGATTTTCAAATGGCTATCCTGCATTCACAAGCTTTGGGTGAAACTGAAACACTCTAAAGTGATTTCGATAAACAGAAACAACAACAACAACAACAACAAAACCCCAAACCAACTTGGTAAGATGTAGGGGAAAGTTAAAAAAAAAAACAAACTGATTAAAAGAAGTTTCAAACAAGATTAAAATCAGAGAGGTCATGTAAGTTCAATCTCAAGTGGATGTACGTGTCTGTGTGTACATGTCTGTGAAGCCTCTTATGGAGGTCCGCGAGTACCTGGAGATTCACGAAGAAGTGTCAGGGGTTCCTTGGACTCTTTGGAGGAAAGAATATATATATGTAAATTTTCCTGGGGATTCTCTCTCCCTCTTTGTAAAAGATTTCTTTTATTATTTATTTGTCAGAGAGAGAGAGAGAAAGAGAGAGCACAAGCAGGGGGGGCAGCAGGGAGAGGGAGAAGCAGGCTCCCTGCTGAGCAAAAGGAGCCCGATGCGGGGCTCCATCCCAGGACCCTGGGATCATGACCTGAGCCGATGGCAGATGCTTAACAGACTGAGCCACCCAGGTGTCCCCCAAAAAATAAAATCTTAAAAAAAAATAAAACGGTCTTCCTTTAGTGGCCTCGTCTGGCTACTGTTACTTGTCCTGCAGGACTTAGCCTTACTATCATCTTTTTTTTTTTTTTAAGATTTTATTTATTTATTTGAAAGAGAGAAAGAGAGAGAGAGAATGAGTGTGGGGAGGTGCAGAGGGAGAAGCAGACTTCCAGCTGAGCAGGGACCCTACTCAGGGCTTAATCCCAGGACCCTGGTATCATGACCTGAGCTGAAGGCAGACGCTTAACCAACTGAGCCACCCAGGTGTCCCTTCCTGGGGATTCTCAATGAGGACCATGAGCCAAAAATAATAAAGAAATATTGACTGTGGGGATAGTCTTTTGAGAAATAATAGCATACTTTTATATTAACTAAATTACACTTTTAAATCAAATAGCAAAAAAAAAAAAATAGATGCACTGTGATCTGATCTCATAACAAGAGCTATTATTAATGTAGATATTTATTTTTCCCAACAGAGAGTTGAGAAAAGTCTTACAATGCAATGAACATTCCCCTAAAGCATGACCAAGATGGAAGCCTCGGTCTAAGGGAAGGTCATTCATTCGTCAAATGTTTATAAAGTTTTACTATGGGCCAGGCACAGTTCTAGGGTTTTGGAATATGTTAGTTGAAAAACAGATAAACACCTGTCTCTCACAGGATTTACTTTCAAGTAGGGAAGGCAGACCGCAAAGAATAAACAAAGTAAGTAAATCACATAGTATGTTAGAGGGTGATATAAACACTATGGAAAAAAAGAAAAATACTGAACAGGATAAGGGGGGTTGAAACTGCTAACCGAGGGTGGGCAACAGTGGTCCATTAAATAGAGTGAGAGGGAAGCTCTCATCAAAGAGGTGAGACTTGAACAAAGATTTGAAGGAGGTGAGGGAATTAGCCAAATGGATCCCGGAGAAGAGCTTTCTGAGCAGAGGGAGCGGTTAGAGCAAAGGCCACGTTTGAAGAGGTACAAGGAGGCTCCTGGCAGGAATGGAATGAGCAGCCAGAGAGGAGGGAAGGACAGGGAGAGAGGAAGTGGGGGCTTTGAAGCCACAGTAAGGAGGTGGGTTTTCTCTCTGCATGAGATGGGACTCATTACAGGTATTTTTCGCTCTTTTTTTATTTTTTTTTTTGTTTTTACAGATTTATAAGTATGAACCTTAATGTACATAACTTCATCAGAAGTTGACAGATCGAGGCAACAGAAAATATGGAAGGCTAGAGGGCATTTGCTAAGCCAAATTAATGTATTAGCCAGCTCTGAAAGTAGTGAATGAATTTGCTTTTCAAACACACAGGAAACAGTTACAATGTCCATGTATTAGACCACAAATAGAATCTTCATATGCTCAAGAAAGAAGAAACCATACATAACACATTATCTCACAACAGTGCAAAAAAAAAAGCAGGCATTAACAAGAATAGACTATTTAAAAAAATATATATGCATTTAGAAATTGAAAAGCACTCTTTCTAACAACTCTTGGTTTAACAAGGGTATCAAACCCAATTACAAACTAGGCAAAAATTAATGACAAGAAAAACATGGCATATTGAAACCTATGTAACCTAGTCAATATGCTACCCAGAAATAGTAAACTGAACTCAAATCCTCTTATGATCATTTATATTGAGGTTATTGATTGGGAAGTAGTGGACCCTGAAAACCGGGGTAGGAGCATACAGGTGGATCTAATATAACTGAAGAAATTGAAGCTTCAAATTCTGCTTACTTTGCCAGTAGAAGGAGCTTTTCCTCTCTAATTGAGGAAGTGGGTCTCCCTTAGCCTGAAGAACTTGCGGTGTGGCCTCCCTTGAGGCAATTGTCTTGCAGGGGAGCGTTGAGAACTACAGGGCTTTACGCAGAGGAATAGCAGAGTTTATGTTTCAGATTAATTACTCTGGCTGTTGCGTGGCAAAAGACTCTCGATGGCAACAGGGGATGCCAGGAGACTGTTTAGGAGGCCATTATAGTAATTCAGATGAGAGGAAAACAGGGACGGGGCCATTCTGGAAGCAGCGCATGTAGAGGGAAGTGGTCAGAGTCTTGATATATTCTGAGGATAAAGCCAGCACAATCTTCTGACTGGTTGTGTAGGGGATGTAGGGGAAAGAAGAGCCAAGGATGACTCCAGGGTTTTTGGCCTGAGCAAATAGAAGGATGGAGTTGCCCTCAAAGAGTTGGAGAAGACTGCAGGTGGAGAAGATTTGGGGAGAAGGTAAGGAGTTCAGTTTTGGATCTGTTAAATTTGAGAGGCTAGAGACATCCTAGTGAAGATATGGAAGAGGCAGTTGGGCTATATGAGTCTAGAATTTGGGAGAGAGGTTTGCACTGGAGGTCTACATTTGAGAACCATCAGCATATAAATGCTAAGGTAGTCATGGGATTTGGTGAGGTCACTAAGGGATTGAGGGTAGATGGGGAAGAGAAGAGGCCAAGGACTGAGCCTGGGACTCTCCAACACTAAGTCTTCAAGGAGAAGTAGCAGAACCAATCAAGGAGACTAGGAAGGAGGGACCAGTGGGGAAGAAGGAAAACTGGGAATGTAGCATCCTGGAAACCAGTATAAAGAAACTTGCTAAGGAGGAGTGACTGATCTACCTTGTCACGTGACAAGTAGGATGATCAGTGAGAACTGACCATTGGATTTACTAACATGGAAATTACTGATGACATTGTCAAGAACAGTCTCAGTGGAGGGGTGAGGGCAAAAACCTGATGGAGTGCATTCCAGGCAGAATGGAGGGAAGAAATTAGAGACAAGCCAGGCAATTTGCTGCCGGGAGGAGCAAGAGAAGGGAGTTAGTAGGGAAAGCAGAGTCAAAATAAGTGCTTGTTTCTTTTTAAGGTGGGAGAAATAATAGTATGTTGGAATCCTGATAGAAATGATCCAACAGACAGCGAGAAATGAATGGTGTAGGACACAGAGGGGAGACATGGTGGACTGACATTTTGGTCAGGCAAGAGGGACAGGATCTAGTAGACACCGAGAAGGGCTGACACTTAGAATGGAAATTTCATCTCTGGAAGAGGTGGGGAAGCAGAGAATGTGGGCAGATATTTTGGTAGAAGCCTGTTGGAATTTTCTTCTAGTTGCTTCTATTTTCTCAGTGAAGTGAAAATTAAGGTCCCGAGCTGAGAGCAAGGAGAGTCCAAAAAATTTATGAAGATATAAACACGTCAAAGAGACTCCTTACTTTTGAGCTCCTTCTGCTAAGTGGTATTTATTTGCCAGAGTCTCCCTTGAACGGAATCAACAGAGGACAGGTGCCCTGATAATGTGTACAAGGATCAGCGGCCATGGACGACTCGCGTCTAGCTGTTTGATGTATAACTCAAAGTGATAGTCTTCTAGAACTCGTGTATGTGGATGAAAATTGCAAGGCTTTTATCCCTTGGAAAATGTCTAAAGGAGGGTAACCTATGGCAACTGCTCCAGCTGCTCTCAGATGACTCACCTGAGAACTCAGGAGTAGAATCCCGTGGAAATAGCGCAGACAGATTCATCTTGACCCCAGAGGTCTCGTTCCACCCAAGGTTTAAAGTGTTTTTTCTCTTCTGCACCCTGTGAGTTTCCTGAAGCAGCTCTTCATGTTTAGCCCCGTGTCTCTTCCCATTTAGCTGTCAGGTCCATTTAAGTATGCAAAGCCACCCAGATTTCGCTGCCTTTAAAATCTGATGGTTTCTCCCTGGCTTCTGTCCCCCGAGCTGCCTCACAGCGGTGCGCCTTGGTGCTCACCTTAACTGGACGAGCTGCCTTTAAGCAGGGGGCCTCCGGAGACAGCCACAGCACTTTCAAGCAGAGAAATGCCTCAGGAAATCGACTTTAGCCATTTAATGGTTCATTTGTCTATTTAGAACTTTGGAATTTACGAGTCCCCTCACTTACAAAGGCGTTTTGAGAAAAGCGGGGAATATTAAGGAATCGTTTTAAAAGAAGAATAAGAAAGAAAATGGTAGTCCTGCAATTTTTATTTCTGTCTTGGATAGTTCACCTACAGAGAAAATGAATTTATCTTGTTAGTACTATTTTGTGTGTGTGTGCATGTGCCTGTGTGAGTAGGTGTTTGAAAAATCTGGGCAGATCCCTTGACCTTTACTTGTCCTTGTATAATGGGCAATTCTACATTATCTTAAGTCACCAACACGGGGTCTCCACTCTCTAACTGGTCTAATGGGTATGAATCAACACTTTTCACCATCATTCAAGGTTAAGTCTCTTCACCGCCCCCCACCGCCCACAACTGGGGACCTACTGTTGAAGGTCAGGCTTCTGCTCCCCCCACTCTTCCCCCAGGCTGATCCTCCCTCCAGGGTGGAGGAAGTAGAGGAGCCCTTGTATTTTAGAGCATGGCTCCCAACAGCTGATTGTGATACATGAGGAAAATTCTGAGCGAGTTGTTAAACTGTTGGTAGCTTGAAATCAGTCATGGTGGGAGTCTCTACACCACAGAAACTGGCAAATGTTATACATCAGGCCTCTACCCCCTCTAGGGAGCTGTTTTACTAACACTCTACTGGGTTAGGGAGTGGGGAATTTGCCCTGGCCTTCGGTGCTTTGAGCTCTGTAGACTTGTCAGATGGTTCCCTTCTGCTCCCATGATCTGTGAGTTCCTTGGAGACTCCCATCATCATCGGGGGCCTCTAACATGACAGGCAGCGCATGCTTCACTTTGGCAGGCCACCCCCAGTCCTCAATCAGCTTCTGGTTTTAGATGATCACCCCACGGACTCCTGTTGTTGGGAGTCCCTTTGCGCTCTGGGCAGGATCCTTTCTGACATTATATTGGTTTTTTTATTGCAACATTACAAATTACCAGAAACTTAGTGGTTTAAAACAACACACATTTATTATCACAGTTTCCATAGGTCAGGAGTCCGGGTCCCCTGCTCAGGTCTCATAAGGCTGCAGGTAAGGGGTTAGATGGGCTGTGTTCCTTTCTAGAACTTGGGGCCCTCTTCCAAGCTCATGTGATTTTTGGCAAAATTCAGTCCCTAGTGGGTGTAAGACTGAGGTCCCTGGTTCCTTGCTGGCTATCAGCTTCTTTTAGCTCCTAGAGGCTCCTTGCAGTTTTTGGTCATATGTTCCTCTCACAGGTCCTTTGACTCTCTATCCAGTTTGCAAAGAGAGCCTTATGTGATGTGACATAACAATGGGAGTGACCATCTCATCATCTTTGTCTAATCGAGGGAGAGACATTCCAACGCTTTTCCACACAGAGTAACATCATCAAGGGAATGACATCCAATCACCTTTGCCATATTCTGTCAGTGAGAAGCAAATCCCAGGTTGTGCCCACATTCCATGGGAGGTGGTTGTAGAGGATTGGGACTCATTGCAGGTGACCGTAGGTAGTGTCTGCCATACTGCTGTGGGTTCTCCAACTGGCCCCTGAGTTCCACGGACTTCTGACCCGCTGTCAGAGGGGAGCACAGTTCCCTCTCAACATAGACTCAGCTTGTTCTCTTTACTTGCCACTGAAGCAGGCTGCTGGCTTCTCCTTCCTTCAGGATTTCCCAGGCAGGAGTTACAGACATTTCTACAGTGTTCCACTGGAGGGACGATGTGTGAACCCCTCTGATGGTCACTTTGAAGCCCATTGCCTTTGGACTTGAAGTATTTTAAGCCAAACACAGACATCATAACAATGCCCATTAGTTGGGTTATATATGGTTATGTTTCCCACTAAATATCAGTCCTCTTGGAGCCAGCAAGCACATATTTGAAAACAAAACACTTGAGGGAATGATACTACATTAATCTCCCACCAGAGCTTGATGTTTCAGTGGACCAAGGGGGAACATACATTTTGGTGTTTTGCTTCATTCTTTTTATATTTCTGAAATAAACTGGGCAGATTGCAGGCTGCTGGTCATCACGAAGCTGCCCCAAACCATCAGAAGCTCTTCATCTTTTCTCAGTGGCATTAGCAGAAGACTGATGTCTTATATGTGGCATTAGTTGGAGCACAATGCCATCCTTCAAGTAGAGGCATGCTCTTCTTTTCGTGGCTTTACATTCCCAGGCTCGTTCTAAAGGACCAAATTTGTCTCTCTCTCTCTTCCCCACATTTCCTCCCTTCCCTCCCTGCCTCTCACCTCTATTCTCCTCCCTTGCTGTCTCCTCTCTTCTGTTTCCTGCATTATTTTTATCTTTTTAATAAGATAATTGATTGCTTGGTTCTTTGTATTAAACAAGACTGAGATACTTCTACAAAGAAAGTTAGCTAAATTTCTATTATTCTAGGTCATAAGAAAGAGCTTCTAGGTATATAGCAACTTCTACTGTTTCTGCTTCATGTTGCACATGTTCTAAATCTGTAGGTTATCCCTTGGCCAATAACGTTGTGTCTGGATAGCTCCACCCCTCTGCTGAAACTTTTCTTGGTGCTCTTGTGTCCTTTTACCAGGGGTCATGGCTCATTAGTTCCTCTGGGCAGGCACTTAAATACTAAGGTTGCCTTTGGACATTTATTTTTTTCTTTTATTCAACCATTAAGTATTTACTGATCACTTCTTGTCAAGGGGAAGAAGATACACATATAAATGGGGAAATGCATCATCTAACTCCAGCGAGATACTTCATAATGGCACTTTAATAGTAATTCTTGAACATTTCTCTAGAGCTCCTTCCCCACAAAATGAAGCATCTGGAGAATGGCATGTTAATTCCACTCCAAAAAGCCATTAGTGAAAACTACAAACTTAGCAGCTAGAATTAACTTTATCTTTCCTTCCTCCCTCCCTTCCTTCCCTCCTTCCTTCCTTCCTTCCCTCTTTCCTTCCTTCTCTCCTTTCCTTTCTTTTAAAAAGATCTGGACTGGGATCTCAACTGACAGCTCAATTAAGCAAGGCAAGCAAAGATTTCCTAGCTGTTGCCAACTCAAAAGGAATTATATCAGTAAGGAAAAAGCAGTCATCATAACCAGAAAGCAGCAAAGATCTTGGACCTAGGAAGCATTGATCAGCACAATAACAGGGATGGACAAGGAGTCAAGAATTTGTCTACATTGAATATCTTTGTACAGAATATCTCTACATTGTGCCTTTAGAAAAAAATGGAAAGAAAATATCTGGCTCACAGAGAACTTATATTGAGTAATGAAGTATAACCCCTGCAACGTGCTCAGCACAGAGCAGGTGCTCAGTAAATACTTGTTTGCTGAAGTAATGTTTGCTTTGAATTGCCTCTGAGATGCCTTCATCTGACTGAACAGTATTTATGGACCTCTTGAGCACAGTCCTGCATCAGCTTTCTCAGAGCAGTGTCTCCATATGGGCAAACCTTCTAATCCCCAGTAAAATAAAAGATGACATAAATATTCAGTAACTTGAAGATTTAAGTAAATGTTCAGTGTCCTACCTCTAAACATGTCTGAGGCTGATCTTGGTTTGCTCCTTGGAGAAGAACCAAATGCTTTAGCTAATGGTGGAATATTCTCTCTCTCTGCTTGTATAGACCTGGCCCAAATTAAAAATAAATGTTTAGTTAAGATGATCTCCAGCTTAACCTTTCTGAAGTCACAGGAAACTGGCTTAAGTATAGTTGTCCATGGCTATGGGTTGTAATACCTTGATGTAGGTGGAGCAGTGTTCCCAAGGCAAATTCTTCCTCATTTACTAGCTGGTTGTGTTAATACCCTTTGGTATTTACCCCAGTCTTCAACAAGTCAAAATCTGTGGGGTAATATATACAGTGGATAATTTTTCTCTTAAACCAACATAACACACTGAGATGCTTGTAACTGATGAGTGAGTTAGGCTCAGCATTCAGCACTATGATTAATCACATCAATTTGTAAAAAGCACATAAAGGTAGTCATGGGGATAGACTGATGACTCTGCATACAGAATATGCCTGTTCCCTCCTATTTTCCTGGATTCATCTAGCTCAAAAGCTTTCGGGTTATGGATAGGTAAGTTGCATTTATCAAGATCCAGTGGAAGAAGTATGATTTGGTATTTAAATCTCATCTCTTCTCTAATATTGGGCAAACATCATCCCTTCTCTGAGATTTAATTTCTTTATCTGTAACAGTGCAACATCAGGGGCCGAGTAGGATTTTTCATGTTGTCCCAGAATCATCAAAGACTCAAAGCTGAGATTGTACCAAATTCTAAGCCCTGAGAACCACAGCCACTGGGACCTGCTGTCTCCTTGCATGGCTTACTGAGGATTATTCCAGCCGACCTGGTATTACTACTCCATTATCTCATATCCCTGCTGATATAAAACAAAACAAAACAAAACAAAAACCAAAAGACAAAAAAACTGAGAAGAAGAAAAAACTTTTTGGGGAGCAGAGTGTTCATTTTCTCTCTGTATCTTCCCTGTGGAAGGAAAGAGAGGGAGGTCCAAGAGAATCATTCATAAACTTGGGGGAGGCTAAAGAAAGGCAGACTGGCACTTCATTCCCTGGTCGAATGTCTGCTTATATAGCAGAGCTGATGAACTACCTCTAAGCTGCCAGGTGTGTATGAATGGGTATTTACAGATGTGATGTATGTGCACTTGCACATTGGGGAGGGGACTGTTGGGTGGAGAGGTCAGTAAGATTTCTCATCACTTCCCCCAGTTGACACGTACCCCTTTTCAAGATACACTGAGATGGCTTCCACATGTACTTGTTGCAAGCCTGGAAACTAGCCAAGAAAGTTAAATGAGTCTGGGGGCGACTGACTCCAGGGGAATCCCGCAGTGAAGGACAAAAGCATGTGACACAATAATGCTAGCTGGGGTCAGCCAAATATGTGGACAAATTGAACAAGGAATGTCCAGTGCTTAGAGCTGTGGATTGGACGGGGCATGCTGGAGAGCAGGAACCATGCTGGGACCACAGGGAAGCAGGGAGGTATGCAACCTCACTCTGCCCTGCTCCAACTCTAGAGGAGATAGTTCTGGAAAGAGGAGAAAGGGGGAACCTGATAAAGACCATGCCTCTGGCTGGGGGAAGGGAGAAAAATATGATGAATTAGATGTAACATTAAGACTTAACCAAAGTGGTTAAACCCATGGATGAGGGCTAAGATGTTGTTGTGTGTATGTGTGTGGGGGTGGGTGGGGGGAGACTGGTCTAGCATAGTTGGGGGCAGTTATTGGAAGAAAATAAGATGGCTTCATATTTATAGTCTAATGAGTTTAGACTTTTCAATACCCCATTTGCCTTCTTGCCCACAGTTCATCCTGCCATTCCCGAAACACAGGCTCTCTCACCATCCAATGCTGTTTGTAACATATTCAACATGTGACTCTACCTCCTCTTCCTACCTCAGTTATAAAAATTCTTGAGATTTGTGTCAATCCTGCCTCTTCCCAGAAGTTTTCCTTAACAACCCAGGGCTCATTTTTCACCTTACCTCTTCCCCATTGCCCTCCACAATTTTGGCATTTTTCTGGGATCCACCCTTTGCTTTACATTCTTTTCATTCCAACTGACCACACCCTACTTCAGGGCCTCATCTAATCTCACCTCCGAAGTGTTGCCACATACTGCCTGAGGACAACTGGCTGAGCCCAGGCTGTACTTGGCAAGCCATGTGTTCTGAAACAGGACAACAGCGGCCCAGACGAGTGTGTTTTTCTAAATTGCACAAGGACTCCCTCAGCTCACCAGGTGTGCTCCTGTGAGGTCATACATGCTCAGAGGGATCTTTTTCTCAGTTGTATAAAGGTGACCCTGCTGTTTTTAACCGTCCCTTGCCCCCACCCTGGTTTCTCTTAATTTCATATTATTTTGTACAGGGCTGACAAATCAATTTTTTTTTTACCTTAAGGAATTTCTTTTTGCCCATAAAAGCCACCCTCCAGGGCACCACCAACATCATGCATATTGGGTATTGTTGTAGAAGGGCCGAGAAGAGACTCAGCCTGGCCATGCTGTGAGAAAAGATCTTCCCAGCACTATGATCCTCAAATTTTAAATGTGTACACAAATCATTATCAGATCTTATGAAAATGCACATTCTGATTTAGAAGTTCTGGGTGGAAGGTGAGTTCTACATTTCTAACAAGTGCTTAAGTGATGCAAATGATGCTAGCCCAGGTCCACACTTGAGCAAGCAAATCTCATTGAGTTCTCACAAAGGTCCCTATGAGGTAGTTTTATTCTTAATCCTACTTTATGAATGAGGAAATTGATAGTCAAACTGATTAAACAATTTGTTTGGGCTCGCATATCTTATAAATAAAGGAACAAGGACTCAAACTCGGGTCTAATTCAAGACCTCTTTTATTTAAAAAATTTTTTTAAATAATTTTTTTTTAAAGATTTTATTTTTGTCAGAGAGAGAGAGAGCACAAGCAGGGGGAGAGGCAGGCTCCCCGCTGAACAAGGAGCCTGACACGGGACTCGATCCCAGGACCCCAAGGCAGGTGCCCAACCAACAGAGCCACCCAGGCATCCCTCAAGACCTCTTTTAAATCACCATACTGTATACTCTCTAGGAGGGTTGGACAGAACAGAATCAATTTCAGGAAGGAATTCTTTTTGGGAAGTAAGACAGGCAAACTTGGTAATGGATTGGCTTTGACCTTCTCAGTTGAATTGGTCACATGCAACTAGAAGTGGAGCATGGGGCGGTGGGAATGAGAGGCTTCAGGAGAGTTTGGAGGGTTTAGGGCAGGTGCAAGGGGCTATGTGTCAGGGAATCAGCAGGAGGGAAGGCTCAGGTGAAGTTGGGTGGGTTGAACTTGCCCAAGTACCAAATCAGTGGTTCCTAAACTCCATATTAGAATCACCTGTACATGTTTTAAAACTTTCAAAACTGAGGGCATACCTCAGACCAGTTAAGTCATAGTCTCGGGGGCTGGGACACAAACATCAATATTTTCTGAAGCTACCCAGGTAATTCCAAAGTACAGATAATTTTGGGAACCACTGCTGTCGACTATTTGCTTCTAATGCTGAAGAGGCATAGTCTTTATTTATAAAGATCCCAAAGAGCACTAAATAATGGTTTTGGGTTTTGGCATAGTTCAGGGTTTGGCAAACTTTTTCTGTATAGAGCCAGACAGTAAATAAAATATTTTAGGCTTTATAGGCCAAGAGGCAAAATTGAGGCTATTATGCAAGTACTTATGTAACAAGAGAGAAAACAAATTTCCACAAATTTTCTATTAATGAAATTCAAAACTTTATGGATGCTAAACGTGGAATTTCATATAATTTCTATGTGTTAAGAAATATTATATTTCTTTTGACTTTTTCCAATTATTGAAAAATTTAAAAATTATTCTTAGCTTGTGGGCTCCACAGAAACAGGCAGCAGGCTGGACTGGGCCCGTGAGTCAAAGGGTCAAAATTTGCTGACTCATGGTGTAGTTAATGATGTACCTTGATGAATCCAAGGAAGCCATCAGACACATGTATTTAAATAAAAATATCGGGATTCAAATGAGTGCTATACCTGACTAGCAGTAAAACTGGCCTTTGAAAAATCATAAATCCTTTCTAACGGCGATGTGCAAATTGAATGACATTTTAAGACAAAGTCTATCCATATTTTTCATAATAAATTAAAAATGGTTGAAAATATGGATAAACTATAGTCTACTACATAGATGAGTGTGCTTTGTAAATGATTCAAAATGCTTTATTTTTAAAATACCTTTAAAAAAATTTTATTATATAAAATATAAAGGATTTTAATTTGATTTAAAAACAGCTTGGTGTTTAACCAACCAGGTGTCAGTTTTTTCTAGGCCCCGATTTGCTAAAGGGCCTCAGTTGCAGAGGGCAGCCCTCCTGTGTTTCAATTTTGTGCATTTGGATGCAGGGATTATAGGCCAAAAATGGCCACTTATGGAAATGCTGTCTGTCATCAGGTAGATAGTCTGAAATACTTCAGAGGGTTTATAGAAATCACTCTACTGTCTTTTTTCCTTTTTATACCCCTAAGTGAATTTCCGGATTATGTAATTCCTCCAAAGTCACACATCTGGTAATGATCAGGGAGAAACTTGAACCTACATCATTTGACTCTGACAGCAGATTTTTGTGCTTTGTCCATCACACCGCTCACACTTCACGATACTCTGCAAAAAGAAAAGCCCAGCTCTGCAGACACCATGTGTGAAAAGGTGCTGTGCATCTAGTCTGCTCACTCCAGGCACCAGAATTTTCCCTGTGTCTAGGGTACTAAGTGCCTCCAACAGAGCTCGGTCGCTCTCTCTTTTAACCACCCAACCTATCCATTCTTATTTATTTATTTATTTATTTAGTCAGATATCTTTTTTTAATATTGGCTACTATTTCCATTAATTCAGAATTTTAAAACAACAATATGATGAATTAAGAGAATAATTATACTCACACATCAGAATGTACTATGTCCGTTTTCCCAGTTAAATGTAAATACATATAAATAAATTTAAAAGCAATATAAAAACACTCAAATATAGATATGGCCATAGTGTGCTTCTGATGTTCATTATCAAATCCTAGTTGTGTCTCCTTCCATGTTTTCTGTGCTACTCATGGGTTATTTCCCATGAGTTGTTATCAGTTGTCCTTCAGGGGCAGCAGTGTGGTTAAAAATGGTCATTTCATTCCTGCACCAGGGTTTTGTTTTACAAATGCCATTTGCACCTCAATAGAAGCTATGTTTAAACTGGCTACTATTTTCATGCTCCCTTGTTAAAGATTTTTATCTTGAAAACTAGCCTGAGGAGTTAAGTCACAATGCAGGAAAATGATTTTAAACAAAAAGATATTACACTTATGTAAAAAGAACATTTAGAATGTGCTTAAATATCCAACTACATTTGGTTAAGTACCTTTTAGGACATATATTCATATTACTGAATATTATGTAATTATTAAGAGTTAAATTTATAACAATATGAAATGTTAAATTAAGCAAGATGAAAATGATAAATTCTATACATAATATGAGAATCAATCTGACTACATCTTAACATGGACAGAAAATTATACACACAAGAGACTGAAAAAAAAATGTTGACTAAGGATATATCTGGGGGGTAAGCTTACTGATTTTTTCTTCTTTCTATATTACTTATTTCCCATATTGAGCACGTATTACCATTCTAGAAATCTATATTCATTTAAAAAAAAATCCTATTGGCTGATTCAGTATCATAATTACTAAGTGTTTTATTATTCTTGGTTGTAACTTGCTTTCACTCTACTATCTTGAGGCATTTTATAACCAGACCACCCTGAACTATTGCATTAATAACTTCAGATAGTTTCTCACTAGCAAAAGAGACAATAAAGAAAAAAAAAATAGAGGAAAGAATCTTAGGATCTGAAGTTCTAAAAACTATGTTTGTTACTTATTTTATTTTATTTTGTTGGTTTCCCCCTTACGTATGAAAATGTTCAGTGCTAGTAGAAGTTACCAGAAAATAAAAGGCTCCTCCCCTTGCAGTTTGTCTGCCTTGAGAATTTGCCAGGCGTTAAGGGAGCCCTCTGCTGTTAGTTATATTTATTACAGTAAACTTTGATTTATACGGTTTTGTGCCCTTCCTTGAACCTACTCAGGTTTTTAATGTTTCTATTATGATTGTACATTTCGCATAACAAAGAAAACATAAATTCCACGATGCCAGCTGGCACAGTTAATAATCCGTCAATTCTGCCCTTTTTGAACTATACCACAGCATTGGAACATCTGGCGGTTTCCAATTTCCATGTTAGAGTGGGGTTTTGACCTCTATTTCACTTTCAAATGGGTCTCTTCGGCAGAATAACTCTGCTTTCTCCATTAACGTCACCGTTCGCACCCTTTACAGGGCATAGGAGGCTTTCAGCCCCGAGCTCGGGAGGTAATTGTGCACTCGTCGGAGGAAAAGTGCCGCTCTGCCCTGCTCCCTTAATCGCCTTTGTTAGTTTCTCCTATCCATTAACCGCGAACGCTCCGCGAACGCTCCGCGAATCCTACTCTTTGGGCCTTTAATTTTGAAAAATATCTACCTCTGTTGCCTCTGAGGGCTCCTCCATTTTCACAAGTCTAGTTATCATGTCTAAACTAATAACCCCTTCAGCTGTGTTATCTCCAGCGCCCTGGGGGAGGAGCAGGGAAGGGTCTTCTGGGTGCCTGCCACATGAGCACAGTGGGGTATGTGTGTGTATACAGACATAAAATATAGATAAGAAGGTACAAAAAATATCTCTTTGCCTATCATCCTTCACAGGCGTCGGATAATCTCTACTCCTTGGGATCAAACTCTTGGGAAGACGTTTCTGTAGCATCCGTGATTCTGAGTTTTTCCCTGTGCTTTTCTATCCCCACGACCCTCTGAAAGACTTCGCTTCACATCTGGATGGTGGTTTTAGCATTTTAACTCTTTTTTTCTAGCCTCTCACACTGTTTGCTTCCATCTGTTTTGCATGTTCTCAACACATGAGTCTCCTGAAGAAACACATCTTTAATCATTTCCCTCTCCTTTGAAAATCTCTGCCATGCTTCTCTGTTGCTGAAAGGTTCAGTTTCAAATGTTTCACCCTGATAATCTAGGCCCTTTAAATTTTAACTTTACCTCTCCAGCCTAATATCCTGCTCCTAACAAGGTTATTCCAACAGGCCTGCCTCCTCACTGCCTCCCCTCTTCCCTTCTCCAGGCCTTCCATTTCTACCCTAATGCTTTCTCTTTCTGTTCCTGTCTGCAATGTTTTCTTTCAATGTACTTGCCAAAGTCCAACTCCCATTTGAAATACTCATATTTCTATCAAATCTTCTCTAATAAGCAGGCAACGTGGATATATATATATATTCTGAGCTACCTGTTGGGCATTTATTAGCTCCACACGTTAAAGCATTTTATGGTATTTCTTTTGACGCTAGTGTATGTTCTCTTGGGTGCTCTTAATTTTTCCTTTTCTCTCTTGTCTCACTCACAAGACTCTCTCTCTCTCTCTATATATATATGTTTATGAGGAAAGGAAAATAGTCTGGTATTTCTGAGCAGCAGGGGCATCAGTCATTATTACTGTAAAGACACAGATGCCTGGGGGGCGCCTGGGTGGCTCAGTCGTTAAGCGTCTGCCTTCGGCTCAGGTCATGATCCCAGGGTCCTGGGATCGAGCCCCACATCGGGCTCCCTGCTCAGCAGGAAGCCTGCTTCTCCCTCTCCCTCTGCTGCTCTCTCTGCTTGTGCTTGCTCTTTCCCTCTACCTCCCCCCGTCAGATAAATAAAAAATCTTTAAAAAAATAAAATAAAATGAAATATGTGGGGAAATGCTTCAAAGCTTTCAAACTCCTGTGTAACCACTATCATAATGATGCATAACCTCCCTTTCTGCCTACCCCCCCCACCGAAATATCACCTAATATGGGGTCATGGAAGTTCTTTCCTTGGATAGAGTTAATCACCAAAGAGTGTCACAGCCATCATGAGGAAAGGACACCGTGTCTCTGAAGGCATATCTGAGCTGCCGGAATAAAAGATTGAGGTGAGTATCTTCAGCTCAGCTCTTCATTTTTCCCTGCCATCGACGTTAATAGTGTCTATTTGCATTCATACCAAGGCTCTTGAGATATCAGTCTGTACTTACCTTTTATACTCCAGCAATCTGGGGTCAAAACTCACAAGTACACAGAAATTGCTTTCTAAAAGTGACCAAAGACATCCTAATTATTTGATTGAATAGCTACTCATCATCCTTATCTCCTAGGCCTCTCTGTCCCATTAGATGCCATTGGAGTTGTGAAATAAGGTTTGAAGTAAGAGGGAGATGTTTCAGTGCAAGAGATCACAAAGGAGAAGATATTTGACTACATTATAAGGGACGACATGTCTCCATAAGTTATTTATTTATTTATTAAAAGATTTATTTATTTATTTGAGAGAGAGAGAGTGCATGAGCAGGGGGAGGGGCAGGGAGAGGGAAAGGGAGAGAATCTCAAGCAGACTCCCCGCTGAGCGAAGCCTGTCTCGGGGCTCCATCTTAGGACCCTGAGATCATGACCTGAGCCAAAATAAAGTCGGATGCTTAACTGACTGAGCCACCCAGGTGCCCCTACATCAATAATTTAAAAAACAAAATGAAAAGGCAAACAAAAACTTGGAAAATATTTGCTTTGTATTTGACAATCCTATTAAGATCCTCCTATTAAAACCTCCAAATAACATGGAAAAAGATAAACACTGTAATAGGAAAATGAGCAAATATTACAAACATACAAATCACAGAAGACAAAATATAAATATTACATATATAATGTTCAGCTTCACTAATAAAGTCAGTGGCTAGTTTTGGGTCTCATTTTTTTTTCCTTTCCAAAATGTTGCAGAAGTATATTAAACTTCTTTTGAACAGATTCCATAAAAAATTCTGATCAACCTGCTCGGAGTCTTTCATGTGGAGTCCAAAATGGTGGGCCTCGTCTGCACTGTACTTGCTTGAGAGTATCCGCTGGGCATAAGTTTTCCTTTTTCCCAGAATATAATAGGGCATGTGCATCCTAACACCAATCTTGAGAATAGTATTAGCTTGTAAAGGCATGTTTATGTCAAGTTATGTTTAATAAAGTGTATCTGCCATCTCTCCTCCAATGAGGAATAAAATCTGAGAATGACAGATAAAATTATGTAAGGTCTTGTTGAAAGAATGAGTGATAGGTTGTTTAAGAAGTCAAAGAACAAAAAAAGAAATTTCATTTCCATCTAAATACTGCTTTGTGTCGATACTGTAGGTTTGTATTCTTGGTTCAAGGTTATAGATCTTCCCAATGGTACATTAGCTGCCGAACATAAAGTCTTATGCTATGTTGCCAAGAGCTTTCTTCTTGCCTTGAATATTCTTTTTTTCCCCCCTACAATATTAAAATATGCCCTTTGGGACATGCATCTGGAAAAGTATTCCTTTTTTTAGAGCTACTCATTTCAAATGGAACTGACATTGCAAAGATCCTACAAATGTTCTTTTCTGCTCTCGTAAATTAGGTACCATTATCTATAATGTATAATGTACCTGGCACTTTCTATGCAGAATTCATTTAACATTGTGACAATGCTGGATATGATAGGGTTTGTTTGCTTTTTAAAAATTTTTTAATTTTAATTTTTTTTACATTTTACAGAAGAGAACTAGAATCCATGTTTCATATAAAAAAAAATAACTTAAAGTTCAAGCTACTGAAATGCCTACTCTCAGTTGAACTCATTTGTCTGGCTCCAGAGTCCATGTTTTTCTACCTTACCTCATTTTTTGATGTTTTTTTCCAACTCTGTAACTTTTATACTATGTTCATGTTAAAATTTACACGAAGCTTATCATGTGCTCTCAGTGGTTATTGATATGTGTTCCGAGGTGCTTTGGAACTCTGTAGATTGTGGGAACATTTTCTGATGGTTTCTACTGACCCTATAAAATGATTTACCTACTACATCTGGAAGCATCTAGAAATTCTTATCAATCATGAAAAAGTTGAACTCCCATTCTGAAATGAAGAATAAAACAGGGCATCTGTAAGCCCTCATAGAGCAGTATGATTTTAGGCTAGTGATGGTCACAGCAAGATGACTGCTCTGAAATGTATTTTGATGTTCTGAGCTCTCAGGGGGTTTTATGAGAGTCTTGGAAAGAACTCTTGTTAAGGAATATTCCTGGATGGTCAGCCATGCAATCCATATTGAATGCTTTGGCTTGACTCTCTCCTTGGGAATAATCTTTAGTATAGAAATTCTAGGAACATTTGCTTTAATGACATTTGAACATCATGGGTTGCCTAGTCAGGATCAGGTGGAATACAAGGAAAATTGGCTTTCTTCTTTTTTCAGAGCTCACAATTATGGCAGGGGATATACCTCTGCTGGGTTCAAGTTCTGGCTTTGTTACTTGATAGCTAAGTGACCTTGACAAGTCAGTTAACATCTCTGAGCCTCCATTCTCTTACCTTGAATAATAATAATAATAATAATAATAATAATAATAATAATAATAAATACTCATAACACTGGGTTGTACAAGATATTCAAAATAATAAACATGAAAGCATTTTGTAAACTTTAAAAGTAACGTACACAAAGATAAATAACCCAATTTAAAAATGGGCAAATGATCTGAATAGACATATCTCTAAAGAATACATACAAATGGCCAATAACCATATGAAAAGATGTCATCAAAACCATTATGCCATTAGTCATCAAAACCACAATGAAATAGCACTCTACCCCCATTCTGAAATGAAGAATAAAACAGGGCATCTGTAAGACCTCATAGAGCAGTGTGATAGCTATTATAAAAACAATCACATGAGAATGAGTGTTGATGAGGATGTGGAGAAATAGGGGCCCTCATACACTCCTCGTGGGAATGTAACACGGTACAGATTCTTGGTAAAATAGCCTGGCAGTTTCTTTGAAGCTTAACATAGTTACCATGTGGTTCAATGATTTTACTTCTGGTTATATACCCTAAAGAAATAAAAACACATGTCCACAAAAAAATTGTATGTGAATGTTTATAGGCATTATTCATAATAGTCAAAAGGTGGACACAGCTCAAAAGTCCATGAGCTGATGAATAGATAAATAAGATGTGGGGTATTCATGGAATAGAATATTACTTGGCAATAAAAAGAAATGGAGTATTGATACATGCTATTACGTGGATGTACCTTGAAAACACTCTTGAGTAGAAGAGGCCAGTCACAAAAAATCACATATTGTATGAATCAATTTATATAAAACACTCAGAGTAGGCAAATCCATAGAGACAGGAGGTAGGTTCGTGGTTGCCTATGGTTGAGAAGGTTGGGGGAAAATAAGAAGTGACAGCTGATGAATATGGGGTTTCTTTTTAGGGTGATGAAAACTTTCCAAAATTGATTTGTATAATAGTTGTACAACTCTGTGAATATACTAACAACTATTGTACATTTCAAATGGATGAAATGTATACGATGTATGTGAATTATATCTCAATAAAGCTGTTATTATAGGGCGCCTGGGTGGCTCAGTTGGTTAAGCGACTGCCTTCGGCTCAGGTCATGATCCTGGAGTCCCGGGATCGAGTCC
>NC_138376.1:85501472-85568234 GCF_054177405.1 Leptonychotes weddellii
CCAAAATTGATTTGTATAATAGTTGTACAACTCTGTGAATATACTAACAACTATTGTACATTTCAAATGGATGAAATGTATACGATGTATGTGAATTAT
The DNA here is from genome assembly GCF_054177405.1 of Leptonychotes weddellii. Classification (NCBI taxonomy): domain Eukaryota; kingdom Metazoa; phylum Chordata; class Mammalia; order Carnivora; family Phocidae; genus Leptonychotes; species Leptonychotes weddellii. The sequence continues at coordinate 85,501,572 of NC_138376.1, forward strand.
ATCTCAATAAAGCTGTTATTATAGGGCGCCTGGGTGGCTCAGTTGGTTAAGCGACTGCCTTCGGCTCAGGTCATGATCCTGGAGTCCCGGGATCGAGTCCAGCATCGGGCTCCCTGCTCGGCAGGGAGTCTGCTTCTCCCTCTGACCCTCCTCCCTCTCATGCTCTCTGTATCTCATTCTCTCTGTCTCAAATAAATAAATAAAATCTTTAAAAAAAAAAAAAGCTGTTATTATAAAAGTACTGTGCAGTGCAAGTCATTATAGTGATTTGTTCTATTTTTATATTTGTCCTGTATCACAACCATAATATACCAATATTCTCAGCTTTCGACTCTAAGCTAGAGACCAAAGTACGCTATACATTTCTGGTGAACTCTCACATCGAAAGTTTTCTTAGGAAAGTAGTTCACAAAGGAATCTCACCAGCTGAGTTTTACTGCAACAAGTCCTGAGGAAACCCTGTGAACATTACTGTCTGTGATTTGACTATAGGGTAGCATTTGGCTGTGGACTGTTCAGGTCAGCTTCTCACCTGGTTAGTTCACGTTTATCGTCCTCTCATGGGGTTGGTTCAGATCAGTAGAAAATGGCATCAAGGTGAAGCCTTCCCTAGTCTCAATTTCTCTAAAATAATTTCCCATGGTTCCTGGGGAATAAATCTGCTTTATGTCCAGGATGTTGCTCTTAGAACCTGTTTTGTTTGTAGGCTTCTAACTTAAAAAGTTATCCCCCCAAACAACAAAACACAACAATTCTGGCCCACAGCAGTTTGCTCACCAGATTGTAATACATTTTTATTTATCTTTTCTCAGTACATTGCATGGTCTGCGAGGATAAGAAGTCCTGTTTTATTTAATTTTGTATCCTGCGGGCTTGACACATAGTCGGGGCTCAGTAAGTCGTTTATTGAATGATGAGTTAATAAGTGAGTGCAGAAAACAGGGTGAGCAGAAATACTGACATTACCTGATGCCTGGGCCCCAAAGACAGCCACGTGGATTTGGGTGAATGTTACTCAGGGCCTGGACAGGCTGAATGTGGAGGCTTTTGTTATTCACAAGTTACCTTCTCAGGCCATGGGAAGTAGAAATTTGTAGTCCATTCAAATTTCACAGGCTTTGACACAGGCAGGATGGTGGGGGAGATCTCTTAGCGACCGAGCCTAACTGGGTCCCATCAGGGGCATCGAAAGTTAGTGTGCAAGCATCAACTCAGCCTCTCATCAAAGAAAGAGGGGGGAAATAATTACTTGTTGTAATTGTATTCCAGAACTTGGAGATTTTAGAAGGCCTCAGAAGCAGCCCTTGAGAAATATCTGTGATCTGCTCTACCAAAAATGATATTAAAAAAGTAACGGAGGGTAAGTATGAAGTTGGGATCGTGATGGAACTGAGTAGATGAGGAGGAACCTACCCAGACAAGGGGCTCTGAGGCAGGGGACGGGCCCCTCAGCAGGCCTGCAGCGTGCTGGGCCTCAGGGGAAGCCACTGGCACTTTAGGTCACTGCATTGATTTGGGTTTATCTAGCTGCATTACATGCCCCAGAGCCATCATCCCGCTGGGCGGTCTCCAATCCACCACCACCTGGAAAGTGTGAAACTTGGTCCAAACAAGATCACAGAAAACGGTTCAATCCTACAGGCACACGTGTCTGGAAGCTTTTGCCTTTTTGGGCAATTTGCAGAGGAGCGGGTAGATTGTAAATGAGCACAGTCCACAGTCGGTGGCCCCTGCCTCTCTCCTCATTTTCACACCTCAAAAGGCAGGATGATGTGTGAGGATTCCTTTCTCTTTAGTTTCCCTCCTTAAGAAAGAGTAAAACTTTACCTTTCATCCTGTATTACCCGGCTAGCTATTTATACCTAAGGCCAGTGTCCCCTTTCCGTATTTGCAGAGCAGACCCTGACAGGCTGATGCCTTCCTAAGTGTCCATACTCCCCGATGCGGGGACAGTGGATTGTTCTGGGCTCACTTATCTGAGTCAGACTGTAGCTACTGACCTAGTCACTTGCTTACCTTTTGGCATAATGAGGAATTTGAGTGTCTTCAACACTAACTCTATTTTATTCCCAGTGGAATAAATACCTCAATCTTACTGGGCTAGGTGTTAGGCAGCAGAATTCTTTGAGAATTCCTTCCTTATTCAAAGCTGCTTCTCACTGAATAGGGAAGCTCCAGCAGTGACCTGGGATGTGTTACATGGAAGAGAAGCAGACTGCTTCCTTCTCTGATGGAAGTGAAGGCACCCCGGTTCCATGAGCTGAAGTGTCCATTAGCTAATCAAAAATTTAAGCTGAGTGTTCCAAAGAGTTGAAACACAAGGCAGGGCTGGGGCAGGACCTGGTCTCATTTATTCATCACTCAACAAATATTTGTTAGCTGTCTAAGGACTGGGAAGACCAATAGGAGTGAGATGATTTTTTTTTTTTTTTTTTGCCCTGAGGCATTCATGATGTATTGAGGAAGACAGACAAAAATCAACAAGGGTGCCAGGTGCTATGAAAGAGGCAGACTGTGAACGCCAATGGGGGGCGTGGGTTGGGCTGGAAGCATCTCACACTCCAAATCCCGAAAGAGGGGACGAAGGCAAATTGAAGGAGCCCCCACCACCATCTGGAGGTTAAAGTGTCTCTGTCAAACAAATAAACAAAATCTTAAAAAAAAAAAGATGCAAATAAAACATCTTTAACTTAAACGTTAGCATTTGGAGATATTGCAGACTTGATGTCCTTGAGTCTCAAATGTAAAGAATATTTGGAGATGCAGCTTTCCCTGCTGATTCAAAGGAAGCCAACTTGAGCCCCATGACTTCTTTTGATGTGGGAAGTGATCGCTGTTTGTTTTCTCTGTAATCACAAAGAATTTGAGCAATTCTTTTCAGAGCTTTTCAGAGCAATAACAATAGCTGTTCTTTTAAATACTCCCTGCATTTCCTATCCTCTGTTAGGTACTTGGCGTATAATTTTTAGAAAAACCTGTAAAAATAATATTAGTTTACCTATTTGGCAGAAAAGAAAATAGAGATATAGGAGGTTAGCTTAATAATTTAGTCACTCAGTAAGTTTTGGTGCAGGGTTTTAGTCCATGATACACAGCCTCTAGAAATCCCTGCTTTTTTTGTTATATTAAACCTGCACATTATAATCATAATATATTTATGAGTGCCTGAACCATGTCTCTAGGTATCTTCTAAAATGCTATAAAATGCTTATTTTTTAAGATTTTAAGAATAAGACTCATTAAACAATTTTAAAGAAAGGAAACAAACCAAAAATTAAGTTCTAACTTGAGGGATGGCAAGATATAAGAACAGGAATAGAGTCTCATTCTGACTCTTGCTATAAAATACTTTACTCCCTTGGACTTCAGTTTCTTTCTCTGGAAAGGAAAAGAGCTGAATTAAATGATCTTATGCCTCTCTCCTAACTCTAAGATTCTTTTTCTCCAGGTGAGGAAATGTGACATTTCTGTCACTGATGTGAACCTAGAGAGGGCTTGTTATATTAGAGTGATTGTCAAAACTGGACACATTCTTAAATGTGACGGTCAGGGGGAGAAATTCTTCTGGAGACCACACTACAAATATTGTTTTGAATTTAGAGTCCTAGCCATCCATTTTCTCTGCAGGATGTGTAGAGGTTAGTGTGCATTTCTTGGTTTCTGATGTTTTGCTGTAAGGTTCTGATTTAAAAGTTCATTTCCTTACACACCAGGAGCAGTGTTTGTAGGTCAAGCTCCCAAACTGTGAAATACTTGAACTCTCTAGGAAATATCCTGGGCATGTGATTTAACTTTTGGCTGACTAGGTCTTGAATGGAGCCGTTGGAGAACATGAAACAGCGAGAAAGGACCTCCAACCACTGGTGCAGGGACCTCATTTTATATCTGGCCTGAAGAGCATGATTAAGAATCTTAATGATTTTTGCCAGTCATCTTACTTCTTGATTATTAGTACATCCTTTCTGTGCTTCTGCACAAAACTGAATCCGGAGTGTATCTGCCTTCTCTGTTCCCATGCTCAGGAGAGTAAACACTCTGGATGAAAAGATACACCACCTGCAGGTCAGGGACATTGCAGACAACTGGTCTCCAGTCTCAGCTGGGTCCTCAGAAGCTCCTGTCAGTGCTTGTACTTGTTAAGAGTTGTCCAGGTCCCTCAAAGATTCCCCACACTCACCAAAGTCCTTCTGACTCCCTTTACTACCCTTTTCTTCTGTCTCAGCAGATGACCTTGCTGTCCCCACACTGAAGACACTTAGGTCCCAGGTAAGCCCTCCATCAGCCACCAGCAGGGTACCTACATGCTTCCTTCTGTTCACACCCACACAAGTTCCAACAATCTGTCTTCTGGCCTCAGAGGATGGCTTGCTCCTTTCTCAAGTGCAGGTCCACTAGGACCCCGACCTACATCACTGCCCGCAGGCCCCTCAGAACTCTGTGGCATCTCATTGTTAAGTCATGGCCCCACCTGCCTGCCTCACCAGCCTTTCCCTCTCCCAGGGTTCCCAGAAAACTAAACTGGACATTTCCCTCTTTAGACACCATCAAGGCTCTCTCTTCTTTGAGATTTCAAATGTTCAAGGGAGTGGGCTCAACCCCTAACTTTGCTTTCTTACCTCATATGGGTATCTGGCTTTTGTCCCCGCTATTCCTTAACTTCTCCCATGGCTGTCACCAAGAGTCCCTCAAGGCCAAGATGCAACTGACCTTTTCTGGTCCTTACCTTTCTGGGTCTGTGTGTTGCATTTGGCTAAGTTGACCTCTCTCTCTTTTTAAAAACACTCTCTGTATTTCCTTGGTTTCTCCAATGCTATGCCCTTCTGGTTTTCTCCATTCCATCCTGGCTGTGCTTCTCTTCCATATGGGCTTCCCTCTCTCTATCATCACTTAAAAGTTTGCTGAAGGTAGCATCGGGTGGCAATGAAGAGTGAGAGTTTCTGAATTAGATTGCCTCTTGCTATTTGTGCTTCCATAGATTCTTAACCCCTCTGTGACCCAGTTTCTTCATCTTTTATAATGAAATTAATTATGTTTCACATTGTTATGAGGATTAAATCAGATAATGCATAAAGTACTTAATATGGATTTTTCATTTCAAAGAGAAAATGTAACTGTTGTGAGCTACCTTAATTACATAAAGAAGCATTCCAAAATAAAGTGTTAAGCTTCCCAATTTGCAATAGCAGCTTATTGAGATTCCATCATGCTTTAAAAGGTTTGTCCAAGTGTAAATGTCCTAAAAACTATTTGAATAATGAAAGGTGTTTTTCTGAATTTGCCATGATAGAACCAATTCAACTTTTTAGTTATAGGGGAACATTTAGCACGATTTCAGAGCATCTGAGACTGTTTTAAAATACCTGGATTTCTAGTTTTGGTGACTACCTAAAGCCTTTTTTTTTTTTTTTAAATGTATAAGCTATTACAACTAAAAAGAAGATTCAAAACCACAAAAAATCTCAAAAGCCTTTGAATTTTTAGAATCACTCATACAACTTTTTTAAACTTGTCTTTATAATTAAAGCAAGCCATTATTACATTTTTGAAAAAATAAGTAAGTTCAACCTTTCTTTCTGATAAGTTAACAAAATTACCAGAGATTTATTGGCTCTTATATACAAATATGGTTGATTTCACACTTATATGTGGAGCACATCATAAATTAGAACAAATCACCACTAAAATGCTCACAAAAATTGAGATACATGCGTAAGAGAAAAATCTTAACAGTTTTGACTTGATATTTCTTCTATTTCTTCATTGACTATTTTAGAAAATTAAAAAACTATATATCAATATTTCAGATTTTTGATCCACATTTTTTTCCCTAAATCTCAACTTAACTATTTTTGATCAGCAATCTACAGACTGTCCTGAAGGTGCATTAACCTTTTAGAATGTGAAGATATTGTTCAGTGAAGTTTTTTATTCAGTAAATAGCGGGTATTTTGGTTCTTTAGATTCTCTAATCTGGGACTAGGCAAAGCATTCCATGTTTTAGGTTCTTTGCACATTTTGGCCTTACTAGGGTGACCGATTATCTTGATTTGCCCAGCACTGTCCTGGTTCTAGCACTGAAATCCTTTGTCCTGAGCAATTTCTTAGTCCCAGGCAAACTAGAACAGTCAGCCACCAGAGGCTCAGCCAAATCCTCCATGTAGCCTGACCAAAATTTTCTCCTTGTTTCAAAAAACAAAACAAAACCAAAAACAACAATAAACAACCATACCAAACCAAACCAAAAACCCCCCTCTACTTTCAGCTCATGTGTCCCCAATTAGAAACTCAAGACATCGATTGCATGTTGCACGGAGCTCCGCCAGGTTTAGTGTAAACATTCTCAGATCAAAGTGGATCTAGTTGGGTCTACCTTTTTGAGCATGAGATGTCTGCACAGATTCCATGTCTGCATCAAGAGCACTTCTATCTTTCCCATCCCCTCAGCACTTAGAAACTGGACGTATGATTAAAGACTGCAAGCATCTTTGCATCTGGTAATATAAGAGTACAGTAATATGAGAGGAGATCCAGCTCTTGACTTTGTGTGGGAAGATTATTCACATTTTAGTTCGACTCATTTCCAGCTTACTAACCACTGAAAGGTGCATCTTTTACTCCCCCTGGAGGAGATGGAAAACGGCATCAGTTTCTAGGACGTCCCACATTAGGGAGACACGGTGAAGGTTGGCAGCAAGTGGCAGGGCCATTTAGTGACTTACCCCAGCCATCTCTGCTTCGTGGTGCAATTTAAGGTAAATGAATGGTTCACTCTGGGCTGCAGGCCAACTTAGCGGCCCTGGGGAAAATCATTCTCACACCCACGCTTGATGCGCACACACACCCCACAACTCTCTTTCCTGCCTTGCAGCCCCCCAGATGAGATCCTTATACTCAAGGAAGCAGTAGGTTCTTTCACTGCCAGTCTCTGGGCTACAAGAATCAAAGAGCAAAATGGATGTTTTCCTCTGAGAACTGGCACTGAACAGAAGGAAGGAAACGACTTCTCCAATTCAAGCATGTTTTAATCTCTGGAGAAGTGGGGACTGGGGAGGGGCAGAACTGGCTGAGGAATCAGTGGGAAAGTCATCAATTTTGTCTCTTACCCCAGCAACTAAGATTCTTCCTTTATAGTGCCGCCCACTCCTTTTTCTTTTTTCAAAGAGTTTGGATAATGAACAATCACTTTCTAAATTCTCAAGTTAAAAAATCTCTCAGTGGAGGAAGAACAGGGAGGTTTTGAGTAAATCTCCAAATGCTGGAGGAATCCTTTATAAACACGCTCAGAAATTTCAAGATTCACACACACCTCATGAATATCCTGCCCTAACCTAAGCTAAAGAATCTGGTACAAAACAAATCAACAATTCTTTATTTCTTCTTTTTGGTACTTTCAATATTTTAAAAGGTCAACTCGCATTCCTTAGTTCTTTTTAAGAACTATCTATTGCTCAAAGATAGAGTGAGCAGTAAATACTATTGTGGTCCACTTTTAAAAATGACCGCCCAGTTTGACTTGAACCTAATTACAAGGACACAACTGGACAAATGCAGATGGGGATCATTCTATAAGTCAACTGGCATGGACTTATTAACAAAATGTCAATGTCCTGAAAAACTTTAAAAAAAAAAAAAGTGGTGGTAGTGGTGGGCTGTTCTGGAATAAAGGAGATTTAAGAGATATGAAAAGCAAAATAATTCAATTCTGGGACCAAAGTTCCTCACTCATCTCTACTGGTTCTAAGGAGATTGTAACTCAGTACCCATTAGGAAGTAGAAATAAAGTCTAGGTTCAATGGACACACTGTTTCCAGTGCTATAAAGGGATCTTTCAAATATAAAGAGCTCTAGTACCCTTGCTTTTGATTGTGGTAATGATATTGTGATTATGAAGAATTCCTTCACTCTTAAGAATCACATGCTAAAGTATTTAGAAGCAGAATGTCTTGATGTCTCCCACTTATTATTTTTTTAATCAGTAAAGACAGATGGAGAGAGAGAGAAGGCAAATGTTAAACAAGCAAACAAACTCTAGCTTAAATATTGATTTGGAGCTCACATTGGAAAAATTCCCTATTGCATATCATTCAAGGCCATACAAGTCCACAAGTTCACCATTTGGCTGCCGAGCCTCCAGCTATTCCCACATGTTCTAAAGATCTGCCTCTAGTCCGGCTTCCATTCAAGTTCCATTCAGGCTAGCAGGAAGAGCTTTACTGTCTGAAAAGGTGTGTCAGAGCAGAAGAATTTCTTACAGATGTCCCTTATAGAAAGATTCCAAATTCGTTTCTCTCAATTAATTTTTCAATCAGTTTCTACACCCATCTCATTATATTTTTAATTTAATTTGCAAATAAAATGGCATTTGCATTTTCTTGAGTAACTTTGTCCCTTCAATTACCTCTCATTTCCATTTCTAGAATCTCAATTATGTTATGATATGACGCGCCACAATAATTGCGTTGTAAAAAGTCATGAACCATGATAATAGGGAGGCTATTCATAAAGATATTCCCTCACTGTCTATTCACACTAAGGGTCCGATTCATACATTTGAAAGAAAAATGCCACGATTATGTGAGCTAGTGGAGAATCTTTGTTTTAATAGGTCAAATAGCTCAGGGTACTAGGCCTGTTCATGTGTGGGAGTTTTTGAACATGGTTTTTAAAACAAGCCCTTGGGGCCTCCTATTTTAAAAAATATCAAAAGTAGTTTGATATAAATTCACCTTTGTTTAAAGAAAGGATCCTCAGTTCACAAATTTGGCCGGTCTATTCTTTTTTGGGGGTCATTGTTTTGGAGCACCTGACAGCACATGGTCTGTAAAGATCAATTTTCAGCAGCTCCTTGGCAAGATGGATAAGTTTTGCCCCAATTCATGAATACCTTTGAAAGACTCATCTCTGTGTTACTCAGTCTTTTGCCACATGTACTTGAAGGACCAATATTCTTTTCTCAAAAACCATTCTGTAATTCAATTAACTTCCATTAGAACTTAGCATCACTATGCTGGGCACTGTGTTGTGCAATGTAAGGGAGAGATGGGGGAGTAAGATGTGCCCTCCTGGCTTCTAAGGAGAATGTGACCAGCAGGGAATAGAAGATACATGTACACATTATTCTTACCTTACCTATAGTATGATATGTTGCCTATGGGAATTGTAAACAAAGCGTTGTCCTGGCTTCCTTACGCATTGTTCTGGCATAATTAAAGGCTCCTTCCTCATGGTTCAGATGCTTTGCCCCCTTCACCAAGAGTGGTGCAGCTGCACATTATATCGTGGTTAGTTGGGTTACCAGCCTAGAGTGTGAGTTTCTTGAGCTAATTCCATGACATTTCATTGAATACTTTAGCACCTTTCAAATTTTGTGGTATATGGTGTAGCCTTGAAAATTATTGTTGCCTAAAATGAATGAATGGATGGATAAATGATGATTATTGAGAAAGCCTGGATGTCTGTAAATTCTCCCATGATCAGATTGATACAAGCTTCAGGTTTTGGAGGCTTTTGGTTTCAATATGTTACTGATACTGCTTGGTGAACCCAGGGATAAAATCACTATGGTAAGGACAATGAACAGGAATTCAATTGTCTCATCTATGTTTTTTTTACTGCTACTTTTCTTCATTTGTAAACAATTGAATCCTGTAACAAGCCTTCAGCTCTACCACCATGATTTTAGAAATTAGCTTCTGTACCTCCACTCTGTACTTGCTCAATTTCAGTTTGATAGTTTCCTTATTACTTCCCTGTAGGATAAACCCTATCCTAGGCTGACAGTTCAATTCTGGGACCACAGAGGTCCTCACCAATCTCTATTGGTTGGTAAGGAGATTGTAGCTCAGTATCCATTAGGAAGTAGGAATAAAGTCTATATTCAATGGACATACTGTTTCCAGTGCTATAAAGAAAGCTTTGAAACGTTTTTCAAATATAAAGAGCTTTAGGTCCATCTGATTACTTGGATAGGAGAGGGAAGGATTAACTCACTTTCAAATTACTTGGGTTAAAAGTAATATTGTTATAGAGAGCAATGTGTAATATAGAGATGGCTTAAATTAAGTATCAAGAGGGCAAAGCTATTAGATGAGTTATAAATCCTGGTACTCAAAACAGTGAATGAGTGGCAAAGAAAATAAGAAATATACACTTTTTCTTACTTGAGAAGATGTGAAGGAAATGGCAGCAAGTATATAAATGCTGCTGGTAGCTTCTGCCTCTTTGTGGTATAGACATTTAGATGGTTTGAGTGGCAATTAAATGGAAGTTGCTCTACATACATTATCTACAGTCCTCACAAAACTATACATTAGGCTCTATTTCCCTCAGGTGATATCTGGGCTAACTGAGTCTCAGAAAGGTTAATTAACTTGGCCTAGGGAGACATCCCTGGAAACCAAACCCTGCTCTATCTCACTCCATGAGCAAAATATCTACATGAACTTACGAAATTAATAAAATGAATGTCTGACAGTGACCTAGTTAAGGCCTTTAGTGGTAACAAGCTTGAGAGATGGTAGTGTCGCTTCCACATTAAGCCAGGTCTGACCTCAGCATTTCCAGCCTCTGGATGGTCTTCAGCACGGGACGAGGTCAGCATTCTCTCCACCTTTCCCCAACAAGTCTTGTCTTCATGAAAATCACAAGATCAGATCTATGTCCCTGAGTGAACTTAAGTTTCGTTTGTTTGCTTGTTTGTTTTTTACCTCTCAATGACACTGGATGTTTTAGCTTTCCTCTAACTGTTAGTAAAATGTTCTTAACCATGTTATCAGAATCTCAGATCTAAGGGACATATATTATTTTGGAGGTTCTTCCTATTGCACGTGAGATTCTTGAGGCTGTGTCTTCTGTAAGATTGGCTGCAGAAGCACCTGTGTGTTAATTATTCTGTGTATAATTATTCCTTGAAGATATATTTACCAAGTACCTTCTGTCTGTGAAGCATGATGCTAGCTGCAGGATAGGCTACATAATTTGCAAGTCCCAGCTCAAAATAAAAAAGTGGGGTCCCTTGTTCAAAAATTAAGAATTTTAAGATGACCACAGCAGAGCATTAAGTTAGGTGTAAAGCTCTTCTAAACCTTCCATGCAACTGTATAGATTGGGCGTCTCTAAAGCTGACCCTGGCTAGGTGCTCAGGATATAGAGGTGAGTAGAAACTCTTGCCCTCATGGAACTCATGGTCTACTAGGAGAGACAGATTAGAAACCAATAATTACAGCAAATATTTTGGTTATTTGGTAATAGTAGAAACGCAAGAGTAATAATAATTATATACGAAGTACTCCAAAGGGGGAAAAAAAAAACCCCACGATTCTCTGAGTTTATCAAAGGAATGGGACTTAAGCCTGGGCTCTGGGAAAGATTTACAGAAGTAATGTTTTAAAGATGGGGAGAAATAAATGAGGGATGAAGGGAAGGAGGAGTCCCTCAGGTCGATCGAATATTTCATCAGTACATGCTCAGATGCTAAGGGGAGGGGCTTAGCCCATCCTATAATTGGATGAAGGATCCTGTATACGGGGGACAAAGGGAAAGGATGGTGGGAGTTAAGACCGCAGAGGCAGATAGTGCCCAGACTAGGCACTGAGGAAGGATATTGGTCTTTATCTTAGGGACAGTGGGGATCCACTGAAGGGTTGTAACCAAGGGGCAGGCAGTGGGGGGTCTGAGTAACGGAAAGACAGGAAGGGGGGCAGAGGAGACGAAGGGTAACCATTTAGAGGCTGTTGTGGTGGCCGAGACTGAGTCAGTGGCTGAGCCTGGGACCATGGCTGAGGCGATGGGGAGACGTGGCTGGCTTTGAGAGGTGAGCAGTTTGGGCAAGCACCTGCAGAGGGGAGGGGAAAGCAGAGAGCTGCTTGAGCCACGAGCAGGCTCCTGGCAGCTGTTTAAGATCAGGGCCCCAAATGACGTTTTGCTTGGCCTTGCCCTTCCTAGAAACGATTTGTGGAAAAGGGGAATAAATACATATTTGTAGCATGGGAAAGAATGAAAAACTTCCCTCTTCTACTAATCCATCTCACTTTGGGGGAGAGAAAGATCAGTGATTTTGTTTAGTCCCCTGAGTAGAGAGCGCAGGGGGTGGTCCAAGTTAGAGGTCTGAAGGCCCGTCTAAGTCTCCAGATGCGGGTGTGTTCTGGAGTGTTGGCTTAGTCCAGTGGGGAAGCGAACGGCTGAACAGCTGAAGTGCAGAATTTTCGCTGTATTCTCCCTCACCTAAGGGATGGCAAGTGCCTTTGCAACTGTTAGCTTTCCTTGAAAAGGGACGACTGACCATTTCGGGAAGATCTGTAGAGATAGGAAGGCTCAAAAGCAGGTCTTTCTTGCAAAAGTTCTTTAATTAAAACTGGCTGCCAAAAACCAAAACAGAGCAAAACAACCGGTTTCTTTGGTATCATTAATTAAAAAAAAATCATAATGGAGCCCTCTCAGTCTTTGGGGCTGAGGAACAAGAGGGTAAGAACCAACTCTGAACAAAATCACAGTGGGAGTCCCTCTCCCTTCTCTTTTGATGAGCCTGCCCTCCTCCCCACTACACTGCTGCTGGGATTCCTATTTCTTTTCAGATGCTCCTTTCCCAGGGACAGAATTCTCACCTATTCAAGGCATCATCCTACAACATTATGCTCCCCAGAGTAATTTTTGCAAGCTCATACCTGTCATATTAGGAGAAAATGTATTTGAATCGTGGCATTTCAAGCTCCCCCCTGCCCCGCCCCCCCCAGCCAATGCACAGTGCTCTCAGCAGTTTGCCAAATCCTTGCAAAGCTGTCCCGTCCAGGGGTCACTGGTATCAGGCTCTAGTTGTGTGCCTGTCATGTACTAGGTACAGAGTATAATTACTTAGTAAATCCTATTAAATTGAAGCCCACCATTATTCATTTATTAGTGGTGTTGATGATTAGGTGAACTACATCCATAATGAAATCCTATTTGAATTTCACAATCTCTTCCCCCACTGACCTATCAGAATCGCTGAGTTCCGCTAACAAGCCCTTATGTCACGCTTCAGTGTTATGCATTATTTCCTTTTCTTTGGCCTCACTCTTGCAGAGAAATGACCAGAAATTAGATCCCAAGATGAAAAATAGGAGAGGATGGACCAAATATGGCCCTTTGGATCTTCAAACAATTGATACCCGATAATCCTAGAAGAGCAGGTGACACAGACCTGCATGAATATTTTCTTTTCTTCCACGTATCCATCATTCAGTTGTCTTAATCAGCGTGGATGCTTTGGGGTTTATTAAAAAAACCACCAGAATACCTATTGGTATGTTCTCTGTTATGTTCAGTTTTATAAACTGATTTCCCCTCCGTGAGACAATCCATCTTAGCTAATTTTACTCCACTGTTCCTAAAACCATCATCCTACAAATCTCAACGAATCTAACTGCATAAGGGTGCATATCTCATTTGTGTATGTTTCTCATAGTCCTAAGACTTCCCACAAGCAAAAGGAGAGTGATGCTCCTTGACTGGTTTCTTTCTGGCCATCGAGGTTAGGATCCCGCCTAGTGATGGAAGGGACTCCAGTTCCTACGGAGACACGGTAGATGGCAGTGTGTTACACAGATTCCTGAGCTTGGCCACCAGTCACAGGGGCGGATGACTGGGAAGAGATTGAGTCTCTGGACACGAAAGTTGTTTTTTTCCAGCCCAGTAAGAGGAAGAGGTGGTCCTCCTAGGAAATGATTTCTCTGCATAAACTTGGTTTTGCTGAATCAGTACTGCAGTTATGTGAACTGCTTTGACCCTCAAGAATGTTAAGCTTCTTTCATTTAAGTCTGCAGAAAGTCTGAACTTCAAAACTCTTCTTCAATGCATGGCATAATCTTTCAATTATATGATGTGCTGACCTTCCCATGCTTCATATTTTATTAATCCCTAAAACAAGATCACTCTGGGCAAACTACAGATAAGCCCGCTAGACATTTCGTAAGTACGTGCTGAGTATACCAGGACTCTGTGGTTTGACTCTTCAACATCATGAGTAGACTAATTTGAGCATTCAGTGTCTACTCACAAAGGCCACATTTAATTAGGTGACCGTGTTTTCTTTGGTTATTTTAAAACATTTTTATATTTTTGCGTATTTCCCCCAAATTTAATGTTCATTTTTCACTAGTCCTAAAAGGTACTTAAGGTAATTAAAGTTTTTATTACCGAAGAGATAGACAGCTAGCTTTGTTGAAGATTTTAAAATTGTGAGTACTTTATTAAAAAGCAAAGAAATCATTTTTAATATGCTGCTCATTATTAAACACTAGCAAAGGAGAACTTTGTTCACACCCGTAGCAGATATTTTTAAAAAGGGCACTTCCCTAGGATAGGAACTCATAGAAGAAAGGAGAAATGTTGTATGTAAATCATGTACAGCACTTAATTAATAATTTAAGTAGCCACACACCTCCGCTCACACTTTCCCAACCTTCCCTTCTGTCTGGCTTTGCTCTGACCTCTGTTTTGCTGTGTGTGTGTGGCCTGCCTGGCCTTTCCCACCTGGACAAAAATGCTACATCATATTTATTTTTCCAGATCTCTTTGTCCATTTAGATTTCAGACCTCTACCGTCTCCTGGAACTCCCAGCTTTGGCTTTCTTTGGCCTGACTCGCTCTGCAGGCCCACAGGGCCCAGTTAGGCTAAAATGCTAGGTATTCTCAGTGTTGCATCTAGTGCCCCGGAGGCCTTTGGATTCCAGAATCATGTCGGTGGTTGCAGGGGTCTGTTTCCCCAGTGGCTTCCACACAACTTCTTTTGGGGATTGCCTTTCCCCTTCCTCTGAATGCTGGCGTGTCCCAGAGTTCTGCCTTAGGCCCTCCTCTGCCACACTGCACAGCCTTCGTGGGCAATCCCAACCGCTTCGCTGCCCCCTAGGTACCACTTACACGTGGGCATGAATCCCTTCCGCTCCGGTGTCTGGAGCCTCGGGCTCTAGAACTGCAGATAGCTCCACCTATAGGGACACGTAGATGTCTTGCTGCCATCTTTAGTAGGGGCATGGGTGGAGGAGTTAGTACATTATCTGTGGTGGGAATACATGACTTAATCAATACGTTCATTGCAAACTATCAGTCCACAATACATGCTATATGCTTTCTGTGGATAGTCATCAATGGTTAGAATTATTTTAGGGCAGGAGGAAGGCTTGGTTAGAAAAATAAAGCTACGCCAATTACTTCCATTTCATTCACAGAGGAGAGATGACTTGACATTGTTTTCAAAGGCCTTTGATGCTATTTCAAGAAATGAGCATGACATGGTATGAAGGTTTGGAAAAGAGGATGTCCAAAAACATACTTAAGATATGTTGTCCTTTGTTATCTATATGTAGACGTGGTTAAAAAGATATATGCGTGACCAACAGTCCATTACATACCACAGAGTGCCTGGTCTACTTCTCAACATTATTTACCTTGTCCTCTATTTGTCCTACCTCCCTTAATTATGCTGTAACATAAAAATTGTCGGCTGTGTCAGTCCTGCTTTTTGGATGCCCTTAGTATTTAGCAGAGTATCTCAAGAGAGTAGATACTCGATCAGTATTTGTGTGCAAGGTGTGAGGTGTTGCTGGCTCCTCGGGAGCGGGACAGTTATCTTGCTTAGTTTATTTGGATTTACCTCATGACAACGGGCAGCGTGCTGCTAAGACACTGTGCTGCGTTAGGCGATAGCTGAGTGGAAGATCTGACTGCACAACGCAGCCAATGTTGTGTTCACAGGACTGTGTTGACTTAGCTAACCAGTCATTACCATTTCTTGTTCTGCAATGATACTATGCTAAGTAACTCACAAACACACTAAACTAACTAAACTAACTAAAAAGCTAATGCCCAGGCATTCAAGTACTAACGAGGACATTTAGAAATTTAGAAGGTCCAATGAGTCACATCCCTCTCTTCAAGTAGGTGATCAACTATCAATAAAATGCAAAATATGGCAGAAAATGTAGATGGGATCCAGGGTTTTCAATCCCTAGATGAAGTCTGATGAGTTACTATGACTATCAAGATAGCATGGATCTGTAGTTCCAGAAGCTAAAAAAAATTAAGTTAGCTTCTGTTTTAATCACACTTTATTTATTTTTTACAAAAGATTTTGTTTATTTATTTGATAGAGAGAGAGACAGCGAGAGAGGGAACACAAGCAGGGGGAGTGGGAGAGGGAGAAGCAGGCTTCCTGCCGAGCAGAGATCCCAGGACCCTGGGATCATGACCTGAGCCGAAGGCAGATGCTTAACGACTGAGCCACCCAGGCACCCCTAATCACACTTTAATTGTATTGGGTTGTATGCATAAAATATAAAAATCACAAAATACTGATTTGACCAGGGTAGAAGTTGGTTTCTGTCTCATGTGAAAGATGACTAGTGGTAGGCAACCAGAGAGGTATAGTAACACATTGAGGGCACACAGCTTGACAGAGTCTTAAATTCATCATCTGAGAGCTTAAGATGGTAACAGCATCTACTTCATGTAGAGCTACAAGAATTTAATGCTAGAGAACAGGTGCAGTGCTTAGAAAAACACCTGACAGGGCGTAAGTGCTCAGTAGGTATGATTTATTAAATGTGAGGGAACCACAGATGAGTCAAATCACCACGTTAATAAATGTATAACTAGCATTGCAGTGATGCATGAAGGAAGGATGCTGGGTACTATGAGAGGATATAATAGAGGTTTCCAACCTAGTCTAGAGAACAGTCCCCTCAAGAACCAACATCCCGGCTGTATCTGAATGATGGGTGAATAGGTATTAGCAGCGTGGTTAGCTGGCGTTGGTTCTATTCAGAGAGAACCAACTTTTCTGAAGAGTGAAGGAGCACAGGGAAGAAATGAAAGAAGGTTTGGGGCGTCTGGGTGGCTCAGTCGGTTAAGCATCTGACTCTTGAGTTCGACTCAGGTCATGATTTCAGGGTCGTGAGATCAAGCCCCACGTTGGGCTCCATGCTGGGTGTGGAGCCTGCTTAAGATTCTCTCTCCCTCCCTCTCCCTCTGCCCCTCCCCCCCAGCTCATGAGTGTGCGTGCATGTGCTGTCTCTCAAAAAAAAAAAAAAAAAAGAAAGAAAGAAAAGAAAAGAGAAAGAAAAAGAAGGTTTTATGTCTAGATTTTAGAGGGTGAGGCTGGAGAGAGAGGCAGAGTCCAGGAGGACATGGTAGGGACTTTGCCACGTATCTGAAGAGTGATGGGCAGCTACGAAGGAGGATGGATTGGTGGAGGAGGGCGTTACCACGTCTGGATCACTGCCTTGTTTCCTAAGCCAGATCGGTAGTCTCTGATCTCTGTGAGGCTGATGAGACTCATGCCGGACTGTGGGCTGCTCGCCTTGATCTACCTCCATTCTCAAAGTGGGGGGGAAGCACAACATGTTTTGAGAGATTTGCAGGCTGCATTTGATTAATACATTGAATGTCAGCTAATTAGGTGGAAAGGAAATTTATTTTGACTCAGACTTCCTCACCTACACAAAAATATTTTGACAGTACGAATCTGGAGGAAAAAGATATATGGATAATCTGAAAACGCTTCTGTTTGGCTCTGGAAACCACAATAGATAAACAGCTCAAGGGGCAGGGTCACATGTGTGTCCTTGCTCCTGCACACTCACCACTCACTCAAACTCATATTGTCCCCTTCCAGCCTTTGCTGCACGTCTGGGACCTACAAGCTGAATGAAAGGTGGGCCCCCTGGGGTGATGAAGCATCACTCCTTTATTTGAGGGTGGGTGGCCTAAGGTCGTTGACACATACAGACTCTGGTTAGAGCTTGCTGTTTTTACAGATAATTGGCTGTAGATAAAGACCTCTGTTGCCAGTTCTTACTCAGACAGGAACACACCTTGTGAATAAAACACATACACATTCCATTTTTTTTCCTCAGTATTTTTGATAAAAAACATAAAAACAATTCAAAGGAACAAAAAATAAGAGGTCCATTAAAAGGATCAGAGTAGGGATGACATATCAAATATGAAACTGTGGAGTCTAACCATCCTTGGCTTTTTTTGTAGTCTCTTCTCTGAAATTAGTGCCGAAGTGGAACATTCAGCATACAGGTCTACCCCTGCGTTATGAAGGCCCGAGTTACAACACTTTGCTTTTTACAAAAGACCTACATTAGTACCTGTCTTTCCTAACGGAAAGAAATCTGAAGTGGATTTTCACTTTTATAAAAAAGGTGAGGAGCAAAAATCCCGTTCAGCATTTAGTCTGCGGCCTCGCTTAGAGACCGCGCACACCGCGCAAGCAACGAGCGGCACCACCGAGCTCCCTTCCCGGGACCGACGCTCAGCATCCCAGCATCCAGCCCCCAGTGCTTTGCCAGGTGTCTGTGAGCACCTGTGCTTTGTCCTGCTTTATTTTGTGCCTCCATTAGCAACATGTGTCCTAAGGTATCAGAAATGCCGAAGAGGTTATTTTTTTATCTGGGGACACTCAAAAAATTTTTCTTCTAAATTAATGGGCATTGCTTCTTCACTTTACACCATTTCGACTTAGGGAAGTTTTCACAGGAACGTTCTACTTTTGGGTAGTGGGGGAAAACTGGATTCTTTTTTTTTTTTTTTTTTTAAAGATTTTATTTATTTATTTGAGAGAGAGAGAATGAGAGAGAGCACATGAGACGGGGGAGGGTCAGAGGGAGAAACAGACTCCCTGCCGAGCAGGGAGCCCGATGCGGGACTCGATCCAGGGACTCCAGGATCATGACCTGAGCCGAAGGCAGTCGCTTAACCAACTGAGCCACCCAGGCGCCCGGAAACCTGGATTCTAAAGTGCCGAAAGTATTTTCTTTGTGGAGTTTGCCAGGTCTGCAAAATAGGATCCTTTGGAAGGGGAGAGTGTGGGAACTCTATTAGCAGATTTTGGTGGCATGAATAATTCAGAGAGGTGCCCTCCATCTTCTGCCATTTAGACAGATGAGTCCACCTTAATAGAACGAGGCAGCCAAGAGCAGGGTAGGATGATGTTTGGTGACAAGAGGAGGTTGCAAACCAGCGCAAGCTCCACACCAGCGGATGGGAGCTTACTGTGAAAAGCTGCCCCACTGTAGCTGCTCCCTTTTGAAAAATACAAACTGTTTTGAGCAAACCCATCATCTCATCATCTCCTTGCAGGGATCTTAGATTCCTGATAGGGCTGACTGTGCCTCACTCCTAACCCCCACCCCTCCGCTGCACCAGAGGCTGCATCTTATCGAACTAGCATGTGTGAAAGTTGATTTCTTTTTTAATCAGGGAACTATGGAAACAAGCTTATTTTGTGCTTTAATCTTAACTCATGGAAGCACTAACGATAATTAAAAATGACTCTAAAACTTAAAAAAAATTCACGCACATTGTTGATGTGTTGTCACGAGAGTACTAAGATATTACAGATAAGTGGCTCCAAGTATTTTCAGCACTTGAAAATTAAAAATGACATTTCTCAGTAAATTCAGCATTACAGTAGTAATGAGGAACCTGGGGATTAAAGTATTTCTGGGGAAGAATTATTTCTCCCGGTAGATAAAGGCTCAGCAACAGCAATGAGTCCATGAATGTTCAAGTCACAGTCAGAACCGTCTGAAAAATGTAAAATCAGTGAACAATGATGCTTTTTGTGATAAACGCCTGTGGAGGGCCTGGTAGATGTTAGTGATAGAGAACAACCTGAGTTGGTTTCATTATTGCAGTTAAATAATTTAAATAGAAAAAATGAAAAGATCCTCATTATGATGGGGCAGGAAAGAAGAAAAAAGTTTCATATTTAGCCACATCATATGAATTAGTTCTGAGACTGCAGAAGCCACACAAAAAAAGATGGCTGGGTTCATCGTTGGGGGCTTCGGTTGCCAAGAAACTAAGATTTGGAGCTGCCATGTAGAGTTACGAAATTCACTGGAGAGCAGTGGACTTCACTTATCCAATTAAATATCTGTGGGAAGCCAACGTTTCTTTACAGAGTTCCACCAAAACAACGTATCGTGATAGAACCAGCAGAACCACATGTGAGAATGCAGCTGTATTTGTTGATTGGGAATTACAGAGGTTTTCCAAACACGCAAACTCAGGACACTCTCCTCACTGATTGTATTTTTTGGTTGTTGTTTTGGAAAATAGTTATTGTTTAGAAAATGATGTTATTGATGTTAACATATAATAGTTTGGTTATTTTAAATGTGTCAAATAAATTCAGAATCGTGCTCAGTTTTAATTTGTAATACTGTAAACACGGAGAAGTATAATTCTCATAAACAGAAAACTTTGGGGGGTTTTCAGTTATGTTTAAGAGTGGAAAGGGGCTTGAGATTAATTTTTTTTTTAAATTTAAGATCCCTTGCTGTAGATATTTATCTTATGGAAATGGAAACAGTGACCAGGTAAAAGTAGAGAGAAAACTGTTCAGTTGGCTTTGCAGCAAGAGCAGGACCCCTGAGTAATGGGAGGTTATTCAGAATACGTGCATCTCAGGGGGAGGGTTTGTTCTTGTTTTCTCTCAGCAACAGGAATTCACTGACCCTCCAACTCCCCTTTTTTGATGATTGTGTCATAGTTCTCTTTCATTATGACTTTTACTGCTCCTTCTACTTCTAATATAAACACTATCTATCATTTAAACTGGGATGATTTTGAAAGTAAAAGGGGATGTTATTAATAATCACGGCAGGACAACAGACTTACCTGACTGCTTTCTCATCCTGTTCAATAACTGTTCCCCAAGCGTAGAATTACTGAGTCCAAGGATAAGAAAACTGTTCTAGACCCTGTTCACTCAAAATTGTTTCAGAGATGATACCAGTGCTTACATTAACAAAGACTTTAGGAGATTTCAGCAGTGCATTTCTATATTGGATCTCTAAAACATTTTGCTTTTTAAAGTTGAGTTCTGAAATTAGACAATCTCATTCGGATGGCCATAGGTTCGCTAGGTTAACTCAAAGAGTTAACTGTTAGAAGATTTTGGGTGTGACTTTACGTCATCCTCCTGCATGGAGGAGTAGGGTTGCTTCAGTTTACTTGGTTAGATTGAGATAATCCAATCATTGGGGCAGAGACAATGACCCTCCTTGTGGGCGGTGACTGTGTTACAGGACTATATAAGGCCAGACCATCTGCGCTCAAACTCAACTTCAGACAGAAGTCAAGGCTAGGAGAGATAGAGGTATATGGGCTTTGGATCTTCAGGACTGCTGGAATTTTCCCAATTAGTGTAATAGTGTGAGTGCTCTCTTCTGTCTGGGCTATTTCCACTGTCCCATTGCTCTCTCTTTGGCTACAACTTATCTTTTAAATGCTTTTATCTCTGGATTTCAGGAGACAGTCAGTCATCCTGTGTCAGGGAACTTTTTCCACCTTCTACTCTAACATTGCCAGTTAAATTTTTTACATATGAACGTCAGGTGTTTTTATTAATTTTTTTGCATACATGTATTTTTATGTATTTTCAACTACAACGTATGTGTTTTAAAATGGTTCCTTATTTTCTTTTTTTTTAAATTTTCTTTTTTTTTTTTTTAAAGATTTTATTTATTTATTTGAGACAGAGAGAATGAGAGAGAGAGAGCACATGAGAGGGGGGAGGGTCAGAGGGAGAAGCAGGCTCCCTGCCGAGCAGGGAGCCAGATGCGGGACTCGATCCAGGGACCCCAGGATCATGACCTGAGCCGAAAGCAGTCGCTTAACCAACTGAGCCACCCAGGCGCCCGGTTCCTTATTTTCTAACATGATTTCTTAAAGATGTTTCTGGGTTTTTGCTTAAATATACTTACCACTATTTTTTTTCTTTCTTTAAATTTTTATTTAAATTCCAGTTAGTTAACATACAGTGTAATATTAATTTCAGGTGTAGAATTTAGTGATTCAGCATTTACATGTAACACCCAGAGCTGGTCACAACAAGTGCCCTCCTTAATCCCCATGGGTGAAATACCTATTTCACCCATCCCCTCACCCTCCTCCCCTCTGGTAACCATCAGTTCGTTCTCTATAGTTGAGAGTCTATTTCTTGGTTTGCCTCCCCTCCCCATCCCCATGTTCATTTGTTTTGTTGCCATTTGCAATGATGCGGATGGAGCTAGAGTGTATTATGCTAAGTGAAATCAGTCAGTCAGAGAAAGACAAATACCATATGATTTCACTCATATGTGGAATTTAAGAAATACTACTTTTAATAGCTGTATTATAATTAACGGAATCATTTCATTATCTTTCTATAATTAGATTGTTTCTATAATTTGGGGTCATAGATAACACTGAAAAGGACAACTTTTTACAAATGTAGCATTTTTTTCTTTTGTAAAATTTTTTCTTACATCTATTCCAAGGTGGGTTGGGTAATTCCTTTTAGATTGTTAAGCACCATATTCAAATATGTCTTAAAAAGTCAGGTTTTTGGAAAGGGTAACAGGGGATTTAAGGAAGAATGTTATCTCTTGTCACTCAGCCAGGCCCCATCAGACTGGAATGCATTCAGGAACGGGAAGGCTTCCCAAGACTCCAAGTTCCTTGTGGGCAGATACCCTGTCTATTGTTAACACACATCTGTATCCCCAGAGTCTAGCTGAGGGTAGGATCATGGGAAGCTCTTCATAAGTATTTGTTGGATGGAGATGAAGGAATGTGTTCCAGGATGTTCTAGTAACGTAGTTTTTCTGGGCTAGGCTCAAGAGTGCCCATTCCTTCCTACTCTATCCCTCTGTGGTGATGTTGACATAGCTTATCTTTCTGTCTTGGATTCTGTTACTTCAGCCACAATTGAATGTGAATTCTTTTTTTTTTTTTAAAGATTTTATTTATTTATTTGACAGAGAGAGACACAGCGAGAGAGGGAACACAAGCAGGGGGAGTGGGAGAGGGAGAAGCAGGCTTCCCGCGGAGCAGGGAGCCCGATGCGGGGCTCGATCCCAGGACCCTGGGATCATGACCTGAGCCGAAGGCAGACGCTTAACCGACTGAGCCACCCAGGCGCCCCTGAATGTGAATTCTTAATAAGAAGTTCTGTTAGTTATTATTCAGTATTGGCCCTTTCTCAAGAAGCATCCTCAGTTCACATCATCTCCTGGGCACCAACTAGCCTGAAATGGCTGTCTTTGGGTTAGGAGCCCAGCTTGTTCCAATCAGCCAGGCCTAGCATGCCGGAAGTAGTTTACCCAAAGTGTGCAACCTCTGTAGGAAGGCCCAGAAGGCATCTCTAGGAGTAAGCTTCGGGAGGAGAGGACAGTCGGTGTAGTGGCTATAACATCTTCCTTGTCAGAACACCTTTTTGGCTTGTGTTCAGACATTATTTTAGAGAAGTTGGTGACAATGGTTATATTTTTATTCACATTCACTCAAGCCTTCCTACTTTTCTAAGAGTGCTTGAAAGCATTTCATCTGAATGATACTTTGTCCTGAAAAGTGATTCTATAATGGGTATCTCATTCATTTTGCAGTGGTTTTTGCTAGTTTGACTCACGTATGGTCGTTTTCTTTGAAAATACACAGGGCTTCTCAGAGTCACTTTTCTGTGACAGAGTCAGATTGGCTTTATTTTTATGGTTGTATTTAGATGTGAAGATTCTTTTTCTTGGACTGCAGGTTACCTACAAAGGAATACTGATTAGAGGCAGAGACTGCACTCTGAGATCCTATGAAAGACCTCGTTGGACTCAGCTCCCAGAAAGAGAAGCTGTGGTCCGAGCAGAGAGGACCTCATCTGGGTGCTCCACACAAGGTAAACTGCTCCACCTGAGAACACAATGTCCACTGTCCTGTTTCTCTCATTTGTGATCACCTAGATTTTGTTTAGTTTTTGATAATTTTTCTCACAGGTAGTGCTTTTACTATAATTCTCTGGTGACTTTGTGCCACTTTCCTGTATAAACTACTGAAAGATTTATATTATTTAATTTTTGTATCATGATTATTGAACAGATTGTGTACGGAAGGCTCCCAATCACTTTCAGAAGCTTATAAAGTTTGTCTGGAAATTTTCTTCTGTCCCATTTTACTCTCCTATGAACACGTTTTCTGTTTTCATTGCATGCAAACATGGCTGCTAGAACACAGGGATCTGAAATTGACCTGCCCCATGTGTCGAGGGGTAGCAGAGAGCCCCCCTTTGGAGGAATGGCAAATCGGGGCACTATCCCTTCTGGTCAGACAGCACAGTGGCCTACTGGTGAAAAGTCTGCACATGAGCAAAGAATTGCTGAGGTTCCAGGAGGTTATGACTCTGGATGCAAGCACTGCCAACCCCTTCCTTGTCCTCTCTGATGACCTAAGGAATGTTTGGTGTGCGAAGATCTGCCACAACCCAGTGGAAGATCCCCAGAGATTCACCTACCTGACCTGTGTCCTGGGCACCCCATTCTTCTCCTCTGGCTGCCATTACTGGGAGGTCGAGGTGGGGGAGGGGAAGGAGTGGACTCTAGGAATCTGCAAGGAGTCAGTCAACAGAAAGAGGAAAGGTGGTTTCTCCGTTGAGCATGGCTTCTGGTTTATCAGCATGAAGGCAGGAACAATCTGCATCAACTCCATCCCAGAAACCAGAATTCCTGCAAGCCCTGAACTTAGCCATGTAGGGATATTTTTAGATGTTGAGATGGAAGAAATCAAGTTTTTTGATGTTAGAGATAACATCCTCATCTATACACACAGTCATCTCTCATGTTTGGAGCCTTTGCGTCTGTTCCTCTGTCCTGAGTTGCCTAGAGAAGGTGACAGGTGTGCTTCCCTGAAAATCTGCTCGTGAGAAACTCAGCACTTCCTAGAAGCTTTCTCAGAGGTGAATGAAAAGGTCAGATGACCTAGAGAGAGAAAATGTGCTACACTAGAAAGATTTTTAAAAATAGATTTTGTAGATTTGGCAACTAACCAATTTTTAGGCTATATTTTGTAGACTTTGTAGCTAAAGAACTGTGGGGTTTTAGGGGATGTTATTAAGTGCTCTAAGCCTCAGTTTTCCTAGTCTTCAAGTGGGGATAATTATATTTCTCAGCCAAATAGTTGTGATGATCAGAGATAGTGCTGTGCATTTATTTTGTACTAAATACAAATGGGGAATTTTTAGATTGTAAGTTAAATAAAACATTTTGTGGGTAGAAACAATGTCTTTTTCATTATTTCATGCTTTTTCTATGATATATTTCCCTATAATGATAGCTATCTGGGAGAAAAGAGTGCAACAGTCAGTGTGAGATATTTTGACATGAAGTTTCAGTGAGAGACAAAAGTACTGGGAAAGAATGATGTTTCTCATTTTTATTTCTCCCAAACACAGCTGAAAGACAGAACTTAGAGATAGCTATAATTAATGGTGATTCATGTTTGTTCTAATGGGACTTGTCCTTTGCCCATTTCAATCATTGATTGGCCTTTTGTGTGGTTGTCAAAGGAGTATGCTGTGTATGTGGCAGGCACGAAGGTGCCAACAGGCTCAGAGAATGTCAAGCTGCTAAGATTCTGAACCTTCTGGAATCAGTTATGTAATTAGGGAAATGACTGTTGAGAAGACTGGACCCCCATTCGCCCACCTACCGGGTGCAGTTGTGCATGCAAAACCCTGCCTTCTGACCGGAAAGAAGATCTCCCAGACTCAGGCTACTGCCGCTGAGTTTTGATTCATAGGAATTCTTATCAACCACGTTAACTCGTAAACAGATGCTCACCAAAAACTGTTCTCCAGGTTCCTTTTGAATTTATTTTTTACCGTTAGAATTTTAGATTTTTTGCAATTAAGTCTCTGAAATATTTGATGTATTCCTGTTTAGTTCTGTTTGGTCCTCCTCTCACGTTCCAGCTGAAGCTTCCCTCCCCCCGCCCACATGCACTTAGTCGCAGACTGCAATTTCCCCTACAGAGTCTCATGTGCTCAGCATGGCTCCTTTTCAAATCATTCAGGTCCTTTAGGATTGTGTTTTTTTCCCCTAATTTACTGAGTCAGCCAGTTCTGAGGTGACATCTGCTTTGGAAGGGTTGGGTTGGGACATGTTCAGGAATCTGCTTTTGACCTCAATTCCAAAGAAACTCAGAATTGTCATCTCCTGTTTCTTTCCAACTCCACTGTGGTGGGGGAGCAACCGATTTTGGTATTTTTTCCCCCATATTTCCTTTTGATCCCTATGATTTTATTTCAGGGGCCTCCTTCCCTTACTGTAACGTGGAGCCTGCATCCACCCTGATCTACCTTAACAGGTTCTGCTAATGTGGAAACAAAAGTTTCCTGAAGCAGTACTTAGGATGAGCAAGACACTATAATTTTCTCTTCTATTATATTTTATTAGGAAAAAAATGCTGGGCTCACACACTTTTGATTTACAACTTGCCAACAGGTTAAGAGCTGCAGTTTGAACATCTGGGGTGGGCCCTAGGCTTCCAGACCCCTTCTTGTGTCTCAAAATGCCAAAGAAAGGGCAGCCCCAATTTCCCTAGGACTGGAGGTGACAGCTTGTGTTATAGTGGCATATTTCAGGTTCTCTCAAGATCTGTTTGCTTCAAGGGACTTTCTATCTCTTCCTCGGGCAATTTAAGTTCCAAGCTTCCCTTCATCCCAGCTGATGGACCCAGATGATTTTTTTGGTTCATCAATCATTAGGGGAAAATGCCAGTGGCCAATGATTGGCCTGGTTCCTTTCTCCTGTCTGATTGAATATTGTGGCCCAGGGGAAACCTTGATGGGGACTGGGTCACAAGCTCATTCTGTTGTCAATCGGTATTTACCATATGCAAAATATCTCACACTTCCAACTTCTTTAGCATTTCTGTTGCTACAGACCTAATGCAAGTCTCTCACCCATCCCATCCGGGCCAGTGTGACAGCTCCCTCACGTCCTCGATCCACCTTTGGCTTCCCAGAGTGCACTTCCCATACGGGCACCAGGATGGTTCTCTTAAACCATACTCAGACCATTCCTGTCATAAGTCCTGCAAAGGCTAAATGGGTCAGTTAGAATGAATTCTCTCAGCCACCCTCCCTCTTCACTCCTCTCCATGCCTGAAATGAATCTAACACCGTTTGTCAACTACAATGAAAAAATAAGTTAAAAACACAGAAGCCCGACCTTTAGGATTGTTGTGAGGATTAAAGGCGATCACTCACACTGACTCTTTAGCTCTGGGTCTTGCTTATAGAATGTGCTATTATTTTTTTAAGATTTTATTTGTTTATTTCAGAGAGAGAGAGAGAGACAGAGCTCAAGCATGAGTGGGGTGGGGGGAGGGGCAAAGGGAGAGGGAGAAGCAGACTCTCGCTGAGCAGAGAGCCTGATGCTGGTCTCTAGCCCAAGGACCCTGGGATCATGACCTGAGCCGAAGGCAGACGCTCAACTGACTGAGCCACCCAGGCGCCCTAGAATTTGCTATTTATTGCCAATTTGTGGCATCACCTATTACTGTTGGTTAAGTGTGAGATTGGCTATTTATTTAACATACTCACTATTATGTCTGAAACATCTTTGTAATCCTTGTTTTTAAAATCCTTTGTGAATAGGGGCACCTGGGTGTCTCAGTTGGTTAAGCATTGGACTCTTGGTTTCAGCTCAGGTCATGATCTCAGGGTTCTGGGATCCAGCCTCGTGTTGGGCTTCCCACTCAGCGGGGAGTCTGCTTCTTTCCTTCTCTCTCTGCCCCTCCTGTGTGCTCTCTCTCTCTCTCTCTCTCAAATAAACAAATAAATCTTTAAAATAAAATAAAACACTTGATGAATAAGTATAGGCATATTTAGGAAGAGGTACTGCATTTTAACTAGTCTTAGTAATAAAATGATTGTTTGCTATTACGTAGGGTTGATAGAAGAAAGCATCATGCCCCTCACCGGTCTGTGTAAGTTACTTCCTTCCGTCTTCCCAATCCCTAGCTAACTGCTCCTCCACCTGCACCCCCCCCCCCGCCAGTCTTGAAAACTAGTGTGGATATGGATGTACGCAGAAAGGTTTTAATGGTCTTGGTGATAGAGGTGGAGTCAGTTTGGGGAACAAAACTCTGGTTGCCTCAAAAAGCAATAGCAGTATGGGACTACATTAGAATTCTAAATCCGAATTAGCATCATAGGATAATACTAATTATTTGCACCCTTCCCACCTCCCCTCCAACAGTCCTCCACAAATTTCAGCTTCCCAGGCTTCAACCCATCCTTAATAAAGTGACTCCCTACAGAAAATTCACTGGCATCACAACCCCTGCTCTCGTTCACATCTGCCCCTGCCCCCCCAATATCTGTACACAATCTTCTCTCCACCACCAAATTCTTGGACTAAACCCATTAAGTACCTCTCCCAATCTGACTTATTTGATATAACTGACCTGAACTCCAGGCTATGTGGGGAGGGAGAACTAGAAAAGCCACAGTAGAAGGAAGATGAAATCTGGTGGGACTCCCACCAGGGCTAACAGAGTCTGGGCAACTCTGTCCTCCTGACCTGGCTCAAAGGGAGCATATGAGGGGAGAGAGAAAAACTTACTACTCTCGGCATCTTTATTTGGGAGAGAGAGATTAATCCCCCACAACTCCTAGAATGTAGTTGCTTTGAGTGGCTTTATTTGGCTATAAAGGCCCAGATGACCTAAGCAGGCTGGAGCAATGGTTCTCAGTCTCATCTTCTTATAGTCACATGGGGAGCTTTCAAAAATTCCTATGCCCAAAACCACATCCCAAACCAATCAAATCAGAGTCTCTGGGGATGGGACCCAGATAGCGGTACTTTTTCAAGTTTTCTCAGTGATTGCAATGTGGAGCCAGAGTGGAGAATAGCTGGACTAGAGCTTCAGTTCCAAAACTTTATTGTGCATCATGGGGTGCCTGTGTGGCTCAGTCAGTGAAGTCTCTGACTCTTGATTTGGGCTCAGGTCATGATCTCAGGGTCCTGGGATCAAGCCCTGTGTCAGGCTCCCGGCTCAGTGGGGAGTCTGGAGTCTGCTTGTCTCCCTGTCCCCCTGCGCACCCCCTCATCCCGCCCCCACTTCCATTCATGTCTGTGTGAACACAGGCTTGTGCTCTCTCTCTCTGCAAGAAATAAATCTTTAAAAAAGAAACTTTATTGTGCATCAGAATCCCTTGGATAAATTCAGAAGATCTGGGTGGCACCCAAGAATTTGCATCTGTAGTAAGTTCCCAAGTGATATTGGTGGGGACCACACTTTAAAGCCAGTGGACTAGAGGACACAGTGCATTTTGATTTTAATCCCTGCATAAAATTAATCATCCAACCAATTACAATATAATTTATTAATTAGTTTAAAATGATTTCCTTTTAAATTTAAATTTAATTATAATTTTAACTCCTGCATTGAAACAGACAACAAAAAAACTCTATAGCAATGAAGGAAAAGAGAGGGAGGAGAGAGGAAGGTTGGGTGGTCTTAGCTGGGATTAGATTAGTGTATTAACAAAACTCATACAACCTATGGACATTCTTGCCTACTACCCTCCACCACTCCCCACCCACATTTATCACAAGATTTCTGCCATCAGTTCTTTTTTTTAAAGATTTTTATTTATTTATTTGACAGAGAGAGATAGCAAGAGAAGGAACACAAGCAGGAGGAGTGGGAGAGGGAGAAGCAGGCTTCCTTCAGAGCAGGGAGCCCGATGCGGGGCTCGATCCCAGGACCCTGGGATCATGACCTGAGCTGAAGGCAGCCGCTTAACTGACTGAGCCACCCAGGCGCCCCTCCGCTATCAATTCTGATACCCTGATAATACCCAAAGTATATAAAAATGACTGCTCACTGTAACGGCCTCAGTCTGTGTTCTTAATATTTGGTTTTAGAACCCTGTGTAAAAAAAGGCTTTTGTGAAAGCCTTGCTGTGTCCCCCCCCTTTTTTTTTCCTGTAAAAAGCATCCAGGAAAAAGGGTATCATCTGCTTCTAAAGAGGTGACTGTCTTTGGACAACCTATAAATATCAGTTCAGAGTTTGGCAAAAGCTGTTGTTTTGTTTTTCACATGTGGCAGATTCTGCCGAGATGTGTATACATGCGCCACATGCAGCCTGGTTTCAGACTTCACCGTGACAAGCTTCTAAGAACCTTCCCTAAGAACCAGCAGGCTCTCTCGGTCCACTTTTCGGTCTTTTCCTCCATCCTGTTGCTTCAAATGCAGATGCTGCTCTGCCTGATGGACCATAAGGACAAGGGGCCGCTTCAGGGTCTGAGAGGTGCAGGGACACTCTGCCGGCCTTGGACCACGCCCCTCCGACTTCATCGATGTGATGCAAACATTAACAGCCTTTTGTTTTAAGCCCCTGTTATGGTTTGTGTTCTCTTTGCAGCTGGACTTATTCCCAATCCATTTTCTGGCATGCCAACATTGCTGTGGACTGGGGTTGATTCTTGGGTGTTTTCTAGACGACTCCCTTCCCCACACGCCTTTCTGGAGACCCACAGAGCAGCCCCAAATGCTCCCTTTATTTTGTATCGTCTTTCCTGGCTCTGGCCATTAGAACTTCGGTGGGTCTTCCAGGATTCTGTAGGCTCACTGTCTGCCCTAAAAGACAATGTGCAAAGTGTGCCTCAGCTTTCTCACTTGATAGACAATTCCAAACATGTACAGAAACAGAGACTAGTATAATGGATCCACACTGGGTTTTAATTCTCAACAAATGCCAATCCTCTGCACTGGATTATTTAAGAGCAAATCTCACCTATCATTTCATCCATAAGTGTTCAATAAATATCTCTAAATGAAAAACACTTAAGAAACTGTAATTATGATTGATTGTAACTATGATATGATTATCACACATAAAAAATTAATGATTCGTTCATATCAAATATTCAATCCACATCAACCATTCTCCCTTTTGACTCAGCTTTGAGAGTTTCCCTTCAAGTAGCTCCAGTTATCCTGGTCCAAGATTTATTTGCCTGCATTTCAGAGTCCCTGTGCTTTCTGTATCAAGGTTTCCAACCTAAAAACAGGCAGGTGTTTTTTTACCAGTCATTTTGTTAGTGCTTAAGAGAGCAAGCAGGTCTTTCCTCACCTCCTGAGCCCTAGCCCCAGCCACTATGACCACTCCTGAGCCCACGTGGGGCACGTGCGGAGCCTGCCACAGTCACTAAGGTGTGGCTTGTTTTCAGGGCACCAGTGATTCCAGATTTACATCCATCAGAGGTATTTTTCACATTCTGATACTTGGTAGATTTTAAAAAAAGACATAAACGCATGCGGTGTAACATTCAAAAAGGCACATAGTGGAACTGTGTCATGGCACTCTTTGCCCCATTTACCTCATTCTTCTCCAAAACAACTCACTTTGCTTGGGGATTCCTCCAGAGGGATTCTATGTGTGTATGTACATGTTTTACCTAAATGTTCATTTAGTATGTACATTGTTTTGGACCTTGTTTTTTTTTCACTTGAGGATATTTAAGGAGATTTATTTAAATGGTCTTTTCCCAGGACTCAGATAATGAGTTCCTGTGCTGTGTGGACCGACTTAATTTTGTGAGAACAGTTCTCCATCAGGCTTCTAAGTGTTAACATTTCTTTAAGTTTTTCCAGGAAATCTTTAGTCAATATGCATGACCCCACAACTGCCATCGAAGAACTGCCGGAATGTCTGATGACCACAAAATATCGGTGAAAACAGACTGACCTCATGCTCTGCATTTTTCAAGGAAGAAATAATTTTATTTTTCAAGTACAGGTTGTCGGCTATAATAAACAAAGCAGGGTCACCTGGGTGGCTGGGTTGCTTGAGCGGCCAACTCTTACTTTAGGCTCAGGTCATGATCTCAAGGTGGTGAGATGGAGCCCCACACCTCGTGGGAAGCTCTGTGCTCCGTGGATAGTCTGCTTGAGAATTCTCTCTCTCCCTCTCTCTCTGCTCCTCCCCCAACCCAAAATAAATAAATAAATCTTAAAAAAAAAATAAAGCAGGAAGCCGGTAATAGATTCTTAGAGAAAAAAGATGCAGATGCTTCACTTTACCAGGCTTAGAAAATCCAAATTGTGGCCAAAGGAGGAAGCCCAGTGGGGGACAGTGCTGGGATCCTGAGCTAAGCTTGTAAGCATAACAGGGTGCAGGTTATCATAAAAGATGTCGATACCTTTATTTTTAAAAATTTTTTATTAAGAGTAATTAACACACAGAGTTATATTAGTTTCAGGTGATTCAACAATTTTATATGTTACTCAGTGCTCATCATGATGAGTGTACTCTTCATCCCCATCACCTATTTCACCCATTCCCCACCTGCCTCCCTTCTGGCAACTACCATAAAAGATGTTGATGATTTTATTATTTATTTATTTATTTATTTATTTATTTATTTATTTATTTTAAAGATTTTATTTATTTGACAGAGAGAGACACAGAGAGAGAGGGAACACAAGCAGGGGGAGTGGGAGAGGGAGAAGCAGGCTCCCTGCTGAGCAGGGAGCCCGATGTGGGGCTCGATCCCAGGACCCTGGGATCATGACCTGAGCCAAAGGCAGACGCCCAACTGACTGAGCCACCCAGGCACCCCAAAGATGTTGATGATTTTAAAACTTGGTCTGAATGGAGGGTCCTCAAAAGAAGGCAGAAGAGGTGGGGGCCTGTGGCTTGTTAATAGTTAGTCCAGGCTCAGATACAGATACTCCAGACAGCCTGAGAAGAGGAATTTTGAACTAATCTATACAGATCATTTTAAAGGTTGTGTCTACCCACTGTTTCTGTCAGCCAAGATTTAATCAAGATGATGAACCAAAAGAATAAAACTGAGATCTTTCTTTCCACTGATTAAAATGGACCAGAGTCCTGGAAAGCCAATTACTACAAGCAGTTCTGGAAGATCTTTACTGTTATTACTAAAGCAATTTATTTACTTATTCATACATTTTATTGTGCATGAAACTGAGAATTTTTTCTTCTTCAGATGTAGCACTTAATAAGTCCAATTGTTCTTGAGAAAAAAACTAAATACAGATTTCAGAAATCACAAGTAGAGGTGTGCCTGGCTGGCTCAGTTGGTAGAGCATGTGACTCTTGATCTTAGGGTCATGAGCTCATGCCCCAAGTTGGGTGTGGAGCCTGCTTAAAAAAATAATAATAAAATATTTAAAAAAAGGAAATCAGAAGTAGATTTTGCCATTTATTCCACTCAAGGGCACAAATGCTTATCGTTAAGACTTTTTAAGTTCAAAATAAGTTATATCTCCTTAATGTTATAAATTGAGGAAGACTAACTACATAAACCCTCCCCAATGATTGCCATATATTTTTAAAACAAATTTACTTGTGCTTCTTATAATGATTGGCAGTCCATTTGAGCTCATGTTCTTTGTTTTGTTTTGATGAAGATGGTAGAGATGATGGACCAGTGAAGTCTGAGCTTCACAAAGTACAACAGAGTCTCAAAAATATAGTGACTCGTCCCATCTGTTTAGATTTTTCACAAACACCCATATTCTCTCATGTCAGCACAGTTTTGCTTTCAATGCACCATGGAGTAGTTGGGATAACAGAAAGAGATGGAATTTCCCTACTGAGTAACCAAGACACTAATGTGGACAAATTTAGAAAGGTGGTATTTCTCATCAAATGGCAGAGTATTCTGGTAGGAGGAAGTCTGAAAACGTGTCATTGACTTCAGTGTTCTTAGTGATGTGACTCTCTCTGTTATCACCTCTATCTCCCTCCTTTTCCGCTCCAATGATCGAAATAAGATCATTGTCATACTTGATGACCCCAAAATATTCACCCACATGACCTGTGTCCTCGGGGCACCTGCCTCATCTTTGCCTTTGCTGGGAGGCAGAAGAGAGGAATGGACTCCAGGGCTCTGCTGGGTCTCTGCTCACAGACCCAGGACACTGGGTCTTCTCCATAAGCCAGAATTTCTGTCAGCCCTCAGCTCCACTGTGTGGGAACGTTCCCAGATGCTGCGTTTTTCTGGTTAGTGATGGCTCCTTTGCTCTAGCGTTGGTTCCTCTGCTGGGAGCCAGTGTGTCTGTTCCGTCCTGATCAACCAGGAGAAGGCAACGCTGAAACCCTACTGAGCATGTGCACTTCTGTCTCTATGGTACTCTGAACATAATGCTGTGAGTGTAGCAGGTTTTCTGTTTTTAGGAGGAAGAATCCTACAGCCAAATCCTGGATATTAGATATTCAGGTTTTGTTAAACCTTCCTAGCCATTCTAGCTGACCTCGATTCGAGGTCATGGTCCCCAGGCTGTGGGCATTGCTCCTGCCTGGCTGCCTGGCTGCCTGTACAGACAGAGAGCCTGTCCTCCTGCCTGCCTTCCTGGGCTGCTTCCAGGAAATTCAGAAAGCTCAACTTGCAGAAAACTCAAATTCTTACATTTTATGCTGAGTAAATTAGGTCTCTTTGTCTCTCCTTTTTAGGGGGGAAGGAGAAGATTCCTCAGCCAATTGTAGTTTCAAATAGTCTGCTCCCCCTTCAAAATATTCCAAGGGCTTGAGTTTTTGTTTTCTTAAATTTTTTCCTTAATCGTAAATCGAGGCAACAAGCTTTGATCAAGGTGGTGTTTTGTGTTGATGGCAAGGGGGCTTCTGTGGAGGGCGAGAGGCAGGGGCCGTCAAGGAGCTAGTGGGCAAGTGGCCAGGCGAGAGCTGCTGAGGGTAGTGGGCCTCACATGAGGGAGTGTGCTGGGCTGCAAGCAGGTCAGGCCTTGTGGAGAAAGGGGACCTGAGGTAGACAGATGAAGGTGATATTTATTGGCTTATGCCGATTAGCAGAAAGTTCTTTCTTTGGTCCATAAGAAAAACCGAACAATAGGCACTGAAACGGCAAGTGACAAAATTCAAGAGCTATTCTTTATTTTTCAAAAAGAACTTAGAAAACAAGGACAAGAAAGATGATTGAAAAATGTCATGCGGACCATATTAAACAATACTCTGGTGAACATAGCATTAAAGAGAAAAAGACAAATGATGAAAACGATGTCAAAACATTGATTGCACACTTACTGTGTGCCAGGCATGAATTATTTCATTTAATCCTCACAGAAGTCACATGGGGTGTGTATTCTAACACCCCTATTTTAATAATTAGGAAACTGGGGCAAAAGGAGTCTAAATAAGTAGCCTAATTATTAAGTTGCCGTTCTCCATAAGTGGTATATAGCCAAAGAGGGTAAACATAGGCTCTGGATCCGAATAGTTGGGTTCAGAGACTGTAGTCTAAACTGACAGCCATGAGGCATGGCCATGGCCTCCTCCCTAGTCATTGGCCACATCTCTAACTGATGGCGACCCTCCCTCTAAGTCTAGACATAAGGGCCCACTAATATTTAATTAAATGTAGCACTAGGGATGCAAGCTATTTACCCCTGGGTTCTAAAGAATCAGGAACAAGAGAAGTCTGCTGACTGCAATCACTGCTATTTTACATTGTTATCTAAATAGAGGTCACATAAATAAATCATAAGCAGCACTGCGCTAAGTGCTGTTTGTGCGGGCTCTAGAGAGCAGATTGTGCGCATCTCTGGGTTCAGTGACGTCATGTTGGTAGCTTTAACTGGGCCATGGTGAAAGTATTTATACTGGTAAGCTGGTAAATATTACAATATTTATCTTTTTTTCTTTCTTTCTTTTTTTTGAAAATCAGTTGTTAAACATCCATCAGTGAAGCATTGATGTATAAGCTAGTAATAAAGCTAAGTACTGAAAAGAGAAGATAAAACTCATTACCTGGAGAGAATATGATTTCATACGTTGAAATGTTTGGGGAGAAGAGGCAACACTCTCAGAGTTAATGAGATTTAAAAAAAATGCAGGCCACACTGCTGATCCAGCCTTTGGAGACAGAGCATGCTTTCTTTGGTGTCAATTCAATCTGCAAATAGTAAAGCTTGGAACAGAGAACATCTATGATTTCCATCATGTGGAAAAGACTGGCCAGCATCAAGAGAGAAAACAAGTCAGCTTTTAGTGGGAGCCCGAGGTGGGAGGCAGTAAGGCTGCTGGTTTCCAGTTCCAGGCTCTTCAAGGTCCTGGGGCCCAAATGTCACCACCTAGACCCCAAGATCTGACCTTTACTGTTCATCTGCTTGTCCCCACCGGCCTTTGTCCCACATTTTTTCTTAAGCTCTTCTCTCCAGCTTATCTCTTAACTCAGCAAAAGACCCTCCGGGTGTAGCATCTAGAATGAAAACTGGAACTAGCCCTCAAGCAATCATGACTGCTTGGATGAAGAGCTCTGACGGCCCACAGCACCCAGACCAGATGGAGCTCAACCCCCGACTCTCCTGGCTGCGCAGGTGGGCCATGGAGTGACCCAAGGAGGGACCAACAGTGACCTTTACTTCACTGTCAACCTAAAATCTGCACCTAAGGAGGAGCTCAAGCCTCATTTATGTAACAGACAGTGTATGTGTGGGCACGTTTCCTTAAGGAGCACGCGCCACCTCACGCCTGCCTCTACGTGTGATCACAGGGCTCCCCATTGAAATATTCATCCCAACCCTAAATAAAAGGAGCCAACTCACCCTTGCTTTGGGAGTCACAGCTTTGGAAGTTATTCCCCCTGATTTCCTTGTTTGCTGCCAATAAAGTTTCCTTTGGTGACAGCTCACCTGGTGTGGTTTCTATCTGTGACTCACCAAGCAGTGGACTTAGGTTAATTCAGTTTCACAAATGCCTATCCTGGCTTTGCTCAGCCCTGGGTTCTGCCATGTGACACTATATGTCTTTTCTCTAAACTCCAACTTTTTGTCTAAGCCAGTTCGATTTGGGGTTTCTTTCATTTCGACCAAAGTCAGATTTCCTAACACAATCATCTATTTTTTCTTATAGAATCTATACAGGAAACACCTCCAACTTCCTTCCTGCCCGACACTCTCTTTTCAGAGACATTAATGTTTTGCATGAGGGGACTTTATCTTTCCTGGATCAATAGGGCTCTTCTTGTAACACCCTCAGTGCAAACTACTTATTTTCCCAAGGTTTTCTGGCCTTGTATAGTTTCTGGCCTTGAATGTTACAGAAAGAGAGTTATTGATTTGTGGTGCTAAGCGCGATCAATGAAGTTGGAGAACAATACTTTGGTGTTAAAAAAGGGACCTGATTTTAAAAATAGAGATCTTTGTAATGATGAGAAATGATTGGTTAATGGTTGGCTGCTGCTGATCACTCTGCTCTGTGCTGAAAATTATGAGATTCCTTCTTTTTGGTTCTCACTTCATTATTGGCAATTATACCCTCCTCCTCATTCCTTCCTCCTCCCTTCCCCACCATAAGTGTACCTCTATGACATCAAAGGAGTCTCACCTTCCACCCAAGCCTAGTTTCTTGATGTTTCCGGTTCAAGACTTCAAGGCTTCTGGTTCAAGGTACAAAGGCTTCTGGTTCAAGTTCATGGGCCCAGAGCACATGTTACCTTCTCTTGGAATGATGAGAAATAAGTATCAAGAGGTTGAATTTGTTAAGAATTTTGATAACGGGGAGTTGGAAATATATGTTATATGGATTTCCGGAATTTAGAAAAGCATCTGGGCTCTTTTTGACAAACAAAGCACAACAGAAAAGGCCTCAGCC
This sequence comes from Leptonychotes weddellii, assembly GCF_054177405.1. NCBI lineage: Eukaryota > Metazoa > Chordata > Mammalia > Carnivora > Phocidae > Leptonychotes > Leptonychotes weddellii. The sequence goes on from NC_138376.1 coordinate 85,539,016, forward strand.
CAGAAACAAGAAAAATGTGCAGTGGAGCTGGGAATCCAGAGCTTCAGAGATGCTCCAAGTTTAGAGAAAGCCAATACAAAAAGTAGGAGTGGGACTGGGGCATAAATTAGAGTACTTAATTAAAGATGTATTCACATGATGGCTGCAAACTTCAGTCATCTGCTATCCCCGGTTAAAACTCAACAGTTGCTTCTTGAAGAGAGTGCATGACTGGGGCTCCTGCAGCAGGCTTTGGGCCAGACAGGAGAGAGTAAATCTCATGGTGATTCCAGACATCCATGACGGAACTATGGGAGTGGGGTGGAGTTAAAGGATGACATTTCTTTCCAGGGGAGCAATACACTAAAGTGAATGCTCCTTGGTTTAGTCTCATTTTTATTTGAAGGCTGGCTACAACCAGCCTTCTTTATCCACCAGCCACTTTATCCATTTACACTGACTCTTTAGCCCTAATTAAAGAAGAATTTGGGATAAACAGATCCACCAACAGCAAAGGAAATTTATGTCAGATACGTATAGTTATTAGTTTAGTTGTTAATTAATAATATGAGCAGACAACCAAAGGTCACCAAAGAGTTTTGAAGAGGATTGACGTATTGGAAAAGAAGAACCATGATTATCAAACAAAAAATGACCCTTGAAATAATAGAGGTAACTCAAAAAATACTAATAACATAAAAATTAGCATTCTTTTTTTTAAAGAAACTTCTTATTATGTAAAGTTTCAAACATACACATAAGAGAGCATATAACGAACCGAGGGCACCTATCAGCCAAGCTCAATTACTATGAGCAGGTGGTCTCAAGCTTATTTTGAAACACACCTGAGACACTGTCATTTCATATATATTTCACTGTATAATCTCTAAAATGTAAGAACCCATAAAAATAACTACAATACGATGATCACACCTAAAAAATTCCTTAATGATATCAAATAGCCAATATTCATATTTTCTTAATTTTCGTCCAATTTTTTTTTCAGTCTCTAAGTTTGAATTGTGATCCAAATAAGATCCAACCAACACTATTGGTTGATACATCTCTAAAGTTCCCCCTCTACCTCTTTCCCTTGAGATTTCTTTTGTTGAAGAAACTGTTTTGAAGAAATCTCAGTGTTAGGAGTTTGCTGAGTATTATCACCTAGCTCAAATATATTAAATAAAACTATAAAGATTACTAATAAAAGGACTTTGATGTCTTGGGTGGATATCATTGTGGTGTCTTCTTATCAGACTTTGCTTTTGAAGAAAGTGGGGTGGGAAAGAAAGCCCCTTCACAGGGATTTTCTCTCTTTGGTCAGAACTGGGTAGAGCCTCATTATTGCACTGGTCTGAAGAATAAGTATTTTTAGCTTCTAGTCTTTATAGTAAAGACAAGAGAAGAAGTGGTTTTGAATGCTTTTGAATATTAATTCCAATACTTACAGTAATAAAATCTATGATGCATCTGGGAATTAACTTAAATGCATCATGCCTTTATGAGTAAAGCATATAAAATAAACCTGAGAAATTTTAGAGCTAAATGATGTTCATGGATGGGGCAATTTAATATTTTACATATTCAGGGCTACTGAACTAAAATCCAGGGAATTTATTTTGTGTGTGCATCTCCACAAGCTGATTCCCAAATTTAAGTAGATGCATAAAGGCCTATAAATAGCTATGTTATTTTAGAAAATGAGGAGCAGTAAGGGAGCAAAAAATCTTGCCTGATATTAAGACATTATTCAAAACAATAGAAATTACAAGAGATACACACATCAATAAACTTGGTATTTGATCTTTGAAAAACAGAGGAATTATTTAATAAATAGTGTTGGGAAAATTGGATAGAATGTAGAATAAGTCAAAAAATTAAGTTGTTTCAATAAATAGACTGAGAAATTAAATGTGAAAGGTAAAACTATAAAGCTAGTGGAAGAAAATGCAAGGAGGTTTCTTTGTGATTTGGGATATGGAAAAATTTTAAAATAAATCCTTCAAGACATAAACTGTGAAGGAAAAAGTGAATGTAATTTATTCTATCAAAATTTGTGGTTACCTGGCCACTCCCAGCTGCAATAGCATCGGCGAAGGTATTCACTTCGGCTTTCTAGCCAGTGCTTAATGCAGGACAGTCAAGGAGATCACAGACAAAATTTAGGGATAAATGATAGTCTGGGAGAAGAACTATAGAGTATTTAGGACCAAGAAAGAATGAATATCTAGAATAACAGGATAAATTCCTATTAATAAGTAAGAAAAAGAGACAATAGAAGCATTGCAAATGTTATTATTAAGCGCTACCCAATGATTAAAAATATACAGAATATACAGAAATGAGATATTCAACCTCACAATTATCAATGAAATACAAATTAAAAGTCTGAGATACTGTTTATAGAAGAGCAAAAATTTATGAAGTTGGGTATCAAATGCTGGTGGGAGCATAGACTGCTATGGTCACTTTGGAAGGCAATAAAGCAATACTTACTGGAATTAAGTAATTACCATATCGACCATAAACATGAGGGAAATTCTCACAAGGGTGTAACAGGAGGTATTTAGGAGAATGTTTATCACAGCATTACTTGTGATAGCAAAGAACCAAGGAATAATTAGGTTAAATGTAGACTATAGAGCAGTCACAAGGAATGAACTAAGTGGACATTTTGCCACGTGGACAGATCTTTAAAATATAATGTTTATAGTCCTACACTATTTATGTCAATTAAACATACAGAAACAGTAATGTCCATATTTTAAAGACATTATCACGCATACATGTATAAATACAAATAATGAAGGTGGTTTGAAAGTACAAATACCTCAAGAATTTCTTGAGGTTGGGAGTCTATGGAGGGAGTAGGAAATTGGATTATATAAGATGAAGGGAATAAAACTCCATAAAATAAAATAAAGAACAAATGAAGATAATGTGTTCGGAGCTGATGGCATGATCATCCCATTCTGCTCATCTGACTTCTCTACAATAAACAAACTTACAAGTAAACCAGTTTCTCTTGAGAAACAGGAAGATTTGACAACCTAAGATCTGGCTTGGTGGGAGCTAGGAGGGTAGATGTGGACCAATCCCCACAGCTTACCTCACCCTACTGTCTTTCAGTGGTCAGATCCACTCATTTATATTGTTTGCTGGCCTCTGCAGGTATCTGTAGTAAGACCTCTGCCTTACAGAACTTTGTTCCAGATGGGGGTCTCAGGAGCAGACACTTCATGGGCATGAACCACAGTTTCATAAGCCTAACAGGGTGAGTTAATTTATCCTAAGAGCTGTTGCTTGGTTGATGAGTTGCCTGGGCTGAGAATCCCAAAGACAAAGCCTCTCAGAAGATTTTACATACCCTGAAGTCAATATTCACCCTAGGCAGGATCCCTCAGAAGATCTAGATAGAGAAATAATTTTAAGTAAAGTCTGTAAAAAAACTTTTATGAGTGTAATATCTTCTCCCATCATTACTAATTCAGTGAAGAGATGTATGAAGAACGCAGCTGAAGTGAGTGTCTTCTCACCTTTGACTTTTCTACTCTTTGGGAATGGTCAGAATTTCAGTCCCTGATTAAAGTTTTCAATTTACTCTGCTGAAAATGTGCCAATGAATTCTGACTCCTGTAGACTTTTGTCAGAAAATAGCAGCTTTTCTAATTGTGACCTTTTTAAAATTAAAATGCTAAGGATGTTCTACTTCAGAATAGCCAATGACTTGAGACCACCTTTAAAAATTAAGACCCTTTGGTATGAAGTAACAGAAATTGACTCAAAAGTTTAATTTTAAAAAGATATTCTTTATCAAGAGTTTGTCTGTAACCTATGGATGAAATAATTTAACAACTACATTCACAATTGATATGTAATAGGCAGAAAAAATTAAGAAAGCTGCAAGAGAATGTTCTATTTGGGACAAGGGGGAAAGTCAGAGGAAGTCCGGGACTCCTCTACACATTGGTGACCAGTACATAATAGATATTACATCCCATACAGCAGTATTAGTAAGAAGAATGAATTGAATGGACTTCATTTTTATTGTATTCCTTCTTTGTTAACTGGGGCAGAGAGTGTTAGTAAAATTTTCTATACTGTACTTGATAATCAGGAAAAATCAACCAGAAATGGACTTGTATTTGGTTATGTGTAGGTTTGGACACATTATAGGTTTCTACCATATTACAGAACCAGTTCTTATATTTTAACTGACTCCACCACCACCAGGAGAGGACCCACACTGGAGATCAACATGCCGTTGCAGTAAATACTCACTGTTATAACAATCCTGGTGAATACTAGTTAGTTCACATATATAGTTGAAGAACTGACTTTGAAAGTCTACCCCTGTGTTCCTAAAATCACTTACACAGCTTCTAATATCAGACAGTTTATGGTGGTATGAACAATATAAAGGGTAGTATGAATAATGTAGAATGAAGACTAGGAGCCAGATTTCAGGACCTTGTACCATCTTTGTCCAAAATGAACTAGGTCTCTGTTGAGGGTAGCTGCTGCTAAACTTAGGGCAAGAAATACAATGGAGGTGTGGAACATCTTGGCTGATAGGGAGCAATGGGAGCTTTAGAGATTTCTGGGGTAGTATCAGGAGAAGAAAATTGACTAGCTTTATAGAAGCAAACAAGCGTCGACCAACAAAAGTCAATTACTGTCATAAAGTTAAACAGGTTAAGTTTGTACAGGAAACTAAATATAATAATCTTAAAAAAACCAGATGACATGGAGTGTGCTCACAGTTTATGGAAAGACAACTGCATTCAACACATGAATTGCAGTTAAAGAAAATACATCGAATAAATGATATTGTGAGTATTACATTATAATTGCTATTGAGAAAAAAGCCCATTTGTATTTCCTTAATAAATCAATAAGCTCAGCTGTCCAGATTAGAAGTTTGCCCTGCCCAGATCTTCTGATGGAAGGTCACATGGAGTATTAGGCTCATGGATCTCCCAGTGTTAATGCCTGACTCCTGGTCACTATGTCGTCTGTCTGAATCAAAGGACACACCGTTAAGAGCTTACCTTACTGACTCATCGTTGACAAGTAAGCCTGCTTTTGAGTTAGCAAACTCATGAAACAACTGCCCTGCTCTGACACACAGCAGCAGAGAGACAAGGACTACTGTAGAAAGGGCTGAGCTCTGTGGCCAAACAGGGCTGTTGCACTTGCATCGATCCTGTCTTGGTTATGGACCTGAGATTCATCTCTGCTCCTTCATCTTTCCCTCAATAACCTTGCTGGACATGAGGACTGTGTGTGTGTGTGTGTGTGTGTGTGTGTGTGTGTGTGTGTGTAGGTAGGTAGCACAGACAGATCATGGAGCATACAGTGCCCCTTACGTTCATCCTGAGGTTGAGAATTCTTAGATTAAGAAATTACCTCGCCATTAGGCTAAAGTAGGTAGTTCTTGCTACTTCAGCAAAGTAGGTCACTTGACCCATTAAACATGACTTTTCTGTTCTGTTTTTTAAAGATTTTATTTACTTATTTGACACACAGAAAGAGACAGAGAGAGAGAGGGGGGAGAGAGGGAGAGAGCAGGGAGCCCGATGTGGGGCTCGATCCCAGGAACCTGGGATCATGACCTGAGCTGAAGGCAGATGCTTAATGGACTGAGCCACCCAGGTGCCCCTGTTTTGTTTTGTTTTTGAGATCCCTGATATTGAGTGCTTAGTTTAGGTGAACATTTGGGTGGATTTGGAGAGTTGCAATAGAGTACCTCTAATTAATCATTAATTTGTGAGTCATCCTCAAAAAATTAGAAAGAAATAGTGTACCCTCTAGTGGACATTTTCAGAACTGGCATGGACTGCTGTACAACACAGACTGTTGGGATTGGGTCTGTTAACGGGTGGTGACATTACACACCTTTGGCACCCTTTCATCTGTAGGTTAGTGTTTGATGCTTTGTGGTTACACAAAGAATATGAAAAGTTAACCACAGGACTGGAAAAGGGCAATGAATGGTAAAGGTGCGTGTGTGGGGAGCGCTGGTGTGGTGGAGTACTCACTTCCCGCTTCACTCTACTGTCCTTTGTAAAATGTGAGGGAAGTGGAGGAAGTTCCTGGAGACACTCCTCACAGAAAAGAGAGTTGGAGTGTCCGGTATCATGGCACTGAAACATAACAATGAAAAACTGACTGCGAAGTTAGAAAAATTCTCCTAATTTTCGTTAGACTAAAACCACTTGAGGCACAGAGAATTGCTCGGGTTTTGAAAAGCAAGCAGGAAATTCTTTATTTAATACTGTGATTTCTGTCACCAAGATCCAATCTCAGTTAGCTTCTGGAATACTGTGGGGTGAAAGAATATTCCCATGCAATGAAATAGGAGGTATGATCAATATATAAAAGTGACAGTGTGGCTAAATAATATGCACAAAACCAGCACTATCAGGAATGGTTTCTTTAAAAAACTTTTTAAAAAATGATTTTTCTTTTGAAAATGTGCATGTGTCAAATTTCATTTTTTCAGATAGAAGATGTGATATGTGTAGATTAATTAAGATACTTGAGTAAAAAAAAAAAGTGTTCCAAAGGCACCCAAAATAATATAAATCGTTAGAAATAATAATTCTGATATACATAATTGAATTGCTTCATTTAGATTCAATTATGCTTTGAAATTAGGAGGGGCTATTTTTCTTTGTGTTTGTGTACAATTTCTGACAGACCTGCAAACAATTTAGTTATTTTTGAAATCGTGAAACACATGGTTACTTGCTCCAAGCCTCTAAACCAAAGTCTATGTGAATTTGGTTGGATAGGAAAAATTTTGTAATGTATTTGGTTTGCTCTTAAAGCAAATTGCAAGATTCAACAGAGTTCTATGCTCTAAGATGAAACATATTATAATCTGATAGTATTTCTGAACTACCAAGTTCTTTATGTAAATCAGATATAATAATTTTTAAAGGAACTGTAGTCGGAGAGTGAATTTCTATGATTATCCTGGGTATGCAGCAGGGAAAGGGTGCTGCGAGGTGGCGGGCCAGGAGTTGAGATAGCCAGGGCTTCTTTTTTAATCAAAGCCACTTAAAAGCACCTTAACAGCACCAGAGACATAGACAGAAGTGGACATCTTGTTAGACCATATTAAAGGTTGGCTCCGATCCTCTCCTTCTAGGTTGAGAGGGAGAAACACACACTGAGGAATGGCTAAAAATGTTGATAAAGTTCCAAATGGGTTTTTAAAAAATTATCCCTTTAAAATCAGAATTACTAATTTAATCATGCATTTTGCTTTTCTTTGGACATTCCCCCCTCTCCCAGTGCCCAGGGTCCTCTACCACCTCAGTCGGGGTCAAACCCTCAACTCCTGCAGTATCTCTGTGGGAACATGGAGGAGAGGCTAGGGGTTCAAATGACCCTCTTGCCTTTCAGAAAGCTCCAGAAACTTTAGTGATAGGTAATCAGGGTTCAAACTTAGTTTTACTTATTTTAGGGGAAGGTTTAGGAAAGCATGTAGAATGGAGATGATCAATGGTTTGAATACCTTAGCAGAAATGAACAGTGGCTTAATTACTTTGCTCCTGGGTGGGAAATTGCCAACTCATAGCTAAGACTCCTGGATGTGAGAAAACCAAGGTTAAGGTTAAGCTTTTTAGATTTAAAAATTTTATCAACTTTAAAAAATGTATTTGATTTTATAAACTCACATCCTAAAATGGCTTTCCAGTTCTTATTTGCAATTTAACTCAATTTCAGGTCAAGAACAAGTGACACACACTTAAAAGAAAAGTTTATACTTTCAATGCAATTAGACTTCCAACTCTGCAGATACCAGGAAAGTGGCTAAAATACTTTGAGTTTTTTCCAAAATGAACCCATCCATGTAAACCAACACCTAGATAGGAAACAATCAAGAGCTTGATATAAATGAAATCAGCATTTACTCTTTTGTATCTGACTTCCCTCACTTGGAATTATGTTTGAGATTTTTCTATATTGTTGTGCATAGTTGTGATTTTTTCTGAATATTATTATCGAAGAGTATAACTAAATAGTATTCCATTATGTAAATAGACCACAGTTTATTTTTCATTCCATTCTTGATTGGCATTTGCGTAATTCCCAGTTTTTAGCTGTTACGAAAAGTGCTGCTATGGACATTTTTTTTGGTGTTTTTTGGTGAATATATGTACATGCCTCTTTTGTGTATATAAGATCATTAAATAAGCATATTTTCCATATTAGTAGATACTATCAGATAATTTTCCAAGATGTTTGTATCAGTTACACTCCCACCATCAGCGTAGGAGAGTTTAGGTTGCTCTACATCCTTGCCAACATTAGATATTTTCTTTCTTTGAGGGTATATAGTGATATTACATTTGCTTTTAATTTGTTTAATCATGATGCCTAATCAAGTTGCGCACCTTAAGTGCTTGTTTAAATCATTTTCCCCATTTTTGATTTGAGTTGTCTTTTTCTTATTGATTTAGTTCTTTATATATTTTCGATATAGGTCCTTTATTGGATAAATGCATTGTATCTTCCATTCTATGGGCTTACTCTTTCTTATTAGTGTCTTTTGATGAACAGAAGCTCTCAGTTTTGGTGTAGTCCAATTTACAATCTTTTCTTTATTGTTAGCCCTATTTGGAAATTTTTACCTAATCCAAGTCATGAAGATGTTCTCCTACATTTTCTTCTAAGTTTTATTGTTTTAACTCTTACGGTTAGATTTGCAATACAACTAGAACTGATTTTTCTCATGACTTCATTTTACTTTCCATATGGATATCCAATTAACCAAACCTAGTAGCACAATTCAGAAAAAGATTTAATGCTGGTTAATTTGAATAATGGTGCTATTGTTACATGGAATGGATTCTACCTCAAATCATTCTGTTCAGTTTAAGTAAAGTTAATAGAGCATTTTACATACCATGAATATTTCTTTTTAATATGCTTTCATGTCATCAAATCCTATCAAAGAAACTGAACCTTGGGTGATATTGGTATTAGAACTTTTTCGAATTCATTGCAAATATATTGAGTATATTAGAGATATTAAATTCAAAAACCTTCAGCACATAAACATAAATTAATAGATAATCATTATTTGCTATAACATTTTATAGGAAAATGCAGAAAAACAAAGCAATTTGAAGAAAATAATTTATATCTACCATATTAGGAAAAAACCCAGAAAATTCAGGTTGGGCAGATGGAGTATGTTTTTGTTTTCATACAAAAAAGGGGGAAGGGGATAGTGACAGTCGTAAGTGTCAAATGGAAAACATGTGCATGAACTCACGGTTTTGAAAAACTCTTATTCAGTAGCAAAAATAACCTTTGCTATTTCTGCTAAGGTTCTCACTACTTCCCTATTAACAAAGCACTGAAAAGTTTCAAAATAATTTTTATTTTAAGAAAAAGGAAAATAAGAGTTAAAATGAATGCTTGGGTTTGAATATTGAGCACACTTTTAGGATTTTCTGCTTTGAGTAAATGAAGATAATTTTGTATCGATCCACGTAATTGAGCCACTGAAATATTTTTAGTTCTAGCACTAATAGAACTTAATCTGTGTTTCTCTAAGATAAAGCAGTTGGGCTTTTGATAAACAGTTACTTCTTGGAAGAGTAAGCCAAGGAGAAGTAACTCCCACGTCTGCTTTAAGGACCTCAGCATGTGAAATAGTGAGAGGAAGCAGGTGTGGCTGGATGCATGGTAGGGAGTAAGAGCCAGGACTCTATGGGGTATTTTAGACAATTCCAACATCCAGGCCACAGTCCAGACTCATTACACGAGAATGGCTGGGGGTGGGTGGGATGCTATTAAATTTGCCCAGGTGATTCCGTAGCACAGCTGAGGTTAAGAACCACGGCTCCAGCTTTTTGCTACTCAAAGTGTAGCCCCCAGACCTGTAATACCAGCATCATTTGAGAGCTTATTAGGCACACAGAAGCTTAGGCCCCAGACCAGCTGGGTCAAGTCAGAATCTGCATTTTAACAATAAAAGTTTGAGAAGATGGCTGCAGCTGAGCAGGCCATTTGTTAACACCTGGAGGTTGGCTCTGTAGGTCCTCCTGCAGAACAATGGTTCTCGGTCCTGGCTGATGTTGGAATCACCCATTTCATTCTAGCAATAAATACATGGATGCATTAATGTATTTTTACACTTAATAATTATTCATTAGAATTACAGTACAGTTAGACTGCTTTCATCAATTGCATTCTAATAATTCTTTTATTTTATCTTAATGCTTCGAACCTTATATTAAATTTTAAAATGTTTTAATCTATATACAAAATTTTATTGCAGAGAAATACAATGTGTGATTAAAAAATATTAAAGTATAAAATATATTGTGGTAGTAAAAAAATCATGTGAGAAAGTAGATTATGAATATGAGTTCAAGGAGAAAAGAAGATAAAATTTTCAACTGTTTAAGATGGATATATTTTTGTATTTTTTTTTTTTTAAAGATTTTTTATTTATTTATCTGAGAGAGAATGGGAGACAGAGAGCATGAGAGGGGGAGGATCAGAGGGAGAAGCAGACTCCCTGCCGAGCAGGGAGCCCGATGCGGGACTCGATCCCGGGACTCCAGGATCATGACCTGAGCTGAAGGCAGTTGCTCAACCAACTGAGCCACCCAGGCGCCCCATATTTTTGTATTTTTTTAAGTGGATGATAATAGATATAAAATCCCTATGGTTTTTATAGTCCATTAGATTAATTTAAAAGTGATACAATAATTTTATTTTAAAATATAAAAATATCAATACTTGTAATATGCCAAGGATTATTTTTAGCCTTTTAAATTTATGATGAAAATATTAGGTGATTTCTTTTTATTTTAAAATGTCAATATTTATAAGAGCGCCTGCCTGGCTTAGTCAGCACAGAACGCTACTCTTGATCCCAGGGTTGTGTGTTCAAGCCCCATGTTGGGCATGGAACCTACTTAAAATAAAGATTTTTTAAAAAATTTAAATAAAAAAGTCAATATTTACAATACGCCAGGGTTACAATATGCAATATGTTACAATATGCAACAATTTAAATTTATAATGGAAGATATTAAATGCCAATATGTGAGAGGGCCACAGTTTTCTTAAATTCTGAGAATGTAATTTGAAGACCACTGGGATACATAACAGAACCTGAGAATCTCGTGGGCATCTCTGAGTCCTTGGTCAGTCTCTTGGCCTCTCTAGCGTCCACTTACCAACATACATTCCTTTTCTAGGATCCTTTCTAGGGTCGCTGTGAGGGACAAGAGGGGCAATTTGTCTGCTCAGGCTGTATCAGCTTGACAGCCCCTCCCCACTGGTCGGGCTCCTTAAAGCTGGGTGTTGCTGGAGTTGAACAATCATACTTACTCATTATTGTTTTCCCCCTTGAGTTTCTTGTTAACTTCATTTTGGGGGATTGCATAATTAATAATGCTAGAAAGCCCTTTTAATCTATATCCTGCATTTAGAGTTTCCATTTCTTAATACTGAACTTGTGGGCTCTGCCATTAATAGAAGGGAGACCAGGAGCTATGGTGGGGAGTTGGGGTGCCCCTGGAATGTTGCCACTCAGGGTTCCAGTTGAATGTGATTCACAAAATTTAATTTTTAGCCTTCTCAAAGTAATACTGTCACAGAGTTTTTAAAATCAAAGGATTACTGTAAAAGCTTATATTAAAACTTTTCCTTCCCCATCTCTCCTCAGCCTTAGTCTCACTTCTAGAATTAGATACTTCCAACTTTTAGCTGTTTCTTCTGGAATTTATGTTCATATCTTTACAAAAATTATTATGCTGCTCATTCTTGACTTAGATGGTTTAGACTTTATAATAAACATGCTGTTATGGTAGTTGAACCATCAGTTCTTTCAAAAGGCATTCTCTTTTTCTCTCTACCCAACCAATAGGGTCATAATTCAAACTGGTTAACTTACCGTTCATTGTTACATTTTTATGAATATATAAACATGTTCACTGATGAGTCCAGTAGTTAACTATAATTATATTTCATTTTTTAAAAAGACTTTATTTATTTGACAGAGAGAGAGACAGCGAGAGAGGGAACATAAGCAGGGGGAGTGGGAGAGGGAGAAGCAGACTCCCCGCTGAGCAGGGAGCCCGATGCGGGGCTCCATCCCAGGACCCCGGGATCATGACCTGAGCTGAAGGCAGATGCTTAAAGACTGAGCCACCCAGGCACCCTAATTATATTTCTTCTATACATTTTAATAACTTTCTATTTTCTAAACTCTGTATGCACTGAACACTAATTTAGCAAATCGTAAAACATTTTACTATATTGTTTTAGTAATATTTTTGCAAATGCTCAAAACACTTGAAAATCTGTGAATTCCTTTATTCATTCATTTCTTTGTTCCTGACATGTTCCCTCAGCTCTGATCTGAGCAAATGCTTTTTGCATCTGGCATGCGGTTTCTCATTTTGAAACTTTTCTTTACCATGTCTTTATGTTGGGTATTGGTTGGATGTCCTAATTCTATGATCCTCCTCTTTCTCAGTGGAATTTCTTATTTTGTTAGGGCACATATTCTGTTAGAGTCCCTAAAGTGAATGGGGGATATATTTTTGGGGGTTTTTAGGTATCTAAAGTATTTTTATTCTACCCTGGCTCATGATTGATAAGTTGATCTTACATAGAATTCTAGGTTGAAAACAATTTTCACTTGGACTCTGAAAGGCACTCTTTCACTCTCTTATAGTATCCAGGGTTGCTCTTGAAAAGTCTGATGCTATTTGGATTTACATTCTTTCCATGTGGGCTTCTTTGTGTATCTCTAGGCTTTTAGGATCTTCTCTTTAGTTGTGGTATCCAGAAATTGCATGATGATGTATGTTAGTGTTTTCTAAATTATGCATGGTTGTCACTCAAGTGAATATTTTTCCATGTAGTAATTTATTTCCATCAGTTTTGGGAAATTTTCTGGTATTATTGTCATCATCATCATCATTTTTGATAATTTCCTTGCTTCCATTCTTTCTGTTCTCTCTTTTTGGAGTTCCTATTAGTCAAGTACGGAATTATGTGTACTAGATCTCTGATTGTATTACTTTTTAATTAATTTTTAAATTCAACTTTCTGGGAGATTTCTTGAAATTATCTTTTAAATCTTCTATTGCATTCTTTATTATGATTATCATCTTTCATTCTAAAGAGTTTTGTCTTATTCTCAGATGGATACAACTGACTTTGTTGACATGGCATAATTTCTTATTGTGTTGTAGTGTATGGTTAAGAGGTGGGCCTGCAGCCAGACCATGTACATTCAGATCTTAGCTCTGTCATTTACTGGTGGGGCAAACTTAGACTAATTACTGAATTTTCTCATCTGTAAAATGGGCTAAACCTTCATCAAAGGATGGTTGTGATTGTTCAATGATTCAATACACTTAAAGTGCTTAGAACAGAGCGTGACCCATAGCAAGAACCTCCATAAGCATTTGCCATGCTCATTATCTGTCTGAGGTTATTAATTATATGATTATAATTTTTTTTCTTGTTTCATTGTCTTCCCTTTCTCTGAGTTCCCTTTGTTAATTTGGTGTTCATCTTAGATATTTGAAGATTTCCTCAAATGTCCAGTGATCCTTAGCTCTTCATACTTAAGAGTGAGCCACTAAAAAGTTGGTTGCAAGTTGTGTATGGATGTATCAGGCTACTTGACCCATGGAGTTCACTGTAGGCTTCCCAGATATTAAAACTGCCTTTTTATTGGAGGATGCCAAAAACTTACTGTGTGGCTATCTTTTCTCTCTAGTGTTTAGTTTATCCGGAGAAGAATTCTGGTCACAATAGAAGGTCTTCAAACCCAGTAGTTCCATATGTACACTCTCATTAGTCCCCTTTTCAATCTTATACTTTGCCACAATCACGCATCCTTCAGTCTAGACCCTCATTGCTTAGATTTCTTCAAATAATAAATCTTTCAATTTCTTTTGGGATAGTTACTTGTTGTGCTTGATTGGGAAAGAGAGCTGGGGAGTCCAACTATTCTCTATTTAGATGGTCAATAAATCCAACTTTGTTCAATTTCACACCTACCATTTACCTGGTATCTTGCCTTTCATGGTGCTGTTGGGTGTGTTAACTCATTTCCTGTTGGTATCTTCTCTCTATAAGGGCATAGATTCTCAGTTCTCAGTTAGTTACTGAGAATAGCTACTGCTACACCATCCACTCTCAATCCTCAAAAATTGTATTAAAATCTTTTTTTTTTTCTGCAGTTGCCTTGCCTCCCATTGCTTTTGCCTTTTGGGTTATATCATTTTATCCTCTTCAACTATCACTTGAGTGGGGTTCAAGGAAAAAGAGGAGCCTAGGTTAATTTGCCATGTTTAACTAGAATGCAAATGAACTTTTTAATGGGAAGTTTTGTCATCTTTTTATTGTAGTATGTATAAGGGAGTGTCAAGGAATCAGGTATTGCTAATAACCCTGGATCCTCTGAAATATACCCATTCCAATTGCTAGGAGCCACTAACTCACTTTCAGCTCACTACATTAGGGTGGGATAGAGTTTGTGGCAATTCATCAAATTGTATTATTATCTGATATTCAGAGGCCTCAGATTACTGAGTCCATGGAGAGCAGTCTTTAAAAAAGCTACGTCACCTGTCCTTTTGTTCCCTGTCAACTTTCAGGTAAGTCGGCTTGTCTCTCTGTGCCTCATTTTTATGAATGCTGAAAGAAATAGCTGACATCCTATGATAGGGATGATAGCATTTTCCTACCAACTTCTCTAAGGCTCAGTGATTACTTGGTCCGAATCCAAGAGGTAATAGCAGTCTAACTAACTGCTTCACCACCTTCAAAAAATACACACATTAATAAAGCTGTACATACTGACCTGTTGGATTCCAAAGCCTTGACTTTCAAAATGATGCCCACTCACACCTTAGTTGGATTCAGCCATATCAAAATTTTGATCCCTATCCTGTGGGAACCAGACTCTTTGGGTTAAAAATGACCATCATCAAATCCAAAGTCACCTCCCAGAATACATGGAAGAATTGAACGACCAAGCTTCAGAGAAGCAGCTGGTTCTCCGAAGCAGCCGTGACCAGGGATTTGAATGCTACCAGGATATAACCTCTCTCATCTCAGATGTTTTGTATGTCACTATGATTATTTTTGTTTGCGCCACAGAGAGCCAGATATGAGCCACCAATAGCTTATGAGTTTTTGATATTACATTTTTCAGCAACACTGAAGACTGACCTATTTTTTCAGTGTCAGTCCAAACAATTCCCCAGAAGGGCTTCACTTGCTTGGCCCAGCTTGAATGAAGTATCCACATTGGAGCCAATTGACTGGAGCCCTGGAGTGAGGTCAGGTAAGAATGTCATATCCCGAGGAAGCCATTTGGATGGGGGTAGTTGAGGGGCAGTGGCACATTCTCGGTGCTAGCAGGATAATACCTTAGCTATTCATCACAAACTAGCATTGAGTTTTGGAGCAAAATTTTCTCTTAGTTCAAAATACCTGTAATGTTATGTTCTTTATACACATCAACTTAAAGTGTAACTATTAGAGGCAAAAGGAACACATTTTTCTACCGTCATTTGCAAACTTTCTTTTTCACTCTGAAATAACCAGCTTCTGACAAGACTGGTAGCTCACTTTAAGAACAAAACTCTGACAGCACCTTACTGACTTTGACACTTTCAATAGGAAAACTCTTGCAGTATTGATGACCTGAATCATAAGCAGAGAGAATAAAAAATGTTGGAATGAAAGATATTTTTAACATAATAGGCCTCAATCTATATTTTGGATATTGTGGTAGTGAAATGTCCAACCTGGAATTAGAATCACTTTGAAACATGATAGATAGCCATCAAATAAGGCAGAAAAGTGATTTTTGACAATCTGGCTTAATAAATTTACATAAATCGAATGGGAATATTGGCATCATTTTGGCTCAGTGTGTACAACGTATCAGAGCTAGATACTGATGTCTTTCAAAAGACTTGACATAAACTTGAATTTGACATAGAATTGAAACCTGCAATCAGTTTGCTTCTACTCAGTGACTTTTACATTCTGATTGTTTAAAAATAGAATTACTCTTTACATTTGAGAGGTTGTTTGAATTAAAATCTCAAGACTGAATTATGCTTCCCCACGATCTGAATACAAGATTGAATTATTTACTTCTTGTATCTGTGCAGATACAAGACCTGATTTATTGCTGGTAATGAACATCAACCATAAATTAGCACTCTGAATATTCAAATTTAAAACACACCTTAGTAATTGGTGAACGTCTCCTAAAAACTACTGCCTGATTTGAAAAGTAAGAAAGCATGCTTTAGGTTGATAGATGCAGGTTTTAAAAACAATGTAGAATAGTCAGAAGTGTCCCCTAGTGTTATAATTTCCTCTACTTCAAAATTTCAGAAATTCTCTGAACCCCATGCATAGCGTTCTTGATGATTTCAGATAACTTCACATATGTGTAAAGTGGGATAGGTAGTTGTGGATTTAAGTACATTATTTTAAACTACCTCTTTTGAGATGTTCTCTTTAGCATGATGTATTAGCAGTCTCTTTAAGAATGCATGCATATTTATGTAGATTGGATTATATATTTGTCTAATATAAATGGAGATGATAGAGTCATTAAGATCTTACTCATTTCAACTCACATTCAAATCACTGAAATTTAAAACACTCAGGGATAACACAAAATGTGGGTGTGAACATACAAACATATGTGGGTGTACCTTCTCCCTTTTCTGCTGCAGCTTAAAGTCAGTGGCTTTGTAGCCCCCAGAGAATGGGAGGAGAAATGGAGATGCTATGAGCTAGGGGTACTGTACTTTGCCTTCCTGAGTGGGATGTGAGCTGTGTTGAAGCTAAGAGACTTCAAATAAAGTCACTATGTAACAGACTATAGAGAGAATTCCAGAGAGAATGGCTTGTAAGAGATAAATAACTTGAGCATCTATATTAAAGAGATACTTATGACTATTTCTCAGAGTTCCTGTGCATAGCCAATTGTAAGAGGACAGAAGAAACTAGGCCAAATGAGGCCGAGCATAGATCAGCCTAGGTTAGTAAATACATGAAGATACACCATTGCCCTGTGTTGTGAGTGTAGGATGCTCATAACCATTTAATAGAGTGATGGTGGTTTTCAAGATTAAGCTTGAGGAGTGAGTGTTATCAGATATTTGACACAAGTAGGAATGAAAGACAAGTGTCTTTGAGTATTTCCGGTGCTCCAACTTTGTGGTGACAGAAAGGATAACTGGGGATATGGAAGATTTGGGGATGATAGTGAACCTCAACAACACATTGGTACTTGACATGGCTTTGGAGGAGCCCAAGCAATACCTTGTTAGGGGGATAAATGTCCAAGGTCAGTGAAATAGGTGAGCTAAATATCAGGCGGAATAAGTACTCCCTTAAAGATTTTTGCCTTCATCACTTGCCTTACTTTATCAAATTCAAGGGGCTATATCATTTTTGGTGGGGACTATATCATATTTAGAGTTTAATAGATAACAGAAATTATCTGTAAATGACTATGTCCAAATTTCCAAGCATCTCTATCTGATTTAACTCAAAGTTAACAAATGTGGGCTAGAGTGCCCGCTGGAGGTCTGGACTCCCAGGTGGCCCCAAACACTAAAGAAAAAAGTGAAGGTCCACCATTCCAGAGACTCGAGGTCCAGAACAACAAGTTTTGAATCAGCCACTCCTCCAGGAGAAAAGAGACACACTGTCTTCACCGTGGTAGTGAGTTCCCGTCTGGACTCAGGAATACTCAGCAGTGTCTCACTACCTTGCTTCCCTTCTGATTCTATTCACTTGCCTTTGACTTGCCGCCTGTGCCTCAGTGCCAGCCTGTAATGAGTATGGGGTGGTCTATAGCCACCCTCTGCCAAGTGAAGAGGGGATTATTGTGAAGACTGATTAATAAAGCTAATTTAACTGACTGTCTCCCTCATTACCTCCAACTGACACCGTTCCACTCAATTCAAAAGAGAACAAGGGAAGGAAGAGGAAAAGAAAAGAGGGTTAAAGAAAAAAGAAGAAAGAGGCTCGCATAGTTTACATATGGATGTATAGAGAAACACATTTTAATAAAATATTTGATTTCAGCACACAGAAAACTAGGACAGCCAATCACTTTATTGTAAGACTGTGAAGAATATTACCCATCAGGCCAACAGAACTAGAATGAAAAAAGAATCAGTGATTTACCTAAGCTGGGATGCTGGGGAGACCTGCAGGACCGAAGGAAATGAGCAAGATCCTTTATGCCTTGTTCACTGCCAGAACTCTGATTTGGAACACAAGGTCCATTAAAACCTGGACTGCCTCTTTCTACTTGGACAACTTGTACCAACATCTAGGGGTTAATTAGCTATGAAACAAAAGTCACCTAATGGGAATATGATAACTAAGCAATGTAATCCCATAAACCTACCACAAACCCCATCAGTCCCCTGCATCCCCAAACTCCGAAGCCCCATTATTCATGCTCCCTGCCATTATTCTCCTTCTTTTATAACCTTTCCTTCATTTTTGCACTCCCCACTTCCACAACATATAAGATTAACGTACATTTGCAATTGTTGATTATTTAATCTTCAATGGAAAGGTGGAAGTCATTCAAAAATAGTAAGTGTGTAATTAGGATATTTGGTTGAAAGAATATCAGGCTATTGAACATGATGGGGATTTATTACGGGGTTACCTGCACGGCAGTAAGGGAGATAAAGTTTCACAAGTGAAACCACTGAGTCAAATGAAAGAAATGGGAGCCATGCTTCAGCCACAATTTGTAGAGCCTACCCTAGAAGGCAGGATCATTCAGGATTCAAGCATGCTCCAGGGGGCAGGGCATTTATTTCATGGGGCCCTCACTGGCGATTCTTTCATCTCAGTTGTGTTCTCTTTGATTTTACTACTTCTGTTTAATTACCACCCTCTGTACCCTACTCATATCTTTACTCTATGCTGTATTTTCTGCTTACTTATAATTTGGCTCCTTTATATTCCTCTGCTTTAAGTTTGCTTTTTTGTGTTTTTTTAATCCCTCTCCCCATAACACTCTTGCTAATAATTACAGCTGTTTCTGTATTTTACATTAAAATTCCTGCCACACTAAAATTTCTGAGGAAGATACCTGATTGGGCTAGATAATCATCATGATTCCTGTTGGGCAGAAGTGTTGAATGGGCCAGTCTGCAGTGAGGTGCCTACGCGGGTCTAAACAGCTACAGGGGATATGCAGGATTACTCAGGGACAGGGAAGGAATCCTCATGGTTCTTGCCTCAGCAGGGCTAACGATTAATGGTTTCCCTTGTTAGACTACTATCGGCACCATGGCTGCTGTAGAAGTCAGATTTTGTCTAGAAATATGTACAAGTCAAATTCCCTTACAACAAAAATCCTCATATGAATAATCTCAGATTAAAAAAAGATTGTAACGTGTGGATCAAATTCTTGTTTGATTTTTAAAAAAAGTTAATTTGGTTCACAGCAGATTTGATTCCTTCCTTTCTCCCTTCTTCCCTCCCTATATACCCATCTCCCTTCTTTCCTTCTTTCTGTCTCTTTGGACTTTTATTTAAAATTCAATTCATGTATATTCTATATAGTTTTGCATTGCTTAATCATTAATACATACTAGTGAGTCTTTTCTTCATCCTTGAAATCCCTTACTGTAGCCATAAATTTGCAAAGTAGAACTAACTGGTCTCTATCAAATTTTCTAAACCAAGGCTGCCGTAGTTGTTGGCTGATAGCTGTTAGATGATGGTTTTCTAGAGGGTCATGTCCAATTTTAAAGAATCCAAGGCATGTCAAGAAGGATTAAGAGGGGGAAATCGGAGGGGGAGACGAACCATGAGAGACTATGGACTCTGAGAAACAAACTGAGGTTCTAGAGGGGAGGGGGTGGGGTGATGGGTTAGCCTGGTGATGGGTATTAAAGAGGGCATGTATTGAATGGAGCACTGGGTGTTATACGCAAACAATGAATCATGGAACACTACATCAAAAACTAATGATGTAATGTATGGTGATTAACATAACATAATAAAATAAAAAAAAAGAAAACACATATATACGCACACACAAAAGGATTATTCTCTATTTACCACTTTTTTTGTATATATATATATATATAAACACTCCAACAACACAATTTAACAATAGTTTTAAAGAAAAAAAAGAAAATATTTTAAAACATTTTTTAGGGGCACCTGGGTGGCTCAGTTGGTTAGGCATCTGCCTTCGGCTCAGGTCGTGATCCCAGGGTCCTGGAATCGAGGACCACATGGGGCTCCCTGCTCAGCTGGGAGCCTGATTCTCTCTCTCCTTCTGCCTCTCCCCCCTGCTCATGTTCTCTCTCAAAGAAAGAAAGAAAGAAAGAAAGAAAGAAAGAAAGAAAGAAAGAAAGAAAGAAAATCTTGAAAATAATTTTTTTAATGCAAAATTTTATAAGTTATACATACATTTGTCTTTCTTTTATCTAGATACATACCACTTATAGATTGAACTTTTTAAAATTGGAGCCAGTTAGACCTGTGTTGAAATTTCAAATGTATTGATTATTCAGTCTGTGTCTTAGGCAAAGTATTAGGCTAGCCTTCCATTTCTTCGTTTGTAAAATCAGGATAATAATTTTATTCTTATAGAGCTGCTATTTTTAAGACAAAATTAGATTACATATTAAACATGAAAGTCACCTAGCACAGTGTTCTGTTTCATTGCAGGAATTTTAGAAATATTAGGTGTTCTTCTCTCTTCCATTATAACACAACTATTTTTATTTTTGCGTACACTTGATGTGGGCTGTACCTCCTTTACAGTAGGGTGGGCACATAACTTATTGTCAGGAAGAGAGTGAAAGTGCTACTACTAATTATTAGGAGAATATGTATAAAATAGGACTGTCACTAGCAAAGTGGAAGCATGATTATTCTATTCAAGAACCCCTTCCTGTTGGTTTAGATTTGGGGTCCTGGCAGTAATTTAGGGCTGAGAAATCAGACACCTACTTAACCTGGAATATTCTGGCAATATAATCTCTTCACTCTTTTTTTTTTTTTAAAGAGGGAGAGAAAGAGAGAGAGAGAGAGAGAGAGAGAGAGGAGTGTAGGGAACAGGGAGAGAGAGAATCCCAAGCAGGCTCCACACCCAGTGTAGAGCAGGATGCAGGGCTTGATCTCACCACCCTAAGATCATGACCTAAGCCCAAATCAAGAGTTGGTCGCTTAACTGACTGAGCCATCCAGGCACCCCACTCTTCTTTTTAACCCCTTCATGTTCTTACTTCCTGGGTTCCATAGTTAATCAGTGTGCTGACACCTGGTTTATACTCTCAACTCCTTGACACCCACGTTGACCAATCCCATCTTTCAGAACTCAACACTTGCACTCAGGAGTTTTGAGTGACTCTGGAAAAAATCCAAAACCATGCTGACACTTAGCACATTTCTCAAATGGGTCTTCCACTCTGCTTACCAATCCGACTATGTTTCTCTTGTTATTTTGTTCTTCTCTCTGAAGGACTATCCTCTTCTCTCTAATATCCCCTTATAACATTCCCTTTCTACTATTTTATCTCATGCAATGTGTATGCTTCTTATTTTACTAAGGAAATGGAAACAATTAGAAAGGAACTCTGCACCTTCCCACCACCAAACCTGTATCTGAACCCATATACTCAATGCCACCATGCTGCACAGTTCCAGGGAACATGTGTCACATTACAGTCTCTGTGAATAATACCTTCTGGAACACATGTCAACAGCAATGCTTACTTAGTGTCTCCACATCCTCACATCGCATTCTCTCTTTAATCAATTTGCATTCTGGCATTTATTCCTCTTACAAGCTATTCTAAAGACCACCAGTGACTTCTACCTTACCAATCTATTCTATTCTCTGTCTTTATCTTACTCACCCCCTCCATCCTGATTTTCCTTCCCTGGTTGCTCTTTCTGTCTCCTTTCCTAAAGCCTCCTTTTCTGCCACAGTGCACCAGATGGCTTAGATTCATATCCCAGCTCTATCACTTGCTAGCTAGCTAGTTTCTTAGGTGGTCTATGCCTGTTTCTTCATGTATAAGATAAAGATAAAATAACTTTTATGTTAGAGGATTGTTATAAGGATTAAATAAATATAAACACTGAATCATTATGTTGTACACCTGAAACTAATATAATTGTATATGTCAATTACATTTCAATAATAATAAAAAAAAGAATCCCTGGCTCAAGTATTGGTGTATTTTCATTAATTTTTCAGTTAACCCTTTCCATCTGCTGATGCAGTTCTTTATTCAGCTTATTAAAGTTATTTTTCATTCTAAAAAGATGACAGTGTCTGCCTTCATTTTGGGATATGCTAAGAAAAGTGATTACATTTGTGTTAAAGGAAAGGTTATATTTCATGTTCCCTTAAATAAAATATTTCAGTTGACTTTCAATATTGGAAGGAATTAGTGTGGGAGGAGGAAAGTTGAGTGGTGTTTAAAAAATAAGTTAATTCAGGTCAAGTCTTTAGAAAAGTGTCTAGTGAATAGTAGGATTCAGTCAATGTACTATTAATTTTTTAAATGTCAGTGTGTTCCAGGTTTTATATTTGGCTATCTTCTCTTCTCCACCTACATTGTCCACCTAAGTGTGCTCCTCCAGTCTTTTAATTTTAAATCCCACTCATACTAAAGCTTCCCAAATTTTTCATCCTTAGCCATAATCTTCTTTCTGAGGTCCAGATTCACATACTTATTATTTACCTAGAATCTCTGCTGGGTGTCTAACAGGTATTGAATTCTCAACATGTCCAAAGCAGAATAACTTCTCTAGGGACCATCATGCCTCTCCTTCCTACCCACCCTGTTCCTTCCCCAGCCTCTCCAGTCTTAGTTAATGGCATTGTGGCTCACCCAGTTGCTTAGATAAAAGCCCCAGAAGTTGTCTTCAATCTTCCCTTTGATTCTAGTTTGAATGTATCTCCTACATTTGCCAGCTCTCACCACCTCCACTGCTTCCATTTTGGTCCAAGCCACCAGCATCTCCTATCCTTCTACAGGCATGTTTCTAGCAGCCACATCCCAAATCCCAAATCCAACAAGGCTCCCACTGGGTCCCAGAATCTTCTATGATATAATCTGTACTCCCTCCTTCACTGCATCTCACCCAGGCAAGAATGCTCTGGATTTTACTTAAGTCCAAAAGCTTGTTAATACAACTATGATTTTACTCTTTTCTTGGAAAACTTGTCTCCTGCATCTTCTCATTCAGTTTCTTCTCATTATTCAGGATCTTGTTCAAATGCTATTTCTCAGGGAGGCCCTCTCTAACCACCTTGTATAAACTTGCCCTCTCTCTACCTTTATCCTTTTTTATTGTAATTCATAGCTTACTACTGTTTATTTATTGATTTTCTTTAATAGTTTCTGTCTATTTCCCCTACTGGAATATAGGCCACAGGATTCATGGATGTTGTATTGATTACCATAGAGCCTGGCATGGAGCTGGCATTCAATAAATGTTTCCTGCATGACCAAATGAATAAATCGTATCCTTTCGCGGTCTTCTCAGTAGAGTCTACAGAGTGAAGGGGGTGCTGGGCAGACAAAATTTATAAAAATTTATATTTTTACCTCATTCATCTTCAGGAAAGGACTTCATTGCCTCATGATTGATTTTCTATTATTATTGAAAAAATTTTGATTTCTTGCTTTCTATTCATTTTATTGTACTTGCCCAAATATTCTTTCTGATGCAGCTTCACCAGTCAGTTTCCAGTTATTCTTATATGAGGGCACCATTGATTTTGAAGACCTTTAGCTCAGTCCCAAAGTTTTTTCAGAAGAATTATGTAGCACACACATGTAATTCATATGAAGCTATATTTTTTCCTGATGGGATTACTAGTTTTAATAAATATAAATCTGAAGTGTGATAAGTCTAGCCCTGACTTTTGTTCATTCTCTGTGCTATGACTTTCATCAACAAAAAGCATATTCATTTCTTTCTGTGACCTTCTGTTCTTCATGCTAAGTGATTCCTGTTTGTGTAGTACAGTTT
Organism: Leptonychotes weddellii; assembly: GCF_054177405.1. Taxonomy (NCBI): domain Eukaryota; kingdom Metazoa; phylum Chordata; class Mammalia; order Carnivora; family Phocidae; genus Leptonychotes; species Leptonychotes weddellii. Next base: position 85,563,070 of record NC_138376.1, read on the forward strand.
CATGGTAGCTAATCATAAAAGAGCAAACATTCTTATCTGTCATCATTGAACAAACATTACATTTTAAAATTTGATGTAAATATTTCCTGGTCTACTTATGACCAAATCAGAATTGGTCATTAATTTTTTTTCTTGGCCAAAGCTCCAATGCCAATGAACTAGAAAAAAAACAAAAAACAAAAACTCAAGAGCACAAGCTTTGGAGTTGGCCAACTTGGGTTCCAATCTAGTTTTGCCTCTTATGTCTATAATGAACAAGTTTTTAACTTCTTTGCATCTCAGCTCTTCTCCCCCTGTAAAAATGGCCAACACAGTATAAGGGTTTAGTGCTGTGACCATGAACCATGATGCATCTAGAACACCCCGCAGACCTCTAGCTGGTAGGTGTGTATCAGATAACTAACATTGTTGCTTTAATGATAATTCTTGAAGATTTTACTTTATGACCATAAGCTCCACATAAATATAGGCAATTTCTAATCATTATCATGTCCTTATTTATTTATTTATTTATACAGAGGGAGAGATGAGGGGAGGGGGGACAGAGAAGGAGAGAGAGAATCTTAAGCAGCTCAGCACAGAGTCCAACATGGGGCTGGATCTCATGACCCTGAGATCATGACCTGAGCCAAAATCAAGAGTCAGACTCTTAACCAACTGAGCCACCTGGGCGTCCCACCCAACACTTCTTTTTAAAACTAGCATTCTTTTTTTTTTTTTTTTAACCAGGGCATAATCTGGTTGACTATTTTCCCTCACACCCAGCCCAGGAATTGCGTCTTCTTACAGAAAGGACTGTATTTCTGCGGTTTGAAACCGTGACTGCTGTTTTAAAATGATGACTATGGCAACAATACGGGGACTGGAGCCAGGGAAGCCAGTTGAGGAAGTTGTAGTGGAAGCTGTGGTGTACCCCCTGGATTGCCATTGGGGTTGGGGCTTCTGCCAATGGCTGGTCCCTACCTGATGGCCAGCCCCCTTTCCTCAATCTGAGACAGCTCTGCTTCAGAGATCCCTGTGGGATAAGTTGAAGCCTCTGGTATATCTGCCTCATACTTCAATTTCTGCTTCTGTCCAATCCTGCTTCCTTCACTTGTTTTTAGTTGTTCTCAGTGCATGCTCGAATAAACATACTGCACAGAAATATCTACTTTAGAGTCTGTTTCCAAGCAACCTGCCCTAAGATGGAAAGACAACTGTAAAATTTCCAGTAAGAAATGATGAGGGTATAAACCAAAGGGCTGGTATATGGGGATGTAAATAAGAGTATAATTTTCAGAAATATTCAAGAGGTAGAGTCAGCATAACTTGGTATTTGTGTGTGTGTGTGTTTTGGGTTTGAAAATAAACAATGTGAGGCTGGCAAGCAGTGAAGGAGAGGGTAGATTCTGGGATAGCTTCCTAGTTTATGGTTTAGGAAACATGGTGGTCTTACTTCCCTAGGCATATATGGCGTCTGAGCACCCTCCTGGGCTGTCTTTCCCTAGACTGGCTGGCTGTTAGGACTAGTGGAAGAACTGCTTCCCGGTTTATGGAGTGTGAGGCGGGAAAGAAGAAAGACAGTATTCACAGTCAAAGCCAGAGTGAAATGCAATAGAAGGTCCACTAAAAGCATCAAACCAAGAGAAGATGAGTTTGGAATGAGGCTAGGAGACTCTGGAGAAAGTCCCTAATACAGTAAAGGATAGATTCAGCAGTGTTTTGCTCTTTCCCTGTAGGGAAGGAGCTTTGAAGGTATATGCTCTTAGAACAGACAAGTAGTGGTGTCTTTAATTGAAGAAGAAAGCACAGGACGAGGAAGTGTGGGTGGAGAAGATGAAGAGGTCCTTATTCAAAATGTCAACTTTTCATCTTTCTCCCCTTATACCTGTAGGGAGCCATAGGCTGAAACTTGAACAAAGTTACTCATTCCTTTGGAAGAAAGTGTTGGACTTTGGGCTTTTGAAAAGACATTGTTCCATGAAGACACTATATCTTTCCCGTCCCTCTTTCTGTCCTCTCTTGTGCCCACTTCCTTTCTTTAATTCTATTTGTCCTCACAGGAGGGGTCTGATCTGTGCCCTTGGTTTGGTCTTATAACTTGAAGACTGGAGCACTTCAGGCCAGATAGTAAATGATGCCTCTTGCACTTAGTGTTTGCTGATTCTGAAGGCAAAACGGTGACTGAATGGAATGGTCTGGGCTCTATAGTCCATAACACAAGGGTTGTAGGTGATTCTCTCCTTAGTTATGTACAAAGAAATCACCTAGCACACCTATATTTTTCTCTAAACCATTGTCTAGTCTTACATGGGAAAGTGATATTTCTTCTATTAACATGACTTAGACTCCTCTTCCCTTGTGAAATATTAACCCTAGACTGGTGGTACTCAGGGGCATATGAAACTTTTCTGAGGGTTTTTTTTTTTTTTATGGTAAAGTACACATAACATAAAATTTACTAGCTAAACCATTTTTAAGTGTACGGGTCAGTAATGTGAAGTACATTCCCATTGTTGTGCAACCAACCTCCACCACTGGATTTTGTTCTATTTTTGTTTTTGTTTTTGTTTTTAAATAAGCGTCTGTGTTGGCACTTACTGTGTTTGTGTTTAACCACTTGGCATAGGCAGCTCCTGTGCTAATTGAATTCGAATTCCCCAGAGAGTGGACTCTTTCTATTCAGTTAGCACTGTATTATTTTTCCATGGCCACTGTAACAAATTTTCACAAGTTTCATGGTTTAAAACAACACTAATTCATTATCTTATTATTCAGGAGGTCTGAAGCCTGACATATGTCTCACTGGGCTAAAATTAAGCTATCAACAGGACTGCATCCCTTTCTGGAGACTGTAGAAAAAGATCCATGTCCTTGCCTCTTCCAGCTGTGAGAGGCCACTACCATTCCTTGGCTTGTGTCTCCCTTCCTCCATCTTTAAAGCCAGCATTGAGCATCTCCTCGACCCTGCATTCATCATCACACTTTCTTTAATTTTTCTCCTTGGCTTCCCTCTTACCCTTTGAAGGATCCTTGTGATTGCAGTAGGCCCACTCAGATAATCTAGGATAATCTTTCTATTTTAAGGTCAGTTTATTAGCAACCTCAATTCTCCTCCGTCATGTAACTTACCACATTCACAGATTCCAAATCTCAGGATGTAGACAACTTTGGGAAACCATTATTTTGTCTACCACAAGCACCAACCTCCAACCTGGCAACTAGTTTCATCCTCACCTGACAGTGAAGAGGCTTTTTCAGCACTGGCCCAATCAACCTTTCCTCCCATACCAAGAAAAATAAAAACTCAAAAAAAAAAAAAAGGGGGGAGGGCACCTGGGTGGCTCAGTCGTTAAGTGTCTGCCTTCGGCTCAGGTCATGATCCCAGGGTCCTGAGATCGAGCCCCGCATCGGGCTCCCTGCTCTGTGGGAAGCCTGCTTCTCCCTCTCCCACTCCCTCTGCTTGTGTTCCCTCTCTCACTGTCTCTCTCTGTCAAATAAATAAATAAAATCTTAAAAAAAAATGAAAAAGAAAGGGGACTTTAAACTATTTAGCTTGTATGGATAGGAATCTCATTTTATATAAACCATAAATGGAATCTACAATTTTTGTAAAGTGTGACATTGCTACTTAGGAATCCTATGACATTGTGTCCAGTTAAAGGATGGAAAACATCAGTTTCTCATTTGGGAGGAAATGAAATAGTTCATAAATAATACTCTACAAAGGACAGGAAACCCACCTATCATGTTTTCTTTTCTGTAAATATTTCTAATATTTGAAAAATTGCTAACATTTTATGGCTATAAAACTGATGGAAAGAATGAATGAGCAAAATATTTTTTCAAAAGTAGCTTATCATCATACATTCAAAATTGTTTTTCACTTTAGGACTAGAAAACCAGAAGTTCTGGATCATGAGCTATTTAAAAAGAGATTTATTTTTTTATTTTTTTATTTTTATTTTTACTTTTTTAAAGATTTTATTTATTTATTTGACAGAGAGAGACACAGCGAGAGAGGTAACACAAGCAGGGGGAGTGGGAGAGGGAGAAGCAGGCCTCCCGCGGAGCAGGGAGCCCGATGTGGGGCTCGATCCCGGGACCCTGAGATCATGACCTGAGCCGAGGGCAGACGCCTAACGACTGAGCCACCCAGGCGCCCCTAAAAAGAGATTTTCTAAGAACACTTGGGTCATCTCCAGAAGCCATAGTTTTATAAATTAATTAAAAGGGAAGAATCCTGTTTTAACATACCTATAAGGGCAGACAACAAATTGAAATATATATTAAATTAGGATTCTTCTATCTAACACAAATTCCAAGCTACCCAATAATGGACCATGTTTGCATTTAAAAGATGATACAATCAATTCGCCATCAGCTGAAAAGTCTGAGCTAATAAAAACTGAACCCTTGTGTCCCTTCCTCCTGCTGTTTTACCAGAATTAAAAGTTAGTAAGTCAATCAGACAATATTGCCGTGGGCCTTCTTTGAGCAAGGCACTGTGATTAATTCAGGAAAGCAAAATAAATAAATAAATAATAAATAAATAAAAGAGTCTGTTATAAAGAACTTGCTAAAATAATTCTGTGTCATATGTTGAAAGAAACGTATATGTGGAAAGAGGATCTCCTAGTTTCATTTAATAGTTATTCTCAGATACGTCACAAGAAACCAAATCAATATATCTATGACATTCTTACCTTGGGCCATTGGGGTTAGCAAAAAGAGACTTGGAGGTTATACTGAAAAGGGGGTGATCACCTGTCACCCAGTTATCTGTGAAATGAGTCAGATTGCCACATTTGACTGACATTGCACTTAACAGCTGTTGGATTTGACATGTGTCACAAGCCTTACAAGTAAGTGCAGGCTAATTTGCCTAACTAATTCACACATTATGAAAGGAAGTCAAACAGGTAGAAATAGCCTTTTAGACATTGCTACTTAAAAACTCCAGTGTGCCTCATTTAAAAAAGTACCTGCTGAGATTCTTTTGTAGCGTGATTATTATAATTCAACTGAAAACACTCTTAAGATTTTATGAATTTATAAGATGATTTATCAGCCTTGCTCCAGATGTTGCTTTCTAGGCTGTAATTTTTATGAGCCTGTTTTATAGGTCAAAGAGCTACAAATCAGGGTGACTAGTTATAGCCTCAAGTCTGGAAAGGTGATACTTA
>NC_138376.1:85568734-85629257 GCF_054177405.1 Leptonychotes weddellii
GCATATAAAGAATGATTACCAAAAGGTTGCTATTATTTTTATTGTTTTTATAAAAGACTTCTCAGGGGCTTGGACTATTTCTTGCATGGGGCAGAGAGCTGGACGCAAGGAGACTTCCCTCATCAGTGTGTGGTGGATTTGCCCACACTAGCTCACAAGAGCCCATTTTGAAGTTCTCAGGAATTTTATAAGCTGTTTGTTCATTAAACGTAGCCATCTTCAAAATCAGCTACGGTGGGGTTAGGTTATTTACTCTGCGAAAATCAGCAAACGCCAAAACCCAGAGCTTCCTGGTGCCCACTTGATTTATCAGCACATCATTACAAGCTAATTTCAGTCCTAGCAGACCTATGAGGCTCTGGTGGGTGGGAGTGGAGGGCGTGCAGGCGCAGGGTAGGGTGGGGAGAGATGCTCTCTACAATTCAGGTTTTTATGTCCTGTCCTGAGGGAACATAACCAGGGTCAAAGGGCATGCCAGAATAAAAAGAAAAACATGGGAACTTTGGAATTTTATCCAAGGCTTTGAAAGCATTGTTTAAATGTCATATTTATTGGTGTGTTCTAGAGTTGAAAATCACAGCCCCAGAACGGCTCAAATGTTTGTTCCTTGATAGTAGCTGTTTTTAATATAATTGAAAGAAATAGAGCACACATATAGTAATATTTATAAACACTCCTTCTTTGCTAGCCAAATCCCTGCAGTGCTTAAGTGCTCAGGATGCCTGAGTGGCACCCTGGTCAATCCACCTCCTGTCTGTTTTCTGAACTATCTGAGGAGGATCCTCAGTAGTTGGGAAGTATTTAAAATCATGTCTGGTTCTTATTATGGAGAAAGTATTTCTTATGCCCTACTTGATCATTGTTGCTTGAATTAACCTCATTCTTTGTTTATTCCGTTACTAGAAGCCAGTGATGTTGTATTTTCTTTTTAATATTTTATTTTTTAGTAATCTCTACACCCAACATGAGGCTTGAACCCACAGCCTTGAGATCAAGAGTTGCAGGCTCTACTGACTGAGCCAGCCAGGTGCCCCAGTGATGCTGTATTTAAGTTCCCTCAAGTCCAAGCTACTTTTAGTCTTTTAAATTTCTCCCTTTAGTATTCATTTATGTCATTTTAAACTATCTAGATTTTTCCCTTATATTCTTTTTTAAATATTTTCTTTATTTCTTCCCTGGACATTGCTTCCATTACCTCTGCAACTAAAAAAGCATTCTTTGTTTATGATGTCCTTATTTGGGGACACTGATGCTTATTTATGCAAGTAATAGAGCCCCATCTATTGGGGCTACTAGCCCCAGTAGCCAGACCACTAGCCCACTGATCCCCTCCTGCTATCCACGGCTGCCTCCGGGTAGCCACGCTTGTTTCTGAAGAACTTCCATGTACCTCCGAGGTTAGAAGCTAGGTAGTTTATTTATAACTCCTTTATTTAATTGGCTTGCTTAATTTTGCAGCTTGCAGATATTGAGATCCAAACCTTAGTGACCAATGATGTGTGAAGTCATCAAAGTCTCTTAATTTTCTCCCTGAATGAACTTGGCACTCGAAAGTTTAGAGTTATTAATGGTTGTGTAAACTACTAAACTGTACTTAATCAGCATAGAAGAACTTTATGGGACAGAGTAGATATACTGTTACATCTCAGGAGTGGGTTATCCACTAGCTGACAGCCGAGTGCCAGTGAAATTGGAGATAGTGTGGAAAATCACCAAAGAAGGTTTTTCCAATCCTACAGGGCAAGATCCCTCTATCCTCATCCTCAGGCCCACTGTACAATCCTTTGTAGTACTTAAGCTTTCTGGAACTTAGGTAAAAGCCCTAGGAAAAGGGATGAAAATCTTGAAGCAACTGACATCGATCATTTCTGCCACTCAATGGAATGGGCACTAAAAACTAAAATTAAGTGTAAATGAAGACAAGGGGAAGGTTAAATATTTATCAACTGTATGGCGCTTGCAACAACCAATCAGAACAGGTGTTGGCTGAAACATCCTGGAGGCTGCCTACTGTGCCTGGCACAATCTCTTAAAGTTCTGGAACATTCAGAGGGCTGGGGTTTGTGAAGTAGGGCAATGGCAGGGGAGAGGGATACACTTGAACTGATAATGAAATTATTTCAATATGTAACATCTGTTCTGCCAGTGCTGTGCATGCTATCTCCAGATCAGGTCTGGTTAGAAAAGTAAATAAGCAAAGTTCAATTTCTTGCTCATTTAAGTTTGTGAGTTGATTGATATTTGCCGCATGTAAATTGAAGGAAAGTTCCCTGCACACTAACTTTGCTCTCCATCTTTTTTCTCCAATGCTAACATGTGTTTTATTCCCCACCATCACTGACATTTATTTTATTCTTCAAGCAACAACAGCAACAACAACAACAACACACACACACACAAGCAGAAACCAACTCATTGATTATAATGAACTCTTCAGATTTCATCTTGATATAATTCAATATTTAAATCATGGAACACATTATTTTCCTCTTAAAGAAGCAAAATTATTTGTTAAAAGATGTGGTTACAGGTAATATTGATAGGCTTACTATATGAGATGATTGTTTTAAAAGAGATCAAATAATGGTGATCAAGTAAGATAGGAGTTTATTTTTTTCTTGTATGCATGGGATAGAGTGTTTCTACTCTACAAAATAGCCAAGGGACCCATGTCCTTTCTATATTGTCTTCTCCTATGACATTGCCCTTGTATATGTGCTTGAAGACAGCTTTGAACCATCATGTTCATGTTGCAGCTCTCCAGTCAGTAACAGAGGAAGGGGAATCATCTAAGTCCATTCAGGTTGTTATAATAAAACACTACAGACTAGATTGCTTATTAACAGCAGACATTTATTGCTCATAGTCTGGAGTCTGGAAGCTCTAGATCAAGGTGCCAACATGGTTAGGTGAGGGCCCTTTTCTGGGTTGCAGACTTTTTGTTGTATTCTCACACGAAGGGCTAGGGCTCTGTGGGTCTCTAAGGGCGCTAATCCCATTCATGAGGGCTCCACCCTCATGACCTAATCATCTCCCAAAGACCCTATATTCTAATACCATCACATTGGACATTAGAATTCAACATGTGATTCTGGCCAGGGGGAAACACACATTCAGATCATAGAAGGAGGTTAAGCAAGACCCAGAGCAAGGCCCAGAAGTTGCACACATTGCTTTTGCTCTTCCCCATTGGCTAGAACTCAGTTGCATGGCTGTATCCAGCTGCGTGAGAGGCAGAGAAAATGCAGTCTTGCCCAGGCAGTCGTGTATCCATCCAGTTAAGACTCAAGGGGTTCTAGATACTGGGGGACAAGTTCTAGTTTCTGCCACTTAGCCCATTGTTACTATAAAGGTATGTGATACATACATTATATCTTAAGCAGGTAGAGTATTTTTTAAGTAGTTGCCTTTTCAGGGTGTCTTCCAGACTATTACTGCTTGAAGTGGACAGAGTATGTTTCCCCTTATAGAGAGTTAGAATAATATTTCTCACACCTTTCCTATGTGCCATGATTTCTGCAAGATGAAATCAAGTCTGTAACATATTTCAATGTTCTGGAATGTACTTCAGCTTTTAGAGTTGCTGGGTGATCTGTACTTACCTCCTCAGCTATCTGGCACCTCTTCTTCCCTAGCTTCTGAGCCCTCCAGGTTGGAAATACTTTCTAATAAAGAAGCACGTATTTTATTGGCCTAAGTCTTGACTTCATCTGAAGCTGTCACACAAAATTTAATCTTAAACTTATTATACAGAAGAAGAGACCAAAATTCACAGAGAGTGAGAAACAGAACCAGACCTGGTGGTAAGCTGGAGAAAAGATTTGCAACTGTTTCTGCTTTTAAACATCTCAAGTGGTTACGACTGATTGAAGTTTCTGAAGAGGGAAGTTAAAATACAGAGAAAGACTCTCCATCCTATTTACTTCATTTGGATTTCTATCTCTGGCCTAATTCCAGCAGTGACTTGAGACAGGCTTCCGTGAAAGATACACATGATATAAAACTCTAAAAATGGAGATTAAAAAAAAGATGCATGTACTGAAAATGAGGAGGAGTTGGGGCATAGTTGTCACCAGTGTAGACTGGGGTCTCTGCGGGGGCACCTAGATGGCTCAGTCGTTGGGCGTCTGCCTTCGGCTCAGGTCATGATCCCAGGGTCCTGGGATCGAGCCCCGCATCGGGCTCCCTGCTCGGCGGGAAGCCTGCTTCTCCCTCTCCCACTCCCCCTGCTTGTGTTCCCTCTCTCGCTGTGTCTCTCTCTCTGCCAAATAAATAAATAAAATCTTAAAAAAAAAAAAAAGACTGGAGTCTCAGCGTCTGTTGGATGGTTTAAATCAGTGACAACACACACTGGGAAATATATGGCTCAAAGAAGGACAAAATGCAATCGAATAAAATGAGCCTTCTTTTAAAATCTGCCTCAACCTTGTCTAATACCCCAGCTCCAAGTAAAGCAAGAGTTGTTCCAGATAGTATTATTTTTATATGTAAGCCCCACAGTCTTATCAGGAACACAATTCTGTCGCATACAACTGCAAGAACTCAAAAGGAACCAAAACTCTAACAGGAAACCACAGAATGTCAGGAGGATGTCTAATAAATGAGGATAATGAATTCAAAGTCTCTTCAGAAAGAAAAAGATTGACAGAAATTAGCAAGTAGATAAGGGTAGGCAAAGGCTGTTAAAAACAATGGAGAAGAAAAAGAGTGTCCCTGCTGAGCAAAAGAGAAAACCTTGCAATTTAAACCCTGAAGCTCCCACCTGAGAGCTTCAAAGAGAAAAGGAAGGGATGGATAGTATCTTGGGCAATTGAGATAAGGAGGAAGACACCAAGTCACTACGGAAAAGTCCCAGAAAGATGTAAGCAGATAAACATGAAGTAGAGGTGTAAATGCAAACTGAGGTAAAGAACGTATTAGAAGGAGTGGAATCTGAGATAGAGAAAAAAAAAAGAGAAGGAAGTTATTGGTAACTCATTAAAGCCACACAAAGATGTATGTGAAGGAACTGTAATGTACATAGAAAAAATATACAATACTAACTCTGAGAAAAAGAACAAAAACAAAAATGGCTTTTTGTAGTTTGACTGAATTTTGGCGATTTTTGGGAACCATGTGACCATGGCTGAGTGGTATATTTAAGAAAGACTACATAAATACAAAGGATCATACTCTGTCTACTTCAAGCAGGGCTTGATGTTGATCTCTGGAAATTTACAGAATGTATTATTAAATATATGGTTTAGGAGGTCTTAGAATTGGCATTCAGAACTTCTGGATCAAAGTCACTGACTGATCACACAGATTTCTTTCCTACCTCCCCAACTCATACTGAAATGTCAGAAAAAAAATATGACAAAAAGAACAGGCTCTGAGAATGCAGGAGAAACAAACCAAGGGAATGGTATTGAGAAGGCTCTTTAGAACCTTCTCAGTGTGATTTCCAGAGGGATACAAGCTTGAATCAGCAAGGGTGCAAAGAGGAAGGAAGTAGGCCCCAGGACAAAGTGCAGGGTCATTAATTCAAGGACAAACAAGGAAAGAAAAGAAAAACAACTGGGTCAGTGATCTGTTTTGTGTATACAAAAGGACTGGCTATGATATTCCTTCCCTAGATGAAGCCTGAGAGAATAGCTCCTTAAAAGAGTGAATGGGTGTTTGTTGTGTGGGTGTGGTGGGGGGCAAGTTTTGTTAACATAAACATTGGAACAAAACAGAGGAGATGACACTTGGTAACTTCAGATAACCACTATGGATAGAGAAGAGAAAAAAGAATATAAGGAAGTCAGTTACACACAGGAGTAAAAAAACCCTGAATTACTCCATCCCCAAAATAAAGCCTTCCTTGTGTCCTCTTCAAGTATAATGAAATCTGCTCCCCACCCCCTACCCCCAGCTTTGGAGGGTTTCTGCCCATTCATTTACAAAGTGGCAGAGTTAACATCCCATTGAGGGGAGCCTTGCCATCAAAAGTAATTTTTGAAACTCATGAAGAATCCCATTCGTTGCACCTCCTGAATTGTCAATGGGCTGAATTGTGTCCCCCTAAAACTCATACGTTGAAGTTCTAACACCCAGTACTTCAGAATGTACTGTATTTGAAGGTGGGGACTTAAATGAGGTAATTAAGTTAAAATGAGGTCATTAGGGTTTGCCCAGATCCGACATGGCTGGTGTCCTTGTAAGAAGAGAAAATGTGGACACAGACACAGAGGGAAGATGGATATGAAGACATAGGGAGAAGGCAGCCATCTATAAGCAAAGGAGAAAGGCCTCAAAACCAACCCTGCTGACACCTTGAGCTTGACTTCTAGCCTCCAGAACCGTAAGACAATACATTTCTGTTGTTTAAGCTACCCAGTCTGTGGTACTTTGCTATGGTAGCTCTAGGTGACTAACACACATATTGGCTAACGAAGTCCTTTACTTTTTAAATATAAAAAGCATCCAAGTATCGCCAGTTGTTTGAGGAAAACCAATAGCATGGACAAAAAGCCCTAAGATGAGCAAATGGAACAACTAACCTCAGAGGAAACAGATAATACCAGAAACAGTAGAGAATATGGAAAATAATTACTAATCATGGAGAGTCAAGGGACTTCTATACCAAAGACAAAAACTGAGTGCTTAGAGAACAACTCAAACAAGTGCCTTAGACAAATGTAGCAAGGACAAAGAAAAGCAAAAATCTGAAGTGGGAAGCTGCTGGACTACAGGTGGAACGTGTGGAACGTAGCCTCTAGATACATTTTGTGTATACAATGTTCTAAAGTTTTGAAATGTGGCTAAGTTTAGGCATGGCATATATTCTCTAGTTTATTATAGTCCTCATTCTTCCATCTCCCATAAAAGGTTTCACTCACTTGTATTAATGCTCTGGGCCTTAAAATAATTTTCATTTTTGATCCTCGCAGTAGAATTATCTTACTTATGGATATGTATGCGAATCCTAAATACATTGTCATTATATCAATCTAAGACCTAACTGAAAGAATGATTCATTACATTTTTAAAGGTAAATCTAGAAGTGTAAGGATAATGCCAGACGCATAATAAACATTCAATAAATACTTATTGAATGAATGAGGAAATCAGTTTTCTAAGTTCCTAATGGAAGAACTAGGCCTACAACTTGACTCTAATCCACCACTCTTTCGGTGTATTCTTTATTGGAAGCAAAAATAGTAACTTACTGGAGGTTTTCTGCGTCATGGAGCATTCCAATACACTTTTGAAATATGTTGAAATTAACATAAACAATGATTGAGGCACAGATAGCTTTATTCCAGAATTTATAATCCAGGTACAACCTAGTTCCATTTAGTAAGCACATGTTTGGTGAAAATCCATACAGTGGTAGAGTAGTAGGAAGAGATTAAGGAAAAATAAAATGAAGCATAATTGAAAAAGGAAAAATATTAGCAAATTGTTCATTTAAGTTATTTTGACTACTTTATTTTTAAAAGGATATATCTGAGATTGTTATGAAAATAAAGATGCAAAGATGCAAAAGAATATACATATAAGATGCTATCTTTTGGGTAAGACAAAAAGGAGCAAATATAATATGTATTTAAAAAAAAGAAACACAAGAAAGATAAATCGAAAACCCAGTTAATTTTATGAACCGGTGGGTGGGAACATGATGAAATAAAGGACATCCCTTTCAATTTATGTATATATTATAATTATACATATTATATATTATATGTATACATAAATTGTATATTTTACATAATGTATATTTTACATAAAATATTTACTTATATACTATTAAAATATATGTTATATATAAACACATATATTTTAACTATATTAATTTTTTATATTAAAAATGATCTTGAACAAATCAGGATAGGAAAAGTCCTAATATTGAATATAAACATAAACAAATAAACCTACCTGAATATAAGATATATAACATAACCACACAGATGAGAATAAAAAAGAATCCAACTGACTTTTGAACACAATTCCTTGTATGTCTTCAGTGAGAATGAAGGAACAAGAGGAAGGATCCTGAAGTGTTTGATTGGAATTAGAGGTATCAGTGATTTAAAAACAAAATAAAACAAAATAAGCTCTACTAATCAAAGAGGGCTAGAAGCAAGGACATTCCTTGGTCAATAAGCACATCTGCAGATCATATTTTGGTCTGTAGATATCATTTCCCAGGGGGGAATACAGGGGACACCTGGGCAGACTCTTGATTTGGGCTCCTGTCATGATCTCAGAGTCGTGAGATGGAGCCCCTCCTCAGGCTCTGCCCTAGTCATGGCACCTGCTTAAGATTCTCTCTTTCCTTCTCCTTCTGCCCCTCACCCCTGCTTATACTCTTTCTCTAAAAAAAAAGAAAATAAAGAAGAACAGAGGATCTTTGAAGAAACAGCCATTTCTAGGACTAAAACAAGGAAAGTATAAGGTGAGTACAGAAGAAGTAGATTGTACAAAAACTGATGGGGACCTAAGAAAAGGACATGAGAATAGCTTGAAGGGGTTTCCCATTGGCTAAATCTGGGAAAATTTGAGCATCAAAATGAAGAACAGGACTGAATTTGATGTCTATGATGGTACTAAACAAAATCTAAAAATACAAACATTAAAAAGTGTGTCTTTATAAAATACACTATAAAAGTGAAAGGAATGAATAATATATATAGAAAAATCACATTTATAATCACAATCGTAACAATTTTATTCAGGCAAGAGTCATCCCATGTACTAAAATCATAGGCAAAAGGAATAGTATTTTCACACAGTCTCAAAATACCACCCCTTAGATTACCTTCTAATTATAGAAAGGGAAAGTTACTTTTATGATACTGTAGACATCTGGAGGATATTGCCTTAGCCAAATGATCAAAGTATCACCAATGAGAGGAGAAACACCTCCACTTCAGTGTATTAATAAGAATTCTTCCCATAAATGTTTAACCTGCATCCAATCATGAGAACTATTCAGACAAATCCATATAGAGTGGCATTCAGTAAAACAACCACCTGGACTTCTCAAAAATATCGGCCCCATGAAAGGCAATAAACTGATCTTGATTGAAGAAAACTAAAGAGACAGGAAAACAAAATATAGTGTGTGATCTTTGATGGAGCCCTGGATCATTATTGAGACAGTGGAGGTAATTGAATATGGATCATATAATACACAATATTATAGTGCTAATATTTCCTGGTGATAATTGTTTTTGGTTATGTAGGATAATGCCCTTGTTTTTAGATGATAATAATCAGAAGCATTTGGCATGAAGGATAATCCTGTTTGTTAGCTAGTAATTCTTAAAAGATTCAGTTAATAATATGTATTATACACTAACATGTATATTTAATGTTTATTTCAATATTTATATATGTAAATATACACACATATATGTATATATGTAAACACATATGTGTGTATGTTTGTGTACATATATATGTGTATAAATAGAGACAAAACAAATGTGATGAAACTTTAATAATGGGTAAATCTAGGTGAAGTGTATAATTGTGTTTCTTACAGTAGGCTTGAAAATGTTTAAAATAACGTTGGGGAAAGGTTTGAAGCTTAAGTCTTGGTGTGGGATAATAGAAAAAAAATACTGGCTTTTTTCTACAGCAAATATAGAACTTGGGAGTTTTAGCTTCATTAACCCAATAAAAACATGATAAATATGAAGGGCAACAGGGATTCTAGTCTTAGCGGTACCACTAACTGCTTTCTAGTTGTACATCCAAAGGCAAGTCGCTGAAATTCTTCATCTACAAAATGGAGATAATAATCGTACTTCCCTATGACAGAGGCAGCTAGCTGCCTAACCAATACCCACTCTACCTTCTTTCTTATTGAAAGAACTGCAAATTTGATGACATTGCCAACACACGGAGCTATACAGCTACATTTTACAGACGCTTTGCAGTATGGTCATATCTTGGCTCAAGAGGTGTAAATGGAAGTTGTTGAATAAGGAGTTTGACAGGTGGTACACTTGACTGACTGGCATCTCCTTTTTTTTTTTTTTTTTTTGGTCTGCGCTCCTTTCTTTCCTCTTGCTCCTGCCTAGCAGATGGATGCTATAGTGGAAGCTCTGAGCCATCTTGTGAACATGAGGGGTGAAGCACATCTGTAGCAGGAAAGAGGTGGGGTCACTGCAGGCTTTGGGGAGTGTCTCCACCAGCTTAGGATCACCTGCCTGCAGCGTTTCCTGTTACACGTGAAAGAAAACACACCATTGTTTCGTTAAGTCGACATTGCTTAGGTTTTAAATAAATGCAACCCCAAGCAATCCTTCATTTATATAGTATTTTTTACAGAGATAAAGATTGAATTTGATAATAGATATCAAATGCTTAGTACCATTCTTAGCACACACAAAAGGGCTTGATAGATGTTTAGCTACTATTATATCAGTGTAGTATAAAGGAGTGTTCTTTCCCATTGACCTAGAGACAAAATGAATGTTTCCCTCTCTTTTGAAATTCCCTTTTAAAATTTTCCTTTTCAGCTCAGAGAATACATACCAATTCAGAGTTCTTCAAATATCTAGCCTATTTAAAGATAATTCCTTGATGTGATTATCATAATCAGCCCCATATTTGAAATGAAGATAGTAAATGGGTTTCTTCAACTAATGTAACCAAGTCATATTTAGTGAGACTAATTTAAATTGCTGTTCTAAGAGTCAGAATGATTTATAAAGTTATAAAAGTGATTATCAAGTATGCTAGGTGAATCCAAATATATAAAATTTTTGTATATATGTGATATGTGGGCTAAATAGATAAAAAAAAGTATAAATGAGTGGCAGTATTTGCAAAACCTAGCAAACTGGTTGAATAAACCATGTGATAAAAGGGAAACTTTATATATTTCCTTTGCCATAAAATGATAAATCAATAAAATATGCTTAACTTGATTTAAAATAAAATAGGTCTAGCATGGTTGGATTCCAAAGCCAGAAATCATCTTTTAAAAACTGATATAATATTTCTTGATCAGAAGGAATAACCAGCTTCCTGTTTAATTTAGTAAGATGTTACTTAACATGTTAGTGTTACCCCATGGTACTTACATAGTAAGATGTTACTGAAGCAAGTTAGTAATATCTGTAGTAAGATGTTACCAATATCTGGCTATATCTCATAGAGTAATTTTTCTTCATTTCATGTTCCTGTTCAGAGATTACCTGTGTGAATAAGAATCCATTTATATAACATGGTGTTGTGTGACTAAGAACTAAAATGCCTGACCAGTGGTGAAGTAGAATTCTTCTTGAGTTTCCAACACTCTATTATTCAAGTCTTTGTGACACAGAGATATCATACCAATTTTTAAACTGAGAAATCTGATGATCCATCCCATAGCATACAGCACATTCACTTTTGCACATAAGGAAAATTTATAATTGAACCAAAGAATGGTAAGCAGAGCAAACATACTGAACGCCAAGAAAGTGCCTGGCCCTGCACACATTTATCTTTTCACTCTTCACAATAACCCTGGGTGTGATTATCCTCACTTGTATGGGCTAGGGAACTGTAATAGTCAGAGTTTTGACAGGAAGCAGATGAGACTCTCAAATTAGGATTAATCAAGGACGGTCTAATAAAGAGACTCTTTATGAATGTGTCCTGATGGTGAGGAACCCACAGGGGATAGTGCAGTCTCCCAGGGCTTGTCATAACAGAGCTGTTCCCATACCCAGGCTCAAAGGACAAGAGGAGGAAGTGGAAGGGGACACTGGACCCTGCAAGGAGACTGGTCAAGCAGGATGCCTCGAGAAATACTGTGACCTTTAATCAAATGACAGAGCTGACCAGAGGGGACTTCGCAGGAAAGGAGGTGGAGTAAACACTGGACCTCACTTCCTTTCAGTCTCCTGCCAGGTTCCCCATAAGCCAAACTCGAAGGGAAGCCAGTGGGCAAGGAGGTCTGATGACGTAGTCATTGACACGGGAGGTCAGCTTCCTGTGATAGAAAACAGAGTAGAGGGGTGCACAGTGCATCTAGGAGAACAAGTAAAAGTTATTCAGCTCAGGAACTGAAGTCGAAGGAGGTTACGCTCTTCGTTAGAAATCATATAGCTGGGAAGTTGAAGAGCCTTGACTGAAACTCAGGTCTGACTTTCAAAAAGTTTTATTCTTTCCATTGTATCAAATGATGACCTCTATCATTTTGGAGACAAGGAGTGTAAGTATATTTGCAATGTCTTCTCTAATCACCATGTTTCTCAATAGAAACTGATATGGAGCCTTAATAGCCTATGTGGATTCACCCGTTTGTTTAATAAAATATCACAAGGAGAAAATAATGCAGAAGGCCATGGATTATACTCCAACCAGACAAGGAGCAGAAGAATTTTCTACGGACATAAGCAGCATAAGCGCAGACAACTGACAAATAGAATAATAGTTTCATTCTTCAAATCATGTATTTGATTCTCCTTTATTGCATAAATCCTTAGAATCATTAAAATTCAGATAGGGCTACAAACCAGTATCTTCAGAAGAAGGTCATCACTATTAGTTTGTTAAGGTCCCAACCAATAATAGGAAATCTATTTTTGCATCTTGAAAAATGATTTCAAATTGCCCAAACAAAAAATCAATTTTTTGAAAAATAATGAAATTGCAAGCCAGAAAATAATTTTCCCTCTTTATGAGCATTAGTCATTGTCAGTGGTAACTTAGCTTTTCAGTAAAACTGAAATGAAATGCTTGTCGTTTGCAGGAACCATTGGAAAACTAATCTCATTTTTACAAGCTTCCATCAGACATAGAGGACTTTTCCTTGAACCCCACCAGAGCCATACTCTGGAAACATGTGAATAAAATTATGATTCTGTTCTTCTAGGACACTGTAGGTTTTATTTTTAATTAATAGTGTGATTGAGGGTATAGAGGATGGTTTTGTTGAGAGTAATTCCATAAATGAATAATTTAATCTCTCAAGGGAATGGCCTATTTTTTTTTTTAATTTGGGTGAGTTCCCGGAGCTTATAATCCATAATTGACTTTTTTAATGAGTAGTTAATACAACGAGTGATAGGATATAGAAACAGTGCTGTTCCAAATATGAAAACCAGGTATTTAACTTACGGCTAAAATTTCTTTCAAGCTGATGTTAAATTCTGTATGTTATTCAACAGAGTGACAGAATTAGTTTAACAAAGGATAAGAATAACTTTTGAAAATATTTATAAAATATGAATAACATGGAACTCCTGACATTTTTGCAGACTCTTCTATTTTATTAAAGGAATTCAGCTAAGTGTCTTCAGGATTTTAGCTAAAGTTGACTCTAGCCATGGTTCAGTATAAAGTATTAACTTTTATATCCATTTAAATGTTCATGAGAGGTTAAATTATAGGCAGAATTTGAGTAGGAAGAGATTCAGAAAGAATCTCATACATAGTATTTTATATTCTCATCTTAGCCTATTTTGGTTGGATGAAAAGAAAAGAAAATGTATTTCTCTGGAGAAGGGTCATTGGTGTCTATTTTTATTTAATAAATATTAAGAATCTGCATAAAGTAGAATGCTTAATATGCAAACTTAGGCACTGGCCCACTAGATTTAAATCCCAGCTCTACCACTCACTCATGATATAATATAAAATCAAAAGAATAACAATACCTACTTCACTGGGTTCTGTTAAGGGTAAGCACATTAGTATATGTGGAGCCCTTAAGAGGCCTTCAGTAACTTTCACAATCATATGATGTGTGGTTAAAGGCATGCCACTGCCTGTATTCTGGTGTGGGTCATATTTACTATTGATATGACAATCTTTTATATAACTGTTTATATAATACACACAGTGAGAGCTTTTTACAAAAGCTTACACCAAAAAAATTATCATGAAGAAATTAATGTTCAAGTTTCACATTGCTATTGTTTTGAGAATTAAAGAACAGAGAAATTGGAAAGGTTGTTAAAGAGTGATGGTAGGGGAAAGAAGATGAGAGAACATAGTCTTGCAGCTAGGAAATCTGTCTTTTATTCTGAGCCCAACCATTAATTAGCTGTATCATCTTTGGAAAAATCACCTAATCTCTTGGGTTTCAGTTCCATTAGCTTTGAGATAGGCATAATGATACCCTTGAGATAATGCATATGCTTCTTCTCAATCTGTTCTCATTGAAGATCATTTATATCTACTTTTTTTTTTTTTTAATCTGCAAGTACCTGAAAACTTTTTATCCTTTTCCTGGAGTTTGGTATGTCTAGAGAGTAGCCAACTTCCTATTACATTCCTATTCCTTAAGTCATGTGTGTTGAGAACCAGGAAAGGGGGTTAGAGAAAGAGGCCTGGAGAATCACTTTCATAGCAGATAGAAAAGGGCTAGATTATTTAGATGCCCAACAATGAGGGGATCTCCAGCCAGGCTCAGCAATCTCAGAGGCAGAAACCACTCAGTTAACCTTTCTGGACATAGTCATTTCTCACTTCATTAGCTCAAAGTTCATTCTGATCTGGGAATCCCACACCAGGGCACACTTCATTCCACTGCTAATTCAAAACACCTGGACTCTTTTGGCCAGAGGCCACATCCTGGGCCTGGCTCATCTCTGTGTGGCGACCTGGGTCTTGCCTCAGCCTTTACTACAACAGCAAACACAACACAAAGAAAGATTAATTTTTTGTGGAATGAAGCCAAGAAGAACAAACATAACAGAAATTAAAATATTAAGCGAAAAATGAAGGGGGGGAAATCAGAGCAGGAGACAAACCATGAGAGACTATGGACTCTGAGAAACAAACTGAGGGTTCTAGAAGGGAGGGGGTGGGGGGATGGGTTAGCCTGGTAGCCTGGTGATGGGCATTAAAGAGGGCACATACTACATGGAGCACTGGGTGTTATATGCAAACAATGAATCATGGAACACTACATCAAAAACTAATGATGTAATGTATGGTGATTAACATAACATAATAAAATAAAATAAAATGTAAAAAAAAAACAAAACAGAAACTATTAGCTGGGATAATGGAAAGCCCACATTAGGCCTGAAGTATGAAATGTGCCTAATTAGAGAAGCAAGAGCCACTAGGAACAGTCTGAGTTAGTGGGAATGAGAGAAAGACGCCTTACAAGGGGAAACTGATTATAATAGGAGTGTTGCCTGAGGTTTCCATGTTGATCCTTTGCTATTATTGCTGTCATTCCTCTGACCATAATGATAATGCTGAGTTTCAAGGGCACCTGTAGGGCTTGGAGTGTGGGCATTGATATAACTTTGTGAAGACATAGACAATGAAAGAGAGTGAGTGTGAATGCAGATTTGTTCGTACCAGTAGGTTTTCAACTGGACATCTGCTTTCATAGGTCATGATGTTTACAGACCTTGTAACACAGTATGATGATTTCCTAATTTGTGCTGTGTTGTGTTGTGTTGTCCTCGTTGCTGTTCTTTTCTGCCTGGGTCCCATTCCAGCTTTTCTTGGCTCCTCCATAGCTAGAGAGATAGGTGATGGCATTCCAATTAGTATCTTTGCTTAAACCAAGGTTGATCACATGTTCACTTCAGTTCTGAAAGTCTTATTCTTGAGTGCCTCCTTTCGTCTAGGCATGCAGCTGGAAGTTGCAGAGATCAATGTGTTTTTCTTTCAACTGCACCATACCCAAGGGCCTTCTTCTAAACTTGGAACTGGCCACTCTGCTTGTCATAGCTACTGTTCCTCACTCACACAAGGACATAGAGTGTTCACACTGGCCTTAATATAAGATCCTAAGGTAATTATTCATTAATAGTACTGATTATAGAAATAAAGAAAGATAATGGCTCAAATACAGTTTCTTTTGCATGGGTAATAGATGTGGTTTTCTATAAAAATTAACAACTGATATTAACATTTTCATCAGAAAGATAATAGAATACTTTCCATGAAGACACTATTCTATGCTAGAAGTATAACAAACCAAAATTTCATGTCCAGAACACAGGAGAACTAATGAAAGCAGTATAAAAGAAATGAGTTCTATAACAGATAGAGAAAGAAGTAATGTTTAAGCTTCTACCAAGTTTCAGGTATAATGCTTTCCATTGATGTTCTTCTGTAGGTAGATATGAGTAGGCTGTGGTGGTGGTTACAATATTATCCAGTACCAATTAGAAATAATGGCTGCCCTAAACTCCTCAAGCATGTTCTTCCACCTAGCTCCTAAGAATTTTTCAGGGGTATCCCTCCAACTTTCCAGGGTCTGGCAATTGAAGAGCCAATGCCTGGCTCAGTGGGTGCTTTCAGTACTTGTTCTAGTATTGAGGTCAACATCTCTTGTGATTGTTCCGTACCTGGGTAATATGGGATGTTCATTATTTGAATACCACCCAAATTATCCCACTGACAATGGGGAAGGCAAAGTTCAGAGCATTACAGTGACTTGCTGGAGGAAGAAAAGATAATGAGACTCTGGGATATATTATAAGCACAGATCTGATTCTAAGCCTTTCCCGCTAAACCCCACTGCCTCTCATGGAGATAGAAGGGGGGCTACAGAAATTCAGGGTATGGCAGAGAGTACTCATTTCCCTTTGGCTAACTGCTTTTTCTTCTCACCCACAGAGCAGATTGGCTATTAATTTAGAGGATTTAACTGGTGTCTCTTTATATGTGGGGAATATGCATGGAATGAGAGGCTAGGAAAGTGGAGACATAACCGAGAAGGAAGTGCTCTGGAGAACACGCAGCAACGATACCAATAACAAAAAACAGTGGGGTAAAGGGAGCAGCAGCTGAGAGGCAGGAGTAAGTGCAATGTGAGAAGAGAGAAGCTTTCAGGAGGTCTTGTAGCAGAGGGACCAAATGCGCTGAAGTCACCATGTACCCATTGGAGTTGAATTCATGCTCAAAATCCTTGCATGGGTGTATTTCCCACCTCAATAATTACACAAAGGTAGGTCTGGTGAAGTAGGATATTCACACTTCACCATAATGAGACACTGGTACACACATTAAAATGGCTACAATTAAAAATACTTATCATATCAAGTGTTGGTGAGGATATGGAGGAACTGGAACTCTCAGACACTACTGGTGGGAATATAAAATTGTACAATCACTTTGGTAAATTAACTTGGCAGTCTCTTAAAAACCTAGTCATATGCCTGTCACATGACTCAGCCATTCCACTGGTAGGTATTTAACCAAGAGAAACGAAAGCATGTGTCCATACAAAGACTTGTATACAAATATATATAGCAGTTCTATTTCAAAGCATCAAAAATTGGACAGGAACTCAAATGTTTGTGGATAAAGAAATTATATCCATATACTAGAATACTATTTAGCAATAAAAAAGGGAACTTTACAACATGAATGAATCTCAAAATAATTATGCTGTGAGAAAAAACCCAGACAAATAAATTACATACTATATTATTCCAATTATATAAAATTCTAAAAATTGCAAACTAATCAATAGTGACAGAGAACAGATCAGTGGTTGCCTCAGGACAGGGAAGTACATAGTAAGGAAGAAGGGAGTAATTGAAAAGAAACATGTGGCAACTTTGAGGAGGAATAGAAATTTTCATTATCATGATTTTGGTGATGGTTTTATTTGTGTATACATATTTGAAAACTTATCAAATTGTATTTTGTGTGCAGTTGATTGATTGTATGCCAACTATATCTCAATAAAGCTGTTTTTAAAAGTAAAAATTAAGAGCAGAATTTAAGAGGATTCTAGATTCTCTTTTGGCAGAGAATGGGATCACCATATACTTCTCTGTACATTTATAAGTCTAAAGTGGGGATGAAAGGTGGGGCTGGAGGGCTACAGAATACTTTCAAATTTGGACTTTCAAATTTGGAAAGAATTTCAAATACTTTCAAAATTGGAAAGAATACTTTCTCTTTTAGAGATCTGAATCTGAACAGGTCAGTGAAACAAAGAAGGGCCTAAGTGAATATCAAAGACCCCAATTATTTTATTAAAATCCTTCCTTTGCTCTACTGACACGCCTTTGAGTGAATGTCTGAGAACATTCTGTTTGTTATTGGATAATTATAAGCACACTCTAAATTTGTATTTGAGGAAGGATGCGTTTGGTGGCTAGTTATGAAGTTAGCCATTGGATCTCTGAGGAACATTTTAAAGATTATTTATGATTTGATTTCTTCAAGTTTGATAAATATGGAAAAGGAGCTTATAAATTTTTAGCAGCCCTTTCCTCTTCATAGGGTTGCATTTTATCATACTCACCTTTTTTTTTTTTTGTAAGATTCTTTAGTCTTACCACCAACTGAGCCAGATGGTGTCTTAAAGCTTTGGTTGGGATAATTGGATCATTTGTTACTCTCAAACTCAATGTTTAGGAGATTTTCTGAAAGAATCACCCCTCAACATATTAGCTTGTTTCAAAGCATCATCAGCAGAAAACTGAGCTCTACTTCTATTTTTTAATTTTTAATTTTTAATTTTTTTCCAGCAAATTTCAGAGAGAAAAAGATCTGTTTCTTTCCTGTGTTAGTTCTCCTCTCCCTCTAGATTGTTGTCTCAGAAATGGCATGAATTTGTTTCAACTTTTATGATATCAGTGAGACCTCAAACAGGTGCTCATGGCAAAGGTGATGTGGAATATGGCCTTGCAAAATACCAAAAGTCTATGTGGCTTCAGTAGCAGGGAGACTGTATTCTTTGATTCTGCGTCTGAGTTTCCCTGATGGGATCCCATAGAGAAAAATAATGCAGAATTCAGGATCACGGTGTGTAAGGTTGGGAGCAACGGACAGTATTTACACAGGTTGCAGGACTGATAAATATGACAGTTAAGCAATCTTGATTACTTCGCACTTCTATCCAGAGATTTCGCTCCCTGCTAATCTTGTAAAAAAAAAAATGAATTAATTTTCATCAGAGCAGAGAATGAAAGTTTAGTCATTGGCTATCAGCCTGAGTCAATTTCACAGCTTTTAGCCTTGCAGAGTAGCTTCTGAAAGTCGTTATTAAACATCGTGGCTCTCAACGAGAGAATATTTTCATTCCCAGCTCACACCTTGAAGCAATGGCGTTCAGTTTTCTCAATGACCTTGCAACCAGAACTAATAGGGAAATACCTTCAAGGTGAAATTTTCAAAGAAGAGGAAATTCCTTGATGCACAAAGTCAACTTTATAAAGATTACTAGTATGTTAAGAAACTCTTTGTCACAGTTTCACTTTCTCAAAAATAATTGTGCTCTTGCTACCTCAGAAGACTTTAAGACACAAAATCTAGGCAAGCAGTTTAACACTGTTGCCTTGCCTAGGTTCCGGCTCAGAGACTTGTCATTGAAGCCATCTTTTAAGGGTAGGTAGCTGAGCGTAATTTGCCCTTTGCCTTTTCAGGTCATAATCATAACGGATAATGAGAGCATGTTGTGAACAGAGTAAAGGGGAGTCGGAAGAAGCCTAAAGGAAGGACCAAAATCTGGCCTCTGGGGACAATTATAACAAAATGAGGCTTCCCCACTCTAAGACTGGGCATTGCACCTTGTCACTTTGTAGAGCTGAACCAGTGTCCTTGTAACAAAAGACATTTTCTTCCCCCAAAGTTTCCTCCCATATGTCAGAAAATCACTTATATGTGTGCTTTACAACACAGAGAGCACTATTTTCATATTTACTTGTCCTAAACCCTTGCAACTAGTTTGAGGCAGGTGCCATTGTTACCCTAGACATGTTTACAACAGAGAGATCAGGTTCAAGGCTGTTATGTTGTTAAGTCAGGGCACGTGGCTGGAGAGTGGAAGAGCGTAAACCTGAGTCTGTGTTCTCTGATGCCAATCCAGATATCCGATTAGTTGTTTGGAGAAATAGGTTCACTTCTAGGACTGACTACAGCAATACGATGGTAAGTAACGAGTGTTTACTCTAAGAAGTTCAGCATGATAGTAAAGCGAGTAGATTCTGGCGTCAAAGTGCTGGAGTCCAAATCCAAGTTCTACCACTCACGGCTGTGTGATCTTGGGCAGTGCTCTTAACCTCTTCGTTAATAGTGTTATTTATTTCATAGAGTTGCAGTGAGAGTTTATGAGTTAACAAGCATAGAGCACTCGGAATACTGCCTGGCACTTTTTATAGGCTGGGTATTAGCTCTCTCCACAGCCTCAAATACCATTGTTACCATAATTGATACTTATTATTATAGTAAGGGAAAGCATTTATTACATTTCTTCCATCTCTGTGGGAATAAAAATTAGATCCGAATGACATGCTTTTATGTTGATTTGAATCCTGCCAGGAATACATTAGGCATTGGAGCACTGCATTGGTGTAATAAATTCTTGTTTCCATTCCCAGCCAATACTTTAAGTATCAGGAAATGAATGTTCATTTTCTAAGATGTCTTATTTACATCTCTCAACCCTATATCTAGGGATTATTGGACTCATTCACATTATTTTGAGTTCTATACTACTTGGGAAGGCTGGTAGTAGGAGTGATTACTCACTTCTAGGGATACACATGTATGCGCTCCCTATTAGTAATTTTTTCTTGTATTTATCCTCTGCCTTTCTCAAGGTTCAGTTCTTGGATGTCTATTCTCTAGCTACATCTACTTCCTTATGGTTCTCATCTAATCACATGGCTTTTAAAGCCAACGTTATGTTAATAATCCCAAATTTATATCCGGGTCAGATTTTTCTTCTGAACTCCAGACTTGTATGTCCACCTGCCTACTCCACATCACTTCTTGGAAGTCCCACAGATGACTCGAACTAAACGTAAATGAAACCACTCTCAATCATCCCTTCAAAATCTTGTGCAACTTCTCTCATTTTAGGTGGTAATATCACCATTCTTCCTATTGTTCAGACCCCAAATTCTGGAGTAACTCATGACTCCTCTCTTTCATACATACATCCTATTTGTTAAGAAATCCTATTGTCTCTTTCTTTAAAATCTATCTGGAATCTGACTACTTCACAGCATCTCCATTACCACCATTCTGGTCTGCATCACCATCATCTTGGGTGGTTTATTGCAATACCCTACTAATTGGTCTCTATGACTCTACCCTCATTTTCCAATAGCTTATTTTCAATACAGCAAGTAGAATGATGTTTTAAAGTATGTCATATGTGAGTCACTCTTCTACCCAAAACCTTGAAATGCCTTAGCGATTCTATGTGATTTGACCACCTATCACTCCCCTGATCTTCTTTTCTACTCTTCTCCTTGTTCTTATCTCAGTGTTTCCTTATAATTCCTTAGCTGACCCAGATGTTCCCATGCTTCCTGGACCTTTGCTGCCCTGGTTCTTCTGCAGGACACACTCCTGCCCTGGATGTCTGCTTGGTTGACTCTCTCATGTCTGTATGTGAAGGTGCCTCCCTTTCCCGATGAGGACCACCCTGCCCACCCTATCTAATACTGCCCCAGCTCCCTTTTCGCCTCCCTGTCCTCCGGATTTTCATTACCCTGTTCCATGTTTTCTTTTTCCCATGGCACTGTTCCTAACAACACTCTGAGAACCACAATCCCTGTCCCAAAGCCTTGGGATCCCAAACGCATTTCAGAATTTAGCCCTTTTCAGATTTTAGTAGAGACTGCAATTCATATACCATATGCAAAGTTCTGTAATCAAATACATGAATATTTCTGAAGCAAAACCTAGAAATATGCATATTAACTAGAATAAAGCCTATACACGCTGTTCAGTTCAGACCAGTTTTACTGACGAATTCAGGATAAAATTCCAATTTTTAAGACGTTTTAGACTTTGTTTTGCCATTAAAGAATTGTGGACCTGTATATGGTTGTTAGGTTCATCCCTGCACTGGAGGGCAGACTCCACGAGGCCAGAGTTCATGGGCTCCAGTTGGCCCATCTACCTCAAGGCCCTGAGAACAGGGCCTGGCATCTAACATATGTTTGATGTGTGTTGCTTAAATTAATGAATTGTCCCACGAAACATTTCCTTTACTTCTTTTCAGATTTAACCAGCTAATCATCATTTGTTGAACATGTCTTTATATGTGTATGTTTCCATCTGGACCTTTCCTTGTACTGATCCTTCAGTTCTTCCCTTGTTCTCTTTTTATTCAAGTAGTCCAGCTTTCACAATGTAGATGTAATCTCACCCCCATGAGAGCCCCCCTGGCTCCACTGTTTGTGATGCCCTGTCCTCATCAACTGCTATAGCAATTTTTAAAAACGAATATATCATTTGCATCTAATTCTCATGTGTCTCATTTCTTTTATTAATGATTTTTTGGATGAATTATCATCACTCCAACTAAATTACAAGCTCTTTGAGAATAAAGGCTATGTTACCATCACCATGAGCAGGGCACCAGGTAAAATTCTTATTTTACAGCAGTAGGCTCACCATGTAATAAATTATTGCATTTTTCCATTTTTGTATGAGATACTGTACTAGATGCTGAGGCTATGACTTATTAGATGCACTTGTTATCCTGACTCCTGAGGGGGAATAAAAAAGAAGAAAAAAGGCCATTGTAATTGAATTGATTGCTTCAGTTGAACTGATTGAGCTGTGGGCATTTAGTCCAACCTTGGAGGACCAGGGATTTTCCCCAAGGCAGTGGTAGCAGAGACATAAAAAATAGGAACCACCCAAAGGAGGAGGGTGAAAGGAAAGAATGTTGCAAGCCTAAGGGGCTGCATGTGTCAAGCCCTCGAGGTGACAGTGAGAGGGGGTGTGTCATTCCATAAGGCAAACCTAGATGAACTAAAGGCATTTTGCTGTGATTGAGGTACAGGTTGCAAGGGAGGTGGGATAGTGTATTGAAAGATAAAACTGGGGCTCCTGGGTGGCTCAGTCATTAAGCATCTGCCTTCAGCTCAGGTCATGGTCCCCGGGTCCTGGGATCGAGCCCCACATCGGACTCCCTGCTCAGCAGGGAGCCTGCTTCTCCCTCTCCCACTCCCCCTGCTTGTGTTTCCTCTCTCGCTGTCTCTCTCTCTGTCAAAAAATAAAAATAAAATCTTAAAAAAAAAAAAAGAAAGATAAAACTGGTCTTGGAAGGAAGCAGGAGCCAGATCATAATATGTGTTCTACATCTTGCGAAGGAATTTAGGTTTATTATGAGAGGTGTGGTGAATTATTCAGGCATTTTAAGCCAGGGTCTATGAGGTGCTCAGATTTGCACTTTTGAAAGATGACTCTAGCCACATTGTGAGAAATGGATTGGAGAGGGCAAGGCTGAAAACAGAGGCCAGGTTTTGTTATTTTTCCAGTAGTTACGGCAATGCCTTCTTGAAGAGTCTGTAGGTGGATATGCTTGCTGTTCGTCTCCTGGAGGATGAAAAATCCATCTTAATGATTCTGCCGAGGGGAAATATGGTAACATATTTATTGATTAAAAAGTATTAGCTTTTGTTTTCTAATCTTGGGGAAATGGATTTCCTCAAAAAAAAAAAAAAAGAAAAAATGCATCCGCGAAATACTTGAGTGGCAGATATGTGTTCTGCACAACAGGATGTGATGGAGGCTGAGCTGTCCCTCTGGGAGCAACCATGGGACTCCATAGGGCAGGGAAAGGACAGATCAGAGAGGTGATGGAAAGATTGACGGTGACACATGGTGTGTGAGCTCTGGGAGAGTGAAGAACGTGGTGCCCCCCACACTCTATGCTGATGAAAGCAGCCTTCACAGACCCTTAACGCAATGAATCTGTTCAACAGATGCCTTCAGCCTGTCACTTGCGGACAAAGCTTCCTTTGCTAAAACCCCTCTCAGAAAGGTTGAGAATGGATAAGTCTGGTGAGAGGAATAATTTGTCAAACTAATTTATTATAGTCCAAGGAGGTCTCTGAATAATGCAGGACTCCAGGGAATAGAAGGCTGTCATCTAGTGGTGGTAGTGACTCTCCTCCCACAGTCTGGGGCCTCAGTTTGCTTATTTGTTTTTGGTTTTGTTACAGGGAAGAGGCTAACATTGTTCCCAGTTCCTTGGTTCTGTACATAATAGTCCGTTTTATGTTCATTTTGAAAATGAGAAAATAGGAGCCCATGTGTGGGAATGCAGGGTTCAAACAGGACTTACCGAGGAAAATTGAATCCAGGCGTTAAAGCTGCCAATAAAACAGGAACTGGATCAGCCTGCTGTAGGTTCTGCTGCTTGGCTGTGAATCATTTGTAGGATCTTCAGGGAAAGAACAAGCTAACCTGGGCTTCTAAGGCAGTAGCTCATGCCTCTATACTCCCCCGGAAGAACTCACAAACCAAACCCAAATCACTAAGCACTATGGGAGAAATGTATTTACTGCCTTTATAAAATAAGAAAGAGAAATCACCCAGCACCCCCACCATGCAATTTAGCAATAACTAAATGAGAAAATTATCACCTTTCTGATACAAATGACCATTTTTCAAAGGAAAGTGTTAAAATTTCTATTTCTAATATAATAGGTATCAGGCCACACATTTCTGAAAGAATTATTTTTCCTGGTCATGTCACAACTGTTTCTGTCAAACTATTACAAAGGAAAAAAAACCCCAAAAAAACAAAAAAGGAAGAAAGAAAATAAGAAAAAGAGAAAGAAAGGGAGAATAATACCTGAGCTTCGTCTGGTGCAGGAGCCCCCTGGAGCCCTGTTTTCAGGGGTGGGGCTGTTCACATTGCAGCACGCTGGTACTCAGTCCCTTCTGTTGGCTTCAGTTTTCCAACGTGTATCTCCATATTAGCATTTCAGGATTTAAAAAATGAATGTCCTACTATATATTGCAGAAGAATTTAACAATTTCCAAAATTGATAGAAATTCTAAAACAAAACTATTTGCTTACTATCATGACCAGAAATGTCATGACAATGATCATAAAGGCATTTTTGGAGTGTGGTAGGAAGAGGTAGGGGCTCTGAATCTGCTACTTTTTAGTATAATTTTAGAAAAATATCCCACTTTCACAGTTTCTTACTCTCGCAGATGAAGTGCTTGGGCTAGATGATCTCTGTTCTTTTTCAGATCTAAAATTCTGTATGTTAAATGGCCACATTTAAATTCAAGCAGTAAATATTTCTATTGCCAGATTCTGGGAATCTTAGGATTACTAGGACATGATCCTTAACTTTTGAGGAGTTCACGTTACACAACATGTGGTTCTCACTTGTATAAAATGAGCAGGAATTTTGCTCTTTGTTTCTGAAACACATTAATATAATCAATACAAAGGCTTTGCAGTGAGATATAAGTAGATGCAGATCAATATGGCCCATTGGTGGATATAAGGCACATGGATGTGAGGTTATACAAATTTATTAGCTTGTGCTGTTGAACTGCTAGAGATGAAGTTTTAGAGTAAATCAAGAGATACTAGTTTGTAGAGGCTTGTTTGGACATGTTTGCACAAACACGTACAAATTTATTCTTTAATTTGCCACAAGCTCTCCCGATGTTGAATTGTACTCACAACCGCTCCGTCCACCCACACACATATTTTCAGCACAAAAATTCATTGAACTCAACCCTTGAAGGACAAGTGTCTGACCAGATGAGTCAGTAAGACAAATTTTATGTACTTTCTTCCTGGTTCCCAAGTGGAGTGCTAACACAGGTAGGGAAGGACATTCTCATCCTGAGTCTGAGAGCGTTACCTTTTTGTTCCCTGCCAGGCACAGGTGTGAGTCGATGATGCCGTTGTTGGCACTAGCCTGGCACAGTCACTGTCTAGATCTGTCGGCCACGGCTGCCGGTAGGTTATATGGGTCCAAGTTGAACCTCCTATGATGGTACATAATGTCTACACGACAATAAACTCTTGATACTGATCAAAGTCTTTTATTCTGCCCTTCCATTTTTAGGATATTCTGACTTCCATGAAATGATATGAGGCATTTTCTCTGAAAATTCACTTCTGGGAAACTGCTTCATACTCCATGTTACTTGTCTTTAAAAAGTCCATTTCAGATAATATACCAGGCCTTTGGACTTTCAACATTCCTCAGCCAGATGTTCAACAGCAAATATTTTCTCAGCTGGGAAAAAGAAGAAAAAAACAGTGAAACTTGTCAGCAGTGGTGGGAGTTATCAGTATCAATGAACACTTATTTTTTGCTTTTGCATGGGAGACTGGCAGAAATATTTGAAATATGAATCTGGGCTCTATCCCTAATATACCTTAATAAATTCCAGCTCTGGAGTAGCAAACGAAAACTGATACTGGAGACTGCAGAGCATGCAAAAATATGAAACATATTCAGAAGTTATTACTATTCATTTTACTTCCAATCATAGGTTCACTCAACCTCTATGTGATAAATGAACCTTCAGGGTATGTTTGCATTGACATTTATGAGTTTCAAGAATAAATGACCTGACTTTTTTGGAGAGGCGTTCCCCAGAGGGCTTAAAGGTAACTGAAATATCTTTGGCCCAGAATATTTCTTAAGTAGCTTTGAAGCCAGAGAATTTAATTGAATTTGAAAACCCACTTAGGAATAAAAATCTGAAGGCACTTTGGGCATTGCACTATGGGGCTAAGCCAAATATTTCAAAAATATTTAACTTCAAATGAAATTTTCATTCATTTGACTAGTTAATTAAATATGATTTTTTTCCCCCTGAATTTCCCTGAGAAGGAAAGAACTCTTTGAATGCATGGTATTAAAAAGAATTCTAAATAAATTGGAACACAAGAGGCCTTTGGTTTGGGGCAACTTTGAAAAGTATCAGCTTTTTATCAAGGAAGGAATTATATTACTTTCTTTGATCTGCTCCTTCCCTTATTTGCCTTGAAGCTATTAGGGCCCCCTTTTTGGTCTCTTCCAGCATGGATGGTCACTTATTCTCCAGTGAATGTGACTTGGAAAGGAATTACAATGAACTCCTGCTTTGTCCCAAGGTCCTCAGATTCTAAAGGGTTCTCAAGTAAGATTTAGCAAAGCAGCATACTTCAGACTCAGAATATCTTTGCATTCAGACTTGGGTGTTTTTAATTATTGACTTGGAATCTCTTCAAACCTGGTTCATCTTATGAAAAAAGCTCATCTTTGGTGACGATAAGTTATCTCATAATTTAAAAAAAAACTAAGCTTTTATCTTAGAATCACTTTTAAGATACAGCGATCAAAACTGGCATATCACAGCACTGTGGATCACCATTCATTTTTCTTAAATGATTCCTTTGTTTGAAATGCATTTTAATTTTGAGAGTGTGGCATTGGAGTGTATACTGATGGATTACTTGAAAAGTTGAATGCTCAAATTTAAACCTTGGGAATTTGGGGGACCTGGTTAAAGAGCAGTCTCAACCTAGAAAACAATGATATTGCCATGGACTTCTTTCTGGTGGGTGATAAAATCCTTCAAGAATCTTCTTTTTAGTTTAATGAACATGACATTCTAGATATAAAGTTTGGACACAAATATGTTGGACTTGAATCACTAGGATTGATGGTGCTCAAGTTCTAAGGTGTAGGGAGATAGAGTCCAGCAAGTTACTTGCCTGGTCAAATCATTCTGACAGTAAAAAAATCAGTGCAGGAAACTATTTCCAAGAGTATCTCTCTCACCTAGTGAAAAAAAAATTGCTCTCATTTTTATTTTATATTTATTTCCCAAGACCCATGAATTTACATAATTTAAATAGAAAAATCAGAAGGCTTATTTGTTTGGAAAGGGATTGGCAAAATATTTGGGAATCTCTCATTATTATATTATCCATTCCTTAAGTAACACCACTGTCCATAACTTGATTGAAAAGATGCTTTTCAGCCAAAACTAAAGCACCTAAAGTCATAAAGTTGGATCAGAACATACTTATATAACACTTTGATATTGTAGTTGGACTGGAAGATAGTCAAACAATTCACGTACAAATAATTGAACATTCATTTGCTGTTCACATAAACTTGATGTAATAATGCCCTATTAGAGAGTCACTTTCCACTTCCTCTGAACCCTTTTCCAAACACCTTTCAACTTCAGAATTGGTCCAATGCAAGGAGCCAAAAGTACTGAGTGTCCTGCCAGAAAATCTCTTTGCATTTCTGTTACTGGAAACCAATAGGCTTAAAACAAAGAAATCTTTCAAGGGAAATTGTGAAGGACTTACCACCCAAGTATTGGACCAAATAAATAAAACTCAGATAACATTTTGAATGAGGATTATTTTGCCTATCAACAATTATGAACATTCCAATTTACTCAAGGTGATGGGGAACTGATCAAGTAGATCTAAAAATACGTTACATACATAGAACATGTGTAGATGTAGTATATACATGTAATGGTACATAACACATATGATATAAAATAGAGCTATATACAATTGTTAAATTTCAGGCAAATACTTTCTCCTAATATTAACTGGTCCCAAACTATAACTGCACCAACTTGCCCAATACTGGTATCACTTAGGTCGCATTAAAAAATACAGGTCTTTCCTTCCTCTTCACTTCCTTCTTGGCTGTGTCTGATTGATTAGGATTGGAGAGGGTCTCCAGAAACTGTGTTTTAAAAAAATCTCTTGGTATTTCTGAAGAGGAACCAAATTTCCCATCTCCTCACTTAGGCCACCTGTTAGCCTGGCACCTTAGCTCCTTTGGAAATGAGTAAATAAAGTGAGTACTCTGACACCAAATATTAGGATGGGCTATTTTAGCACTAATCCCCAGTATCTGCAATTATATTTGTAGGTGTTTCTAATGCAGACAAAAGAAAAACACCAAACAGTTATAGTTACACTAAATGGGAAACCCATTCCTGGAGCTGTTGTGAACAGACTTCAGTCTTAGAAGTAGTTGGAAATTTCTTCTTAGAGAAATCAAGTTCAGACACAAATAGAAAGCTGTCCCTCAACTAGGGAGTAGTAAGAAGAGATCAGAATCTAGGTTGTTTAAGGGGGAATGGAAAAAAAATATTCTGGGATCAGGTACCAAAAGCTAGAATTTTGTTATTATCTTTTATTTCCTTTTGAAATTCTATTTCTTTTGTGTTTAGAGATTTTGTTTATTTATTTATTTGAGAGAGAGAGAGAGCATGCGTGTGTTCAAGTGTGGGGGGAGGAAGGGCAGAGAGAGGGAGAAGCAGACTCTGCTCAGCTCAATGCGGGGCTAGATCCCAGGACCCTGACTGAGATCATGACCTGAGCCAAAGGCAGATGCTTAACCGACTGAGCCATCCAGGCACACCTTGAAATTGTATTTTCTTATTACAAAACTAAATTTTGTGAAGAATCTACATTAAAGTATGTTAAATAAAAAATAGAATATTTATATAACTAATGGTTTCACTTGAAGTCAGTTATGTCTCAGTAAGTTGGGTTGGATGGGGCCCAACTTCATGGTAAAGTTTTTGTTTTAAAATCAGCATTATGGCAGTGTAATTAATATGCAATAAAATGCACTTATTTAAAAAGTGAAAAAAAGTAAATTTTGGAAAATAGAAAAATCGCTTTAAAATTAGAAAATATTTAAAAAATCAAAAAGAAAATATCACTACACTCACAATCATTTAACATTTTGTAGTATTTCCCTTCTGTATTAAAATACTCATATCTCTATGTAGATGTTGAAACGCCTATAGATATTTACAAAGTTTTAAGCCCCATAATTGTGTGACTCACTCCAGCTGACACCATTGCTGTATAAGATGTTGTTTTTAGTTGGACCAATGACTCAATTAAATTCGACAATACAGTAGCTACCATTTATATGTTGCCTATAGCAGGCTCTATGTGCTTGACACACGTTGAAGCTTTCACTCTTCAAAATAGTGAGGTAGGTACTTTATTATTCCCCTTTTAATTGATGAAGAAAGGAGGCGCAGAGGGTTTGAGTGATTTCGCTACTACTTTGTAGCAGAAGCAGGATTCTAGGCCTGCTGGAGAGTTGTTGCTCTTACCATCCATGAGGGCGCACTGGGGGATGTATGGACAGGACGTGAGTATGGACTAGCAACTCCCTGCAACTCGCCTCTACTCTCGCATTTCTGTTTTAACATAAACATTTAAGTGGCAGAAAATTAATTAAGCGACCTCAAGGTTCTTTGCAGGCCTTGCTGTAGTACCACAAAAGCACCTTAGGAACCATTGATCTCAGTGTTTCCATCAGCCTGAGTTTTTGCCTCAGTGTTTTGTTTATAAACACAGTGAAGAGGATTTCATGAATAACTAAAGACTTACCTGAGGCAGATTTCATTTTCCTTTTCTCAGTAAAACAGCTCTGATTCTTTTCTTCGGATCTGAAAAGCTGGACTCTAAAGCGGCCCCTGCAAAATTCTTCAAGGCAAATTTCTAAATCCTTGCAAACAATCCAAGAAAATATCTTAATTTTTTTTCAGATTAATTTAACAGTTGTATACGTAGTTCCAATAAACAGGCCGTCTTAATTTAGGCTGTGAATTAAGGCAAGAGGAATGTCAGACCCTCCAATAGGGCATGTTATTTTAGGACAATCTCCTAAGCCTTTGTGCTGGTCGTGCTAAGCTAACAAAGCTCTTTCCCTGGGAAATCAGCCATCTTAATTGCTCAAGCTTCCGCTGAAGGATATCTGAAGTGACCAGACCCCAGAGGGACAGAGCCATAATGAGGAATGTTTATTGCTATTCTTGTGTCCTCATTGTTCAGTGACACACAGAAGCATCTCTACTTTTTAGTATCATGTAATCAGTATCAAATTATTTTCTCTGGAAACCTTGACCTTATTATTATTAAATCACATGTGCACTGTTAAATGATTTGCAAGCTGTCCAGCTTAGCTTCATTTTTTACATCTCTCCAGTGATTGCATTTTCATTTTATAACAACGAACTTCTCATAGGTCAAAGAAAGCATCCTCTCAAGGTCAAATTCCCTTTACTTCACATTCAGTTTAATGAAACGGAATAGGAAATCACTGTTACTGAGCCATCATTCCCAGTGCTTGGTGATAGGGCAGCCCGGCACTCTTGAGTGATGGAAACCTCTAGGCTGACGTCCGATGTTAGGTGATTTCAGACACACAAAGGAAATCCACTGCTGTAGAGGCAGCTGGCCTGCCGAGTTAAACAACAGCATAAAGATCACGCTTGCCCAACTTCTGAATTTAAAAATAAAATAAAATAAAGATGGAGGGAAACATCTGCCCAGCATCTGTTGTAATCTCGCCTATGAGCCCCAGACTCTTCCTAGACCTGTCAGTTCATCAGGTGACACTGCTAAGACCAGTATCATAGGAGATAATGATGATGTGGGAAAATGAAGTAGTAACAGTGGGACTCTTGTCCCTTTCAAGGTAAAATCCTGCCCATCTAAGATACAGAGATCCAGTTTTGTTTTTGAGTACCTATCAAGACATTTGGCTTAACAGGCCCTTGATTTAGTCTCAGGTTTATATTCTCAACACACAGTTTTTCTTATTTTCAGTACCTTGTATGTTTCTTCACACATAGTTGATATTCAATGGATGATGTTGGAGAGGCACATTATCTGTTAAATTTGCCAGATAGTTTCGAAAAGCTTTGACCTTCTCGTAGATCTCTTTCCTTTTTTTTTTTCTTTTGTGGAAAATTTCCAACAATCTGCAGTTTATATTGTATTTGAAAAAAAAAAAACTTTGACTTACTTTTATGTATTTTATTATGGACTATTTCAAACATAAAAGAAGATAGAGAACAATATAATGGATACCCACATACCTACAGGAAGCTTTAAAAAAATCTTAAAGTTTTGTCATATTTGTTTCAGAGATTTTTTAAAAGAAACAAAACACTGAAGATACAGCTGAAGCCCCCATCCCTCCATGAATCTGCTTTCCTCCCCATCTATCTTCTGCAAAGAGTACATCTACTTAGAGGTTGGTATATATCATTCTCATTCATGGCTTATCAGTACATACACTTTTTATTATGTGAGTTGTTTGTATTTTACTATTTTATTTTACTTTGGGTAATATATATATATATATATATATATATTACTTTGGGTAATATATATTTATTTATTTATAAACATGTATTACCCAAACATGTATTTGGGTAATACATGTTTATGTGTAAAACCGTTGGCAACACAGTGTACATATAATTTTCAAATTTTCTCTTTACACTCAATATTATGTTTTTCAGATTTATTCATGCTTGTTTACTTGATTAAAGATCACTACTTCAACTCTGGTAAAGATTTTTTTTTTTTAACTTTCAGTAGGTCATGAACCATTTGTCTAATTAAAATACAAGAAAATGGATTATTAGAAAATATGGTAAAACAAAAATGGACTAAAGACAAGTCACACTTCTTATTATTACATTTACCAGATAAAAATTACTCCATCAAGCTGCTATAAAAGTTTCTAAATGCTTGCTCTCAATTTTAGTACTATCTTGACACAGATTGGAGATAAATAGTTTGCCAACTGATACTGGTCCATAGAATGTGCTTTGAGTGACATTAGTCTAAATCATCTACTTTCATATATATATATATATACACACACACACACACACACAACTATGCAGTTGTACCATGGTGTTTATTCATTACTCTTTTGGTAGTATTTGTTTTCAGTTTTTGCTATCGCAAACAGTGCTGTCGTGAATATCCTGACCTATCACGTCTCCTTGTGCAGGAGGCGTTGTGTGCAGAACACAACTGTTTGGTCAAAAGAGATGATCACCTTCTTCCTTAGTGGTCTTTCTACATTTTTGCTTGCATTTCCCTAAAAGAACTTTAAAAGAGTATTAAAGAGGGCACATATTGAATGGAGCACTGGGTGTTATACACAAACAATGAATCAGGGAACACTACATCAAAAACTAATGATGTAATGTATGGTGACTAACATAATAATAAAATAAAATAAAAAAAAATAAACTCAAAGCTAAAACTAAAGCCCTCGCACATCTTAAGCTGATAGTTAAAATCTTTTGACATGAGTTCAGTTAGTTGCAAGAGATATGAATGCTGCTATCTTGCAAATACGGACAGTCCCCGACATATGATGGTTTGACTTATAATTTTTTGACTTTATGATGGTGCAAAAGCACGATCTATGTATTCGGTAGAAACCAGACCTAGAATTTTGAATTTTGATTTTGTCCCAGTGAGCAATATGAAGTAGATACTCTCTTATGACGCTGGGCAGCAACAAGCTGTAGCTCCCAGGCCTCTCCCCAATCACGAGAATAAACAACCAATACACTTACAATCATTCTGTACCCATTCAATCCTTCCGGTTTTCTTTTTTTTTTTTTTTTTTAAAGATTTTATTTATTTGATAGAGAGAGACACAGTGAGAGAAGGAACACAAGCAGGGGGAGTGAGAGAGGGAGAAGCAGGCTTCCCGCTGAGCAGGGAGCCCGATGTGGGACTCGATCCCAGGACTCCAGGATCATGACCTGAGCTGAAGGCAGACACTTAACGACTGAGCCACCCAGGC
This sequence comes from Leptonychotes weddellii, assembly GCF_054177405.1. Lineage (NCBI taxonomy): Eukaryota > Metazoa > Chordata > Mammalia > Carnivora > Phocidae > Leptonychotes > Leptonychotes weddellii. Next base: position 85,602,037 of record NC_138376.1, read on the forward strand.
GCCCCCAATCCTTCCGGTTTTCATTAAAAACAGTATTTTTACAGTATTCAATAAGTTACATGAGATGTTCAAATTATTATACATTAGACTTTGTGTTAGATAATTTTGTCCAACTTTAGGCTAATGTAAATGTTATAAGCACATTTAAGGTAGATCGGTGTAAGCTCTGATGTTTGGTAGGTAGGCGCATTAAATGCATTTTGACTTAATGATATTTTCAACTTACGGTGGGTTTTTTGGGATATAATCTCATCATAAGTCAAGGAAGAACTGTACTGACATTTAAAAGCAAAGTTCATAGAGTAGTCTTTAAAAAGTACTAAATAGAATACAAACATCAGCAACATTGCCGTCTATTATCTTTTTAAAAATACACGAACAGGTTCTTCTTTAACAATGGGAAATTTTGCACTGTAATTTTTACTTTGCACATTCATATTTCCATCCCATGTTTCTCAAACAATTCTATGTTAATATAATATATTATTATATTTGAAAGTGTTTTATTGATCAGTCTATCATAGTTTTCTTCAACAATAATATACAGGTACATTGAAACAAAAATTTTAACTTTCTTATGACATTAGGCTCTAAAAATTTTTTTGTACTGGGATAGCATTACAGTTATTACTATTAGATAAGTGCTCAAGACCACAAAATTATGTTAAAAAATTTGATAAAGGTAAAATTGTTTTGGAAATATATTTCCAAATGAGATGGACTTTGTCAATTAGTTCATATAAATGAATATTACATAAAGTTGAATGAAATAAGTTTCAGCATCAATTCCCATTTATTCAAATAAATGTCTAGACAAGAACAGGAGTCTTTTGCTGTAACAGCATTGTATATTTCTCTAAACTTATTTTGTGTTTAAACCAAAATTAAAATAATGATGGAGCATAATAATCATTAACAAGCTTTTTTAAGCCAAAATTTTAATTAAGTTCTTTAGTTTTGTTTAAAGTAAATAATTAGAAGCCTTTTTTTTTTTTCTCTTGGTTAAATAATCTGGTATATTAACAAGCTGAATAACACATTGCTCTTTAAAAATATGTAAATGAGGTAGGGATGCACAAAAAAATCTAGAGTCTGTAATGTTAACTAAAATAAAATCTTAAAATAATATGGGTACATTGATTGCAATTATGAAAAATTATATCTGTGCAATATTAAAGCAAGGGGAGACCATTGTGTCTTGACACTAGTTGGGGTTTTCTGGTGAAAAGGGCTGGGATTTTTGTTTTTTGATGATTCTGCTTATATTTTACCCTGAAGTTGTTAATATATAATTAAAAAATGTAAAAACCCATATGGAATATTCCTTGAACAACTCTAGAAGAAAGCCACTCTGAAAATGAAAGCATAGTCATCAAAATATTATCACATCATAAACACACACCAGGATGGTCATTAAATTCTGCTAACTAGGCTCCAGTTGGAATGTGGGTGTGCTGAAGTCTCTGGGGATCTGCTTGCAGTGATCAGCACCTCAATGCTTGCAAGGGTCAGCCTGCAATGAGGACTACCTTAGGTTTTTGGGGGCTGAAGGAGGGGTGGAATATGTGCCATCACCCATGTGGTTCATGAAGGGAAGCCATCTCCCTTTCAAAAGGATTGTTTCATCATCAAAGTTACCAATTTTCTCCATTTCTGGGAAGTATGCCAAAAAGGCTTTTCTAAGACTTAACAAATACTTGTTGATTATATTTATTGATTTTTCACTTAAAGTATCCTACCTAATCCAATTACTCAGGGAAGATTGAGAAAAATCAAAATTCCTTATTTTCAGTAACTTCAGAAAATGCACGTGGTTTTGATGAAATCTTTCTACTTTATCATGCACTTTAAATAATTTTGTTAATATCTTGGAAACATAGGCATGATTCAAGACATAAGGGAATGAGAATGCTTACCAAGTTCTTCCTCATCACAGACAATGGTTACATGCAGGGAGGACACCTTTAATGGTGGATTGGCATTTGCCAACATGCTGTTCACTTATCTTTAATATTCTAATTTTAAAGAGAGAAAGTTTTGGCGTGAGTATGTCTTATGGATTAAATAAGGCAAAACTGTATGTAATATTTTTACAACTTCCTTTTTCTTTGCTTTTGTGAATCTATATATGGAAGGTAGAGGTCTGAAAATTAATATTAATTTATTAATTTAATTTAATTTTTTGTAGTTTCAAGTTTTTATTTAAATTCTAGTTAGTTAACGTACAGTGCAATATTAGCTTCAGGTATAGAATTCAGTGTGGAAATTAATTTTTAAAACTTCTTTGTGTCTATGTACCATTTAGAATGTCTTTTTTTTTTTAGGTTTTTTTTTTTATTATGTTATGTTAGTTGAATGTCTTCACATGTCTCTAAAAGTTTGTATTCTGAAGACTGCTATTTTATTCAAATAAACATGGTCAAATTGCTCTTAAGAGTATTTGTATGCCCTTACTATTGGTGTTTGAATGTTACCATTTCTCCACATGCCTGCCAATTCCTTGTATTGTCAGATTTTTCTTCATTTTTGCTAATTGGATGGATGTGAAATGCTAATTGAATGGATGTAAACATAGTTGTTTATAGGTTTTTTTATAATCACTTGAGATGTTGATCATCATTTAATATTTATGATGGTTATTTGTGTTCTCTTTTCTCTAAACCATCTAGCCATATACTTTTTCCACTTTGGGGTTTTTCTTTTTCTTGTTGATTTTTAGCAGGTCTTGATACATTCTAGTCTTTTGTCAGATTTGACTAAAATCAGCACTGCACATATTCTTTTCTTTTGATGGCATCATTTTCCTTGTTTATATTATGTGTCACTGTATTAAGATCAGAAATTTTTGCGGTTTACCTTTCTTTCATAGGTTTTTGTTTGTTTGTTTTGTGTAGGAAATCTTTTTAACCCGGGGGTTATAATTTCTCCTAAAAATATTAAAGACTTGTTTTTTACTTTCCAGTGTTTAATCCGTCTGGAAATTATCTTTTCATACTGTGTGAAATAAAAATAAGTGTTTTTTTCCTATGGATAACTAATTGTCCAAGCACCATTTGTAGCATATCCCTTTTCTGTTGGTTTATAAAGTCATTTCACTCTATGTCAAATTTCTGAATATATCTATTGTTGGTTTCTCTACTCTCTTGTTTAAATACTACCCTATGCTCAATACTATTATTATATATTCTTAAGTTATTGAGGCATAACTTAAATACCACAAAATTCATTCTGTGCAGGTGTACATCTCAATAATTTTTAACAAATTTATACAGCTGTGCAACCATCACCACAACCCGGTTTTAGAACATTTGCATCATCGCCAGAAGTTTCCTTATGCCTGTTTGCAGCCAATCCCCACTCCATCCCCAGTCCCTGTCAACCACAGATCTGCTTTCTGTCCCTTACAGTTTTGCCCTTTGTAGAAATTTCATATAAAGAGAATCCTACAATATGTGGTTTTTAATGACTTAGCATATATAATATCTTTGAAGTTCATCTATGTTGTGGCATGAAATCATGGTTCATAGTTTTTAACGCTGACTTGTATTCCATTGCAAGGATATGCCGTATTTGTTAATCGGTTCACCAATTGATAGATATTTAGATTGCTTTCACCTTTTGGATATTATGGACAATGCTGCTATATCATTCATTCATGGGTCTTTGGGTGGGCATAAGTTTTCATTTCCATTGGGAGGGTACCTAGGAATTGAATGCCAGGTTTTAAAGTAAGTATAAGGTTAACTTAAAAAAAACAAAAACAACACTGGTAAGCTGTTTTTTAAAGTGACTATACCATTTTATATTCTAATCAATAATGCATGAGAGTTCCAGTTGCTCCACATTCTTATTAAAACTTGCATTTTGATGGTTGTTTGGATTAGTCAGTTTAGTGGGTATTTAGTGGTATTTAGTGGTATTTCATTGTGGTTTAAATTTGCATATCTCTGCTGACTAATGATATTGAGCATCTTTTCATGTGCCTATTAGCTATTCATATATATTCTTTGGTGAAATGTTTATTTAAATCTTTTGCCTATATTTTAATGGAATTGATGCCTTCTTAATACTGAATTATGACAGTTTTTTTTTTTTTAAAGCAGATATATGACTTGCAAATATTTTATCCCAGTCTTTGACTTGTCTCTTCATTTTCTTACTGGTAACTTTAGAAGAACAAAAGATTTTTATTTTGATAAAATATTTTTTATCAATATTTTTCTTTTATGGATTATGCAGTTAGTGTCACATTTAAGAAATCTTTGTCTGCCTTGAGGGCACAAAGATTTATTTATCTTATGTTTTCTTATAGAATTTTTATAGTTTTAGTATTTATTTATTTTATTATTAAATTCTAGTTAGTTGACATACAGTTCAATATCAGTCTCAGGAGTAGAGTTCAGTGGTTCACCATTTACATATAACACCCAGTGCTCATCATAACAAGTGCCCTGCTTAATACCCATCACCCATCTATCCCATCCCTCACCCACCGCCCTCCATAAACCCTCAGTTTGTTCTCCATAGTTAAGAGTCTCATTATTTGTTTCCTAGTTTTGGCTTTTACACGTATGTTTATGACCCATGTTAAGTTAATCTTTGTAATGGTGTGAGGTAAGAATTTAAATTAGTTTTTAAAGATTTTTCCTGTGGATATCTAATTGTTCCAGCATCATGTGTTGAAAGGACTCATTTCCTCCACTGAATTGTCTTGGCACCTTTTTGAAAATCAACTGATTATTACAGTTAAGGAAGAAGGCTAGAATGAACCATGTGGTCCCCAACGAGTGATGGTGACACTATATCAGTATAAACACATATACATTAATATAGATACCGATGGATGGCTCTATCTATCTATCATCTATCTCATTTACATTATGCCATTATGTGTGTACATGCGTTAGTATATATACACATACATTTCCTAACTCTGTCCTCTGAGAGGGTCTAGAAACAATGTCATCTTACAAGCAACATGCAGACTGACATCTAGATTTTGGTTTTTGATACCATTCTCCAATGAAAGGACCCAGGGCTCTTTGGAGAAATGGTAGATTCTAGGGCTGGATCAGGGAAAATACAAGATGAACCCAGAGATCTTGTGGGAAAGTAAGAAAGTACTTAAAAGACTAAATGATGGGAATATGTCAAAGTTACACAGGAGACAATGTGAAAAGCTCCCAAAGGCCAAAGCTGGGAAAATTTGAAGAACAAAATAAATAATGTAGTATTAGATTATAACCCAAAGTTCAAGTAAATGCTCATGAGTTCATACTGATATAAATAAATGATCAAATAAACAAATATAAAAGATAAATATCCCATACTAAGGAATTATGAATAATTTGTGTAGGTATAACAACCTTAAGGAGGTGGTGCATAACTCCCCACCCCTTAAGTGAGGACTGCTCATAGTGACTCTCTTCTAAAGAGTATAGTATGCAGGAGGTTGGGGAGGCACCAAAGAGTAACTTTACACTAGACTAATCTGACAAGAATTACTGCAGCCAGGTGATCAAAGTCAAAATCCTCAGCCATGTCATGTTGATAACATGTATTCTTGATATGATGGGATAAGAAAAACACTTTATGTTTGTGGTCTTTCTTCCCCAACATGCGTAACCACAGTCTAAACATAAGAAAAACATTAGAAAATATCAGTGTGAGGGACATTCTACAAAATACCTGACTAGTAATCCTGAAAACTATCTAAGTCATAAAAAAAAAACAAGGAAAGTTTGACAAACTATCACACTCTAGAGGAGCCTAGGGAGACATCTTGACTAAATGTAATGTGGTATCCTGGATGAGATCCTGGAAGAGAAAAGGAACATTAGGTGCAAATGAAGGCAATCCAAATAAAGTATGGATTTTAGCTAATAATATTGTACTAATATTGGTTCATTAGTTGTGACAGATGTACCATAATAAAATAAAATGTTAACAATAGGGGGACCTGAAACTCCCTGTACTATTTCTGAATCTAAAACTATTTAAAACAAACAAAAATCTTTAAGGCTTTTGAGAAAAGTCTTTTTTTCTTTGTCACTCTCTTTAGTTTATCAATTTTGTTGACTCTTCAAAGAACCAACTTTTGGTTCTATTGATTTTCTTTATTGGTTTTATATTTTTCTGATTCACTGAGTTCAGCACTGGTCTTTATTTTTTCCTTCTTTCTATTTAATTTGGGTTTCTCTTTTTTCTTGAGGTAGGAACTTAGATAATTTCTTTTACATCTATCTTTCTAATATAAGTATTCAAACCACTAAATTTCCCTCTAAGCACTTCTTTAGCTGCATTCCCCAATTTTTACATTGTGGTTTTTTTCAAGTAAGACTTTTTTATTTTCCCTGTGGTTACTTATTTGGCCTTTGGATTATTTACAGATGTTTAATTTCTAAATATTTGAGATCTCTCAAATTTCTTTCTATTGTTACTTTTTAATTTAATTTTATTGTGCTCAATGAATATATTTTTTATGATTTCAATTCTTTTAGGCTTACTGAGACTTATTGTATGACTGAGACTATGGTCTGTCCTGGGAAATGTTCTGTTTATTCTTGAAAAGAGTGAGTATTCTACTGTGTTGGGGCGGAGCATTCTACAAGTATCAGGTTAGGTGGTTTGATAGTGTTGAAATCTTCTATATCAGTATTAATTTTCTGCCCAGTTCTATCAGTTGTGAGAAATGGAGTATTGAAATCACCTACAATTGTTGAACTGTCAGTTTCTCCTTTTAGTTTTGTCTGTATTTGGTCCATGTATTTGGGGACTCTAATATTAGGTGTGTGTACATGTATAACTTCCATATATATTGACTCTTGTATCATAAAATGTCCTTCTCTGTCACTAATAATATTTTTTGTCTTAAACTCTATTTTGCCTGATATTAGCCACCCCAGCTCTTTTATGGCTCCTGTATGTTTAGTATGTTCTTCCTCACCCTTTTACTCTCAACCTAGTTGTGTCTTTAAACCCAAATTGTGTCACTTATAGACAACACACAGCTGGATCATTTTTTAACAAGTCTGACAATCTCTGCAATGTTTAATCCATTCACTTGAAAAGACATTGATATAGTTGGATTTATCTTTACCATTTTGTTCTTTGTTTTCAATGTCTCATGTCTTTTTTTGTCCCTTCGTTCTTCCTTTGCTACAGTTTTTGTATTGAATCAATATTTTAGTATATTATTTTATTTTCTCCTTTTAAAAATTAACAGCTTTATTAGGATATAATTCATATATAATACACTTCACCCATTTAAAATGTGCAATTCAATAGTTTTTAGTGTATTCACAGAGTTGGACAACCATCAGCACAATAAATTTTATTTTATTTATTTATTTTTTTAAAGATTTTATTTATTTATTTGAGACAGAGAGAATGAGAGAGAGAGAGCACATGAGAGGGGGGAGGGTCAGAGGGAGAAGCAGGCACCCTGCCGAGCAGGGAGCCCGATGCGGGACTCGATCCAGGGACTCCAGGATCATGACCTGAGCCGAAGGCAGTCGCTTAACCAACTGAGCCACCCAGGCGCCCAGCACAATAAATTTTAGAACACTTTCGTCACCACCAAAGAAACCCCATACTTACTAGCAGACACTTCCCATTTCCTCCTAAATCCCTCCTTGACCCAGCTCTAGGCAACCACTGATTTATTTTCCATCTGCAGAGATTTGCCTATTCTGGTAAGAGTGGATATCTTTGTATTGTTTCTGATCTTAGGAGAAATGCATTTAGTCTTTTTCCATTAAGCATGATGTTAGCTATGGGTTTTTCATATATGCCTTTAATCAGGTTAAAGAAATTCTTTTCTATTCCTACTTTGTAAGGATTTTTAGCAGAAAAATGTTAAGTTTTGCCAAATAATTTTTCTGCATCAATTGAGATGACCATGTGATTTTGTTTTGATGCTTGTTGTTATGATGTATTGCACTAATTAATTTTAGGATGTCAAATCTTGCATTCCTGGAATGGATTCCGCTTAGTAAGGGTATATAGTCCTTTTTGTAGGTTGCTGGATTCAGGTTACTAGTATTTTATTGAGGGTTTTCTCATCTTATATTCATAAGAGATGTTAGTCTATAGATTTTTTTCTTGTGATATCTTTTTCTGATTTTGGTATTAGGGTAATACTGACCACATAGAACGAGTTGAGAAGTAATCCCTACCTTTCTATTTGGAAGAGTTTGTGAAAAATTGGCATTAATTCTTTAAATGTTCAGTAGAATTCACCAGGGAAGACATCTGGGCCTGGGATTTTCTTTGTTGGGAGTTTTTATTTATTTTTTCAATCTCTTTACTTATTATAGGTCTATTTAGATATTCTTTTTGAGATAGTTTTGGTTGTTTTTGTTCTTCCTGGATTTTGTCAATTTCACCTAATTTATGTACTTTGTTGGCATATGGTTGTTCATAGTATTCCCTTATAAATCTTTTTTATTTCTGTAAGGTTAATAGTGATGTCTCCTCTTTCATTTTTATTTATTTTTTTAACTCTACATTTTTTAGTTATTTTCTTAGTGGTTACTCTAAGGATACTATACACATCTCAACTATCACAAGCTAGGTGAGGCTAATATCGATTTAATTCCAGTAAAATATAACAACTTCTCCCTACTTTGTGCTATTATTGTCATATATATTCTGTCTATGTATGCTATGAACCCAACAATACAGTGCTACAATTTTTGCCTGTTACAGTCTATGGCTCTTTCATTTTTAGGGTGTCCCTTCAGTTGAGATTACAAATTCAGGTTAGGAGCATAAGATTTTCCCTGTTCATTACCTAATGAGTTTGCTGCTTTTATTGACAACATTGCCATACCTGAGTTATTGCCCCCTGCTCCAGATCAAGTGTGCCCCAGCTGGCTGCAGGTTTTCCTGGCCAGCCCCACCCTTGCCAACTTACCAGGTCAACTGGTTGTGTGTGTGTGTAGGAAGCACGTAAGGGAAAGAAGGCTGCAGACAGACTCCCACTGTTCTTACAAAAAGCATTGTATTTTTCATATATGTGCTCAATTTTGTTTTGTTGTTTCTTATTGGTCAACTTTTTACAGCCCTAACATGTTTGTTCACCACAATTTTGTCCAGTTTTATACTTGTTTTTTGGAGAGAGGATTCTCCAATATCTTCATGCTGTCACATCTAAAAAGCCAAACTTCCTGTTTTACAAAGAGAATGCTTCTTATGAAAAAGTTTAATACATAGAGAAATAAAGAATAAAAATCAATTCCTCTGTGTTTCAGCTACAACTATTATGAACCCCAACTACTATTAACCTCAATGTGACTATCCTTTCATGCTCTTTTAATGTATACAATTTTATATTAAGAGGAGCACACATTACAGAATGTTTTACAACCTGCTTTCTTTCTTTCAACAAGGTAGTGGGTATTTCAATGTCAGTGTGAATAGATTTACATCAGCCATTTTAATGCCTGCACAGGAGTCCATTTTATGACATGGTTGTTCTAAAATTTATTACCCTGTCCCTTATTGAGGAATTTTAAAATGGTTTCTTCTTTTTTTCTTCATTCTACAAACAACAATGTGATAAATGTATATCTTAGCACATTTGTTTAGGTATCTTCCTTAGCATAAATTTCTATGGGAAATATTACAGTTTTCAGGATGTGGTCATTCTGATTTGGGGAATATTTTGTCATATCATCCTCCAATTTACAGGCCCTCCAACGCATATGGGTAGCTATTTCTTCATATTTTCATAAGATCTGAGCACTTTTCGCTACTTTCAGGCTTTCCAGACAAATAACTGGCATTGATAATCCCTAATTTTGCTTGAACTTACTTGATTACTAGCACTTTCAAACATATTTTTTTGTTTCTATTGGATATTTGTGTCTCTTTTTCTGTGTGAATTTCCCATTTCTATTCTTAGCCCATTTTTTCCCATTGTTTTTTGTTTGTTTGTTTGTTTGTTAGGTTCTTTGTCATTTTATGCTATCTCCATTACAAATCCATTTCCTATTTCATGACTACTACTTTATAACATGTATTTCCTTTTACTGGCCTTTTACTTAAAAATATTTTATGGGGCGCCTGGGTGGCTCAGTCGGTTGGGCGTCTGCCTTCGGCTCAGGTTGTGATCCCAGGGTCCTGGGATTGAGTCCTGCATCAGGCTCCCTGCTCGGCAGGGAGCCTGCTTCTCCCTCTGCCTCTGCCCCTCCCCTTGCTTGTGTGCTCTCTCTTTGTATCAAATTAAAAAAAAATAACATCTTTAAAAAAATTTTTTTTGGGGGGGGCACCTGGGTAGCTCAGTTGGTTGAACATCTGACTCTTGGTTTCAGCTCAGATTGTGATCTCATGGGTGGTGAGATCCAGCCCCCGTGCTGGACTCTGTGCTTAGTGGGGAGTATCCTTGAGATTCTTTCTTTCCCTCTCCATCTGCCCTTCTCCCCCCCCCCCACCGCTCGCTCTCTCTCAAATAAATAAATAAGTCTTTAAAAATATTTTTATGGCAGGGCACAGGTTATGGAGTCAGAATGCTAATATTCCTATTCTAGCTTGTCTACTTAGAAGCAATATGACTATAGATAATGAGTAACTCTATGCTTTAGTTTCCTTAGATGTAAAATGTGAGTAATGCTAGCAACTACCTCATAGAAACTGTGTGAATGTCAAATCTTATAATAATTGTAAAACACTTAGAATATTACTTATAAGTCTTAAGGAGGCTTAGCTTATTGTTATGTAATAAAAACTTATAATGTTTTTGACATTCTGGTTTTCACAGCCAGCCTTATCCTAAGATTTTGTGATCTAAATGTGCTTGGTCACTCTAATATATTACTTACACCTTATGTCAGTACTTTGAGGATTAGTATTTATATAGTTACATGTTCAATCTATTTGAATTCATTTTGGTGAATGACTTTTTTTTGGGGAATAACTTTTTTTTCCAAATGGCTCATTTTGTGTGTGATCCATTTAATTAAGCAATTACCAGATGACTTAATAATTTGTTGCACAGTACACTTTATCTTAGTAATTTGAAATGACTGCCCTTTATATTAGATTGAATTCCCACATATAGTTGAGCCTAACTCTTGCCTCTCTCTTTTGTCCTAATTATGTCTGTCTACTTCTGAATTGAGGTCATATTCCTAATATTTAATTATTGAAACAATTTTAATACATTTATGTCCATGTGATCTTGTTTTCTCATTTGTAAAATTGTGAAAATAATTGTACCTATCTCAGAGTTGTTTGAAAATTAATATATGTTATGTGTAATAGTTGTTAAATACTCGTAAATTTTTTAGTACATATTAGCAGTTGTTATAATCATTATTCTGGAAGAATAGTTTTATGTCTAGACTGATGGGTTATTACAATAAGAGTCTCCAGTGAGTCATACCTCCTGGTATTCATGCCCCTTTGCAATGTGAATTTCTCAGCCCTCATCAAGAGGTGGAATCTATCTTCCCATCTCTTGGATCTGGGTGGGCCTGTGTCTTGATTTTACCAGTAGAATGGTAGAAGTGTCTTTGTGTGATTTGTATGCCTGGGCCCAAGAGGCTTTAAGATACCTGCTTTTACCCTATAGGAATTTTTGGATATCTTGCTGAATAGGAAAATTACGGTGGCTGTCCTGGATAACCACTAGACACATGAGTAAAGCCATTTTGGACCACCCATTCCCAGAAGAGATCTCAGTGCCAGCAGCTGCGTGAGTGACTCTAGGAGAAATGAGCAGAAAAAAGATCCAATGGAGGGCAGCCCAAATTATAGAACATGAACAAGTAAATGTTGTCTTAAGCCTCAGTTTTAATTCCTTTGAAATGCCACAGTAGAAAACGGTTACACAGACTTTAATTTCCTATTTTATTTTAAAATATTATTATTATTTTTTTACACAAAGTAGTTTTAATTAGATTTGAAGATATTAATTGCATTCTGTGTGCGGTGAAAAAAATGAAACATACATGTATTTAGCACAAACTTGTGAAATACACTGAGCATAACTGGGTAGGAAGCAGTCTCTGCCCCTCTCCCTCCTCTGAGAACTGTCAGGAGATCCCACTGGGATGAAGTATTTCCTGCAACAGTGGGGCACCAAGCGTAACATTCACTAATTCTCTCCTTTCAGTATTGGTGGCAACTCGCCATTGTCTTTCAGTTCCTTAGCAATATCCAGACCACCAACAAGCTCCCCTGTTAGAGACAGCTGAGAGTACGTGGGCCAATTGGAGTAAGCTTTTAACCCCTGCTGAACTCCTTCAGCCTCCAATACATCAAGTGTCTCATATTCAACACCAGTACTATTTCCTATTTCCAGAATTTGTCTGCTGAATCCACATTTTGCTTCCTGTTAGTTTCCCTCCATAGGAGCATGACAGAAGGTTTATTTGTCAGTATTTTGATCCCTCTAATTTGGGAGCTTTGGGGCAAATTGTATCTAGTTTGTCCGATACTTCCAGCTCCTTAATTCAATCAAGTCCTCCTATGAGCTCTCCAGAAACATAGAGCTGGGGAGAGGTGGGCCGATTGGAATAGGTTTTGAGGCTCTGAAACTTCGTCACCTGAGAAGATATCAAAACTGCTTAACTGAATATTACGTTTGTTAAAAATTTCCACCATCTGCTTGCTGAAACCGCAGTGGGGTTCTTGAGGAGTTCCTTTCATCAACCACATGCAAGGGGTGGCAGGAGTTCATTTCTTCAGGCGAAGGTTGGGATCTTCTTTAGGATGCTTGTTACCACTGGGTGGGAAGGAGCTGCTAGATCCATGTCGCTGAACTTTTTTGGTCAACTTGGGCATGTGCACCATCTAATAGGTCATTTTTCTGAGAAATCTTGAAAAACAGGAGGATGGGGACTAGAACTAAATTCATATTTTTCAGATACTTAAGTGTGGTGTCTAAATGTGGTGTCTGTCTTGATAAGATGGGGACCCCAAATGTGCGGTGATGATAGAGTGGGGGCTGGTGGTCTGAGCGTGAAAGGATTCACCCGAGGTGGAAAAAACGGAGAGAGAAATTTGTTGACTATACTGCAAGGGAGCCGCGGGCAGGACCGCAGAGGAGAGGCCGTGTGCCAGGAGGCTGTGGGTGGGGGCTGTAGTTAAAGTGGGAAGGTGAGGAGGTATGGGACATAGGAATTCTCCCTTTTTTGGTGACTGTGCCTGGTTGGAAGTAGCCCATTGGTCAGCTAGGGCCTATGGCTATCTTGAGGCGGGTCCCCTGATGGGCCTGAGTTCAGCCAGGGGGTCGCTGTGGGCCCTTTCTCTCTTCCATCACTCAGGCCTGTTTCCTGAAAGCAGCCTCTACATTAAGGACCAGTTTCAGCTTCCAACTTCACAAACGAAACTTGAGGGCGTTCTTCGGCTAACTCTGCTATGGTGTCATTCATCTGATCGCACCGTGGAGCCCGTGGTGCCCAAACATGGACCTCGAGGAGGGACTTGGCTCTGAGGAGCAGCAGTTCCTCAAACGGCAGGACTCCGCCAACCTCCTTCTGGGCCGCTCCCGCCTCGGCCACACCCACGACCCTGCCGGGGCTAGACAGGGGCCCTCGAGTCTACAGTTAAATGATTCCTTCCATATCTCAATAACTAGAAATTTGCATTCTTTAAGGATATTCTACTCTTTATTCTCTATTTGGGTTTGAATCTATACTTTAATCATCATTCTGGTGACACATATGTCTATGAAAATATAGAAAAGGATGAAACTCACAATAATATCTAAAATAAAAATTGACAAATTATTAAGTTATCAGTGAACATTTTTTCCTCTACTAATTAAATAGAGGACAGTGCTGTATTTAGAACAAACAATGGCTCACCTGTGCTTCATCCCAGACATTCTGGTCCTCTGAAAATAAAAGATGGTTTTATCTTTCTCCAAGGCCTACTGTCAGCCCTTAGACCCATTCAGCTCTACCATCTAGAAACCTGGTATCAGTACCAAATAAGTCACGTTATTCTGCACAAAAGTTTGTCAGTGTTTATTCATAATATAAATATAGGTTGATTACACAAGACAAAAGCAAACCTCTGTCACTTTAAGACATATACCAGAATAAAATAGGATAACCAGCACTTCCAAATCAATAGCTATCATTTTCATGTAGCCAAATCTATTTAACTATGTTTCTCCTTTATGCACCAAAGATGTTCTGAAGTCTAAGGTGTTGTTGTCTATTCACATACAGTATTTTTCTGATACGATGCCCTTTACTTAGTGTGTGACATATTTTATTTCAGAATTTAGGAAAAAGAATAACTAACATCCTTTAGGAAATCAGGAAGAAAATTAAGACCAACACAGAAATGAGTCGATGGAAATTTTCCTTAAAGTAGTTCCTAAAATAAAGACAACAGAAAGACTGATCTCTGGCATGTATAAAAAGAAAACTAGAAAACAAGCAAACTTATCCAAAGAAGACATCCAGATGGCCAACAGACACATGTAAAGAAGCTCAAAATCACTAATCATCAAGGAAATGCAAATCAAAACCACAATGAGATATTACCTCAAACCTGTCAGAATGGCTAAAATCAAAGACACAAGAAATAACAAGTGTTGGCGAGGATGTAGAGAAAAAGGAACTCTCTTGTGTGCTGTTTGTGGGAATGCAAACTGGTGCAGCCACTGTGGAAGACAGTATGGAGGTTCCTCAACAAGTTAAAAATAGAATCACCATATGATCCAATAATTCCACTACTGGATATTTACCAAAAGAATATGAAACATTAATTCAAAAAGATATATGCACCTCTATGTTTACTGCAGCATTATTTACAACAGCCAAATTATGGAAGCAGCCCAAGTGTCCATTGATAGATAGATGGATAAAGAAGAGGTGGTATGTATATACAATGGAATATTACTCAGCCATAAAACAGAATGAAATCTTGTCACTTGCAATGACATGGATGGAGCTAGAGAGCATTATGCCAAGTGAAATAAGTCAGTCAGAGAGAGACAAAGATCTTAAGATTTCACTCATATGTGGAATTGAAGAAACAAAACAAGCAAACAAAGGAAAAAAGGGACAAAAAACTAAACTCTTAACTATAGAGAACAAACTGATGATTACCAGGGGGAGGTGGCTGGGGAGATGGGTGAACTAGGTGATGGGGATTAAGAGCACACTTACCATGATGAGCACTGAGTAATGTATAGAATTGTTGAATCACTATATTGTGCACCTGAAACTAATATAACACTATATGTTACCATATTGGAATCAAAATTTATAAAAAGTAAGTTTAATTACAATGAAAAAAAACCAAGCAAAATTAGTAATGATAAAGTTGTTTGTCAATAGCTACAGCAAAGATAGTCCAATAATTCAACCACAAGGCATGACATTTTAAGCTTTTGTTTTCGATAAAAAGGAAAGTAAATTAGCTGGATTTTAGTCCTCCAAGTCAAAAATATCATATTTCTTTCATTTTCAGTAGTAGAATTATCTTGTATAGAGAACTATTATTTATAATAATAGTGAACTCAGTTCTGTTCTTCATGATAATTTTCACATTTCTTTTTATTTTTCTAGAAGTCAATCGTGGTAAAGTTCTTTTTGTGATTTATGTGAGGAAGTACTGTCCCATATTCTTCTAAGTTGAAATGAAATGGTGAGTTTTTCCCCTTCATATCAATAAGAGAAATCTTTAGGGGCCCACAATGTAGTTTGATAATTTAATTTCATTTTCTGCCAGATATGCCTTTCCTAGCAGTGAACGAATGGCACACCATTCTCCTTCCTCTGCTATTTGTTTAACAACATGGTAAGAGAGATGACCAGTAAGATAGAAGCCAAGGTAATTGCTGCAGTCTATCCAACTTATGGGTCTTGTTTCCCTGCCCTTCCAACGGCGCTCGTGATTCATACATTCTAACATATAAGTGTGCATCATATACATGGTGCGGCACTTGTTTCTCAAGCCTGTGTGTGTGTGCATTTCTGTCTGTGTAGGAAAGCATTTTTAGTACATGAGTGTGTATCTAGGGCAGCATGGAAAAACTCAGGGGAATTTTTATAACTTGAATTTGTATATCATTTTAGTTTGCAAAGTATAATAACAGCAGTCATCTCATTTTACATTTTCCTACCTCACGTGTGTTTGAGGCAGAAAAGCAGGAAGTAGTTGCCTCTCTCTATGGAGAAATGACTGTGAACAACAGAGGCTAAGTAACATGTCCAAGGTTACAGAGTAAAGGAGGAGCGGAGGTGGGACACCTGAATCCCTGACAAGTGCCCTTTACCCAATGCCATGCTGGCCCTACCAATAGAAAATATATTTTCATGATGCTGAAAGGATGCTCCTCTCTTCACCTTTTTTTTTTTTTTTTTGAGGTATATTTCTTCAAGAAACATGTTCAGCATAACCTGGCTAGCATTATAAAGGAATATATAAGGATTAAATTTGATTAGTATATAGCATATATACTAATATTATTATAGCCCATATACTAACATATATTATTATTCTGAGTACTGATACACGTTAAAAATAAGGTTCTAAAATGCCATTGGCTTATGCAGTTTTGAGAAAGAATTCGGTAATAGTATGCTGCACCCTTCCCTGTAACACACACACACACACACACACACACAGTGCATCAGTAATTAATAATAAATAATAAATAAATAAGTAACCAACCCACCAGATACTTATCTAATTTGGTCTAAAGCAAAAATAGCAGAATTTGTCTTGCCCCTACTCATGATTCATTTTTTTTTTTCACAGAAAAGCATTTGGATTTAATTTAAGAATTTAGATACTTTTTTGAAAATGTTGGTAAACACAGTCTGTACTTGGAGCTGGATGACAGACATGCTCTTAACATAAGATGTTCATCCTACAATGTGATTTTTTTCCAGAGAACGTTCAATATCAGGCCTCTTTGCTGCAGCTGGTTTCCGCGGGAGGCCCTAGAGATTGGTTTCTTTACAAACAGGTTGCTACTACTTCCTGTGAAGTTCATAAAGCACCTTTCCCTTTGCTCAGTCATCCAGAATGAAGTCAAAGGGCTCAAGGTTTCTCCAGAAGCTGTGAGCCAGGGTGGTCTCTTCCTTGCTCATCTGGCACTGCCTCTAGTCAGACTGGTCAGGAATAGGAAGAATGGCTTCACGGGCCAGGACATCGCTTTTTACCTGCAAGGGAAATTTTTTTTTTTTTTAAATTTTGTAGGAAAGCTTCTTTCCTCTGTCAATTTCAACATAAAAATACATTCCTCCTGGCTGTGCAATGGGCTTGATGTCAGAGAGCTCTGGATTTCCAACAGCTAGCTCCATCTGTTCTTCCTGTGCCTGGGTAACGTAGGCATCTTTAATGTCATTAGCAGAGCAGTGGCTGAGTGGCACAAAAATGGTAGCTCTTATAATGTCTCTAAAATAGAACACTCCACTTCCTTGACTCTTGCAGAGCTGTCTCAGTGTAGTCTTATATTTCTTCACCTCTTCCACCATCTTGCTGAAAGCTCGATCACTGACTGGTCATGTCCGATGGGCAGGATGTGGACATGGTCGTCAGATAAGCCTCCTTTGACCAGGGAAAGGTAGCGATGTGTGTCAACGTTGACCACCAAATGCTTGTCCACTTTTGGACTGGCAAGGCAAACCTAGCAAGGTTCTGGAGGCTAAGGAAGTTTGGAAGCTGCCTTGGGTCAAGAGATGATTCCTCCTGTAGAGGAATGCCTTCCTTCTCTGCTTCAGTCTACCTATCCCCTTAGCCATCTTATAGAATAACAGAGTAGTTACAGATGATTAAAGAGATAAAAATGTACATATAGCCTTTAGAAGATCATTGGTCACATAAGCAGGGATGATTTCATCTTCTGTGTGTGGGTTGGATATAAAACACCTATTTAATTTTAACCATCATTATTGTGAGCCAGCTTTGTGGAAGTGGGAGAGAGCCATCTGCTCAGAAAGGTGATTATGAATAACACATAATGAAGCCTCATCAGACCAGCACTGACTGGGGCAGAATTACATGGTGACCAAGACAGAGTGTAGAGATCAGCAAACAGGGCTTTGAATAGGAATTCTCCCACTTACTACCACTGTGACCTCAGACAATTAGTCCTCCCTTCATCTGCAAAATGACAACAATAGTATTTACTTCATAGAGCTTTTGTGAGGATTAAATAAGAAAGTGCATGGATAGCCCTATGCATGGCACATCATCTACATCAATAAGTGTTATAAGAAATTTGCCAAGAATTTCATAAAGTAAGATTTCCTACTGATTCAAGAGCTCATAGATATTTTTAAAACATTTATGAGACTTTTGTTCTTTGCCATAAAACTTGATATAAACACTAATCATGTAAATAACTTGGTCTGTTATAATGTTACTGATAGTCACTATAAAACTTTCCAACCCTGCATTTCTTACTTTTTTCTTAGTCCTTACTTGTAAAATTTCTGCCAAATTTCCCCAAATCATAACTACTTCACTCTTGAGAAAAGATTAATTTGTTTCTCTTCTGTTCAGTGTCTCAGGGTCCTGATTCTCACAAACGTGATTTTCCACACCCCCTTTGCCAATTGTTTTCTGGATAGATACCGCTAATGGGAGACAAAATTAAAAAAAAATGGAGCACAACGGGAGAGAAGCCAGGTTACTTCCTTGTCTTCTTTCCTGGCTTTGAGCTGCATTTTTGGTATAGATTGAGTCTCCATAATTCCATCTCTTTCTAGCAGACCTTCTCTCTGTGGCCACAATTTCTGTTGAGCTAATCCTTGCCGTGATCCCAGTTCCCAAATGGGCCTTGCTTCCATGAGTGGTTGTTCCTCTGTGATTCCAGCTTCTGTCTTCATGTTCTGTAGTCTCAAGCTTTTGCAGCATCATTGTCTCCTTTGTCTCTCCAACTCTAGACTAAATTTTGACTGACACTAATCTCTGGGTGTTGATGTGAAACACTGGGTGTCCTCTCCATTCTCTGATTGTCTTGTAGATCTTCCTCTTCCTTTGTAACGCTAGTGGTCCATATTAATGTCCTCTATTAAACTACTTGGTCTGGGTTCTCCTCCTGTTTAGACCTGACAGATTCAATCATGGTAATTCTACAACTGTTCCTAAGCAACTGACCTAGTGTAGACATTTAATTTTTAGATTTTTTTTTTGTGTGTGTAGAATTTGATTGAATTCCGGAGTACATTTTACAAAGGTATGTACAGAACTATGAGTCATTTCTTTTTTTTTTGGGAAAATTAAAAAAAATGCCTGCTCCAGACTTTGACAACTAATTTTATTAGCAAATAGCTAAATAGTAGAAATTCTGTGCCCAAGATCTATAGGTAAAAAAATACAATGAATTCCAAAACATGGGCACATCCCCAGAAAAAGAAGAAAAGACTATTTTCATCATTTCTTGCCGTTAGTATTATAGCTCTTGATATTTTGGAATTTGAAGGAGAAATAATTTAATTAGTTTCAAGTTTATCCTAAATAAAAAAGCTTGCAATTCTAAACTAAACCTCAAAATTTATGTATTAAGAGTTTTTTTCCCGGGGCGCCTGGGTTGCTCAGTCGGTTAAGCAGCTGCCTTCGACTCAGGTCATGATCCTGGGGTCTTGGGATTGAGCCCCGCGTCCGGCTCCCTGCTCAGCAGAGAGCCTGCTTCTCCCTCTCCCTCTGCCTGCCACTCTGCCTACTTGTGCTCTCTCTCTATCTCTCTGTCAAATAAATAAATAAAATCTTTTAAAAAAAAAAGTTTTTTTCCCTATGCCCTTAATGCATATAGTTCCCACAAATTAAATAAACAAAGGACAAAATACTAACCAAATACTAGGAAATAATTATAACTAATATCAGAAAATAACTTTTCTACTTAATTACAGAGAATATCATAAAGTCAGCCTGATATTTCCAACTCGTTGCTTAAGTCAATACAAAAGAATTGAACTTACAACTTCCTTCAACTTTGTAGATCATTTGAATTCAAGGGAAAAATTTCTGCCCCGAATAAAAAAGGTGGATTGAATTATGAAGTTTAAGAAAATCATATTAACCTAACATCTCAAGTAAAACACAGCCAGATTCTCTTAGGCAACCCGAGGGCTATATATATATAAGCTTTCATCTTTGGGCAGATGGGTTGCATTCAAAAGGAAAGAGAACATAGAACAGTCAGTGTGTCCTGAGACATATGCTTTTTTTAAATTGTCTAAGTTGGTTCTTTTCTGTTTCCCAAGATCATGGGGAAAATACCAATAAGTCAGGGTTATGGAACTTATCTAAAGTTGTGGAATATCTGCTCTGATGGGTTTATGTGACCACAGTGTTAATATAAATAAATACATTTATTAAATTGACCATTTTAGACAAGTGTACACTGAGGTAGGTAAGAATTACCTGAGTTGGTGCAGCTGGTGCTGAGCAAATGTTATTGACCTTGAAAAACATTACCGTTTGCCAAAAATAATAAAACTCTAATTTAAAAAAATGGTTATTCATAAAGGAAACCAACATTAATGAGAGTATTCCTTAAAACTGTCTCTCAAAGTAATAACCCATAAAAATAAGTCAATTAGAAAAAATGTAGTGTTTTAATGGTACATAAAGAGTTTGTAAAAGAAGAAACTAAGTCCAGGACTTAGACAGCTGTGGATTCCATCATTATAAAAATGTAATATAGTAATGGAAAAATATGTTTAAAGGTTGATGCAATTGTAAAAGAAGCTAGGAAACATCATATGACAAGGGGTAAATTAATAAAATATTTATTTATTTTTAAATTAATAGGCTATTTTTTAGCAGTTTTAGTTTACAGAAAATTAAGCAGAAAATATGGAGAATTCCCATATACCCATTCTCTCCCCTGTGTGTAGTTTTCCTTATTATTAAATCTTGCATTATTGTGAACATTTGTTACAATTGATGAGCCTATATTGATACATTATTATTAACTGAAGTTCATAGTTTATATTAGAGTTCACTCTTTGTGCTTGTTATGTATTCTGTGGGTTTTGACAAATGTTTAAATATATTATATGTGTCCACACTACAGTATCATACAGAATTTCACTGCTCTAAAAACCCCCTGTGCTCTACCTATTCATCCCTCTCTCTGCCTCTCCCAACCTCTGGCAACCACTGATTTTTTACCTTCTTTATAGTTTCGTGTTTTCCAGAATGTCCCATAGTGGGAATTATATGATATGTGGCCTTCTCAGATTGAATTCTTTCACTTACCAATATACGTTTAACTTTTCTCCATGTCTTCTCATGGCTTGATTGCTCCTTTGTTTTTATTGCTGAGAAATATGCCATTGTATGGATATACCACAGTTTATCCATTCCCCTATTGAATGACATCTTACTTGCTTCCAGGTTTTAGCAATTACGAATAAAACTGTTATAAACATTCATGTGCAGATATTTGTGTGGACATAAGTTATAACTCATTTGGGTGTTTCTGGGATTTTTAATATTTACGGAAGTTTTATGAAAACTTTATGCTATAAATTAAAACATTTCAACTAAGTTGACAAATTTCAAGAAAAAAATATATAAGCAAATTTACTTAAAGAAGAATTGGAAGGTCTGAATTGTCCTATAATTACTAGAAAACTGAATCAGTAGTAAAAAATATTTCCACTAAGAAAATTCCAAGCGCAGAGTCTCTATCAACAAGTTCAAACCAGTGTTAAAGTAACAAATTTTTGCAAACTTAACCATACTTTTTCAAGGCACTAAAAACTTATTTATGAGGCTAGTGCAATTATTTTTTAAAGATTTTATTTACTTATTTGACAGAGAGAGACACAGCGAGAGAGGAAACACAAGCAGCGGGGAGTGGGAGAGGGAGAAGCAGGTTTCCTGCAGAGCAGGGAGCCGGATGTAGGGCTCAATCCCAGGACCCTGGGATCATCACCTGAGCCGAAGGCAGACGCTTAACGACTGAGCCACCCAGGAGCCTCGAGGCTAGTGTAATTTAATGCCAAAATGCAACAAAGATAGTAAAGAAAGAAAAATATGAGCAAAATTTATTTATGAAACATAGAAGCAAAAATCATAAGTTAATATACTAGCAAAAAGAATTGAGAACATATATAAAGTATAAATGATATAATGCATGTGACAAAGTTGATTTTACTTCAGGAAGATAAAGTATTAATATGGGAAAGTTAATATAATTTGTCACATTATAAAATTAAAGATCATAAAATACCTCAACAATTGCAAAAACAGCATTTATTAAAATATAATGTCCATTGATGTTGATGTTCTTGACAAATTAGAAGCAGAGGGGAACTTCCTTCATGTGACTGAAAATCAACAGTAAACTTTATACACAGTGAGAACACAATGAAAAGGCTCTACTTCTGAATTCAGGAAGAAGACCTAGATTCCAAGCAATACTTCCTTTTTTTTTTTTAAAGATTTTATTTATTTGACAGAGAGAGACACAGCGAGCGAGGGAACACAAGCAGGGGGGAGTGGAAGAGGGAGAAGCAGGCCTCCTGCCGAGCAGGGAGCCTGGTGCTGGTCTCCATGTGGGGCTTGATGCGGGGCTCAATCCCAGGACCCTGAGATCATGACCTGAACCGAAGGCTGATGCTTAACGACTGAGCCACCCAGGCACCCCACAATTACCTCTTTCATTTACTGTTTTACCAGTTTTTCTAACTAGTGCATGATGACAAGAAAAAGAAGTAAGTGTGTAAGGATTGGAAAGAATAAAGAATTAAAAACTAATTTGCAAATCATATAAATTAGTAGAAGAGTAAGAAAAGGTTGCTAAATAAAAATCTGCATAGTAAAATAAATTATGTTCCTAAATAACAGTAATAAATAGTAAGAATACAAACAAAAAAGTTTGAAGATAACATTTATAATAACACCAAGCCTACAAGTTACATAAAAACATATTTGACAGAATATGTTCAAGAACTCTGTGAGAAATATTTTAAAATTTATTGAAAGAGCTTAAACAATACCTAAATGAATTAAAATATAAATTATATTAATTGATTTTGCCCTCGAATGATTCTAGTCAAAATCACAGCATTTTCTTTCCATAGAAATTAATAAGCTGATTCTAAAATTTATATGTAAATTTAAGAGGGTGCTAATAACTAGACAGTCTTGAAACAGAAGAATCAGAGCAAAGACTTGCTTTATTAGATATTAAGACTTTTTATGAATCTGTAATAATTAAGGTAATGTGGTCTGGGTGCAGAGAGAGACTAATGAAATAAAATGGAGAGCCCAAAAGCAGATGTATAGGTATTCAGACATATATGTGACTGAGATGGCATGGAAGATTAGTGGAGGATGAACAATCTCTTCCATAAATACTGTTCAGTTCAAATGTATCCATATGAACAACAAATCAAAATATTACTTTATTCACACATAAAGTCAAGTCTGGGTCGATTAAAGACCTAAATGCAAAAGACACAATTATCAATGCAGGAAAATATCTTCATGATGTCAGGGTAGCAAATGATCTATATCCGTTGACTTCAGTTTGAGTATAAAATATGAACACATAAAATAGTGGCCCACCAATAATATTCATAGAATTGAATATGTCATTCTTCTATATTTTAATATGTAGCTATTATGCTGTATACTTTAACATTCTTTTATTAAGAAAATATAAACACTTCAAAAGTAAAACAACATAGCAGCAATATCTACTCGGCATTGCTCAGTGAGAAATACTAAATTTGCATAATGGCCTTTTTATATGAATTGTAGTAAACCTTTAGTATAGGAATACCTAATAGACTTTAAATATTCTTTTCCATTTACTTAATATAACTGTTTCTATTTTGTTATTCAAATAATATTACAAGTTGGCAATTTATTTCTAAATATAAAAATAAAAATATGTGAGAAGAAAGGGAGATAATCAAATTGCCAGCATGTGTATGTGCGCCTTTGAGAATTATTTTTCCTTTTTGCTTCGTTAAATGTGATTTGGTTTAAAGACTTCCTTGACTTCCAAAAAGCTACGAAAGCTCGTTATTTCTTCCAATGTAATGCTTTCTCTTCATAAAATGTTGGATTCTATAGCAAACATTTTAGAGAGCATTATTTGTATAATCTGTTCAGTTTAATAATGTAAAAGTTGCATTCCTAAGAAATTGTGTGTTATGGAAAACAATCATTTAGCAGGGAAGGGCGGATAAGGACTAATGACTTTTGATCCTACAATAATGAAGTGATTTTTTTACTCTAGGAATTTCAACAATAATAGTGTTTCTCGAGCTGTTATGGACTGAATGTTTCTGTTCTCCCCAAATCCACACACTGAAGCCGTATCCCCCAAAGCGACTGTATCCGGAGACATGGCCTGTGAAGAGGTGATAAAAGTTAAATGAGGTCGTGAGGGTGGGACCCTCATCCTATAGGGCTCATGCTCTCCTAAGAAGAGGAGACACCATCATGTGAGGACACAAAGGAAAGGCGATCTGCTGCAAGCTAGGAAAAGTTCTCACCAAGAACCAATCAGCTGGTACCTTGACTTTGGACTTCTCAGCCGCCAGAACTCTGAGAAAATAAATTTCTGTCGTTTAAGCCACCCAGTCTATGGCATTTTGTTACTAATACAAGACCTAAAAATGAGTAGCTATAAACCTAACCCTCCCAGCGACACCTGGCATTTATTTGTTCCATAATATTAGCCTTTCCTTTCTGTCACCATTCATAAAATAATTAGCAGAGTTTCTTACAAACAGTATTTATCTCATCCTTATTTTTTCAATCAGATTTTGTCATTTAATGAATCATCCAAAAGTTAATGAATTAAAACATCCATTTATTTTGCTCACAATCTTGCGGGTCAGCATGCAGATCTCAGCTGGAGAGTTCTGTTCTTCTAGTTCTTCCGGTCTAAGCTGGGATTCCTCTTGTGTTGGCAGCCACCCGAATGTCTGCCAGGCAGATCTCTCTCTGGAGGGTGGCTAGTCATCAGCTGGGACAACAAAAGTGATTGGACTGCGTGTCTCTCACCCACTGGCAGGCTAGCCTGGACTGACTGACGGCAACTCCAGGGTGGCAAGAAGCCAGATCCGTCCCAAGCTCAGAACTTGAACTCTGTTCCTTCCACCCCAGTCTGTTGGCCAAATCAAGTCAAAAGACTAGAGCAGATAGAAGGGACAGAGAAGAAGAGCAGAGCATTGTGGCCGTTTTTGCCATCTACCACAATTAAACAATGCCTATAGATATTCAAATAGCATACCTGTATTTCTGAGGCAGTGACTGTGCTCCATCCCCACCACCACGGCAGAGATAACCAACACTCATCTACGGCAATGAGAATTGTCTTTTTAACTAGGTGATGGCATGACAGTCTATTCAAGTTATCAAAATCTTCTAGAAACATAAAATCTTAACTCCAGGGAGATGGTGGTCCTTTTCATTCCTTTGCGACTTAACCCTATCCACACCCGAAGCTCAGAGGAAATAAACTTGTTTTTTGAAAGCTATATGCCATTATTTTCCTTGTTACATGAAGTGATCTCTTAAATAGGTTGACCTAGCCTAGTGAGAACCTGCAGAAACCTTCCATAGTCAGCACAACAGAAGCGTAAGTTTTGAGGCTGAGGCACTAAAGCAATGTAATTTTTCCTCCCAATGGCTCTGCAATGGGTATGTGGCTGTTTTTCCCCTGCCCTTGCATGAGACCTCAAAGAAGTTCTTAGACACTAAAAGCCCTGTAGGCTCTCTGACCCCTAAAACAGTTTTAGACCAATAATTAGTATGTTCAGTCCCAAGTAGTAATAGAAACTCCAAATTTCATTCTAGGTTAAATCTTCTATCCTTGTATTAATTAGGACAGATCAAGTTGTGCCCTGGTAACAGACCCAACACATGTTCTGGGTTTTTGTTTGTTTTTTTATTTGTTTGTTTGCCCTAAGTCCTCCCAGGACCGAAGCAGTAACTCCTCCTTGCAGTAACTCAGTAATCAAAGCCATGTCTCTCTTGGGGTGCCGCCATGTTGACAAGGGACCTCCTTGCTGCTGGGAAAGAGGAAACAATAGAGTCACACAGAGGCTTCTCATCGCAACAGTTTGAAAGTAACACATGACATACTTACCTGGCAGGGGAGATATCATGATCACGAAAGTAACACATGACATTTCCAGTCCATTTTTCTTCAGTTATACATAGTCACAGACCCCATGTAACTGAAAGAGGCTGCAAAATGCGTCTTAACTAAATCAGAAAAAGGGACTAGAAGGATGTTGGTGAGTTCTACTGCTGGGTACCCTACCTCTCTCCCAGCTCGCACCTGCTGGGAATAGGCAATGTAGAAGACTTCTTTTCTATTTTATTGCCTCATGTTTCTGCTCCTGCTCCTCTCCCCACACAGATCATAAAATAGGGTAAAGATGCCATTGCTCCCCCAAGATGGAATGGAGAAGAGAAGGGAAA
Organism: Leptonychotes weddellii; assembly: GCF_054177405.1. Lineage (NCBI taxonomy): Eukaryota > Metazoa > Chordata > Mammalia > Carnivora > Phocidae > Leptonychotes > Leptonychotes weddellii. The sequence goes on from NC_138376.1 coordinate 85,628,416, forward strand.
GTAAGGGGCAGTAAAGGTTTTACTTTCCTGGTACTGTTGTGAGCTGGCATAACACTTTCTGGCTTGGCTAGTGTTTCTACAATGGATCCTTTCTTCTACTGTGGGCTGCATGGGTTCTCTGGAGGTTCTCCCATTACTGCAGATGGCTCACTGGTAGTTCTTTGACATTTTCCCACTGACTATTTAAAACTCCTGGTTGTCCACATATATCTGGGTCTCTACCACACTTCCTGGACAAAGTCACTTTTAGATGACTGAGGACTGACACAAGGTCACGTCTTCCCAGTTCAGAAGAAAAACACACACATTGAACTTATTGATAGAAAAGGTTCCCCCAATGAAGCCATCTTCTCAGTTACCACTGTCCACTTTACCCACTCCTAGGCTTTAAAATTCCTCAAGTCTGGGGCAGACACCAGTCTTCTGTATCACCCAGGCTTCAAGAGATATAAATCAGGTCTTCTCATTTGTCCTCATGGTGTCACTGGGTGAATGGGGTGATTCTGGGCTCTGGGCCCTCGACCCAGCCAGACCCAAAAGAGTTGCTGAAGATTCTTGGTTGTCATGAGAAGGAATTCAGGATAGAGGATGCAGCACAGAGGATGAGTAACACAAGCGGCAAAGTTTATTAAAGCGAAAAGTACACTCTCAAGATATGATAGCAGCTAGCAAGAGAGAGAAAGAGAGAGAGAGAGGTGTCTTCAAGGTTTGGGTTTCTATCTTTTATCTGCAGTTGTTAACTAGCAGGTGGAAAATTCACTACTTGGAGCAATAAGCAGGGCTTTGCCCTTTTTCTTCCTAATTTGGTCAGGAGTTTCCTGTCATGGCATCCACCATCTTGG
>NC_138376.1:85629757-85712758 GCF_054177405.1 Leptonychotes weddellii
TTTTTTTTTTTGTGGGGGGAGGGGCATCTAGTGGTGGAAGGAATAGGACCACCCATTTCGATCAAGGAAACAAAGGCTAAATTCTTTCTGGTTTGCTACTTTCTCTTAGGATATAGTCAAATATTAGAAATCTTTGTCTTCTACTGTATATTTTTACTTGCAACAATACTTTCAAGAACAAAAAATCTACTGCACCACTTTACAAAGAAGCCCCGCCATTGTGTAGTCAACTGGAGTGAATTCTCCAGCGCCTGCCCTGGGAGAGACTGTCTCCCCGTTGTTCTCACTCTGAGCTGAGTAGGAGCCGTGCACATCTGAATAACAGAGTCTTTTCTGCCTGGTGCAATCCTGGATTGTTACAGTCTAAAGGCCAGCCATGCTGTCACCGGCACAAATTGATTTAACCGTCAATTGCTGTGGTCATTAAAGCTGCTAAAAGTCCTCGCCAAACTGATGAATTGCAACTGAATGTGAAATGAGTCTCTAAGTCCGTTTCCCACCATCTCATATTAAAGGCTATTGTATCCCTGCAAAGTAAAGGGTCGGAGGTTCAGGCTGGAGTTCAACAATGGGCTCTGTCAAAGGATAGAGCTCCATTCACTCTGGCACTCCCAATTACAGTTTGCTTTCCATACCTTATTGTATAAAATTTGCATCCAACTAATACATTGCATTATTGGCATACTTTGGGTGTCAAAGGAGTCATTGAATGGTTTGTCCCTAAAATACGTGGAATTCTAAGCATCTGGTGGCTACTGGGTGGTGACAATGAAATGATCCCCTGGTTTTTCACTGCTTGCAAAAGGACTAATTTTCTCTCAGCTCAGATTTAACGCTTCTAAACACTATGCACAACTTCGTCCACATTCACAGCCATGAACTCATTTCTGGAGTTTTCTGAGGGGAGCCGTAGGGGAAGAATGGTACTGTTCCTGCCTAACAATAATGTAATTAATTTTTTTAAATGATTCACTATAATCTCTCGTAGGGCCAAAATAACTGGGCAAAACTGGAACTACAATTTGATGGTTGTGTTTTTCACCTGAAGAAAAATGGGGAGTAAAATAATAATGAGGCAAAATTAAAATCACATTGAGGCACAGATTTCAGTGCCCAGAGAACTTTTGTTCGTTCTTCTAGGAAAAAATATAGGTTACAATTTAGTTTTTCATGGTGAAGCCAGTCAAAGAGCCATGAATCAGTTGGACAATGAACATGTCTCTGTTGCTACTAATGATTAGTTTTCTCAGTCAATAATTAAATCTGTGGAGATAAACGATCATAGAAAATTAAATTCTTTAAGCTTTGATACTGCAATATTAATAGGGAATTTCAGGAGAAGATTTCGTTTTGTAGCAGCGTTAATATGCTCCTGTTGATGATAGGATTCTTTTTCTGTCAGATAATCATTTGAATAGTACTTTCATTTTGAGTCTTAACTATGTCAAAATTCTTATTTATGCATACACTTGCATATGCAATTTGCACAAATTCACTTGAATTTTAAAATATATATATATATATATATTTATATTTATATTTAGGTTAATGTTTAAGGGCTACCACAGTCCTTACTTTTAATTCCAGAGTCTTTAGTTGTCTGTTCTTTCTCCTTTTCTCTTCCCAAACTTCACAGTAGTGTGACTTCAGCATTTAACGTTTGCCAAGATGTGTAGAGGAAGCTCTGTAGGGAAAACATGACTTGGAGATCAAAGGGAAAGAGCCCCATTTTTACTCCTGCAACCTCACACATTCTGCTTATTTTCTTTTCCTAGCTCATCTTGCCACGAAGTGCTATCAATAGGGCTGAGAACAGATGTGAAAAACAAAATAAATCTGACTTAATATTGTAATGGGGGTTACACGAATACAAAGTATAGAAGAAAATAAGCAAAGCCTGTAAGACTACAGGGCCATAGAGGAGAGAGAGGAAGAAGGGAAGTTTTGCTTGGAGATTCAGTGCATAGGTCAGGGGTTCAGACCATTCAGATGTATTAATAATGAGCTGGCAGACAGATCCAGGTTTGTGTTTCCCTAGACTCTATTTACCGTAGACTTTGAGTCTCCAGTAACTTTGTGTGGAAATCCATCAGGAAGAACTGTTACATTTTGCCTAAGGTTCCAAATGACCCTTGAAAAGGTCATTGGATTCTTGTCTTTAAAAGATCTATTGTTCAAAAAAAGAGTTGGGGCGGGGGGAGACACAAGCTCTCTTGGCAAAAAAGAAAAAAAATCTGACTCCAAATTGCTTAAGCATTGTAAACCAAATGGAATGTCTATGTTTTATGAACCAAGGAACTATAGTACATTTTAGATGAAATTTAATGTGCAAATCAATTCTTTTTATAATCTTTAGTCACAGAACAGCATTAGAAATGTTATGTTTACTCATGAGATAAAAGCAAGATAATACAATCTCTGAAAATCTCTTCAAGATAATTTACTTCTGGTTATTTATTCTGGACCAATCCTTCAGAATTATTTTTAACATTAATGTGCTGGTAAAATTTCTACATTTATTATGATTATTAATTTATTCCCTGGTTTACTTAAAAGTTTGTAAGCCAGGTTGGTATGAGAAAGTCCTACTTTAGTGTTATGTAGATACCTTTAGGTTGTCTAGTACCTGTAAAAGTCTACACTGAAATGTATATGCTTATTGAAAATAGTTACTGCGATAGCATAACACAAAAGCATTGGAAAGCCTAAAATCAACTTAAAAATTAATTTAAATTTAGTAATATTTTACTGGCATCTATATTTTAAAACAATTTAAGAAGACCTTGATGAGAATTTTATCATTATTTCCTTCCGCAGGAGAGCAGCAAGCCTGCCTACTTTGTGAATACTCATCTGCAGTGCATGTAGTAAGCACTTGATAAATACGTGTAGGGTGAACAAATAAAGTCCAACAATATTGTTATAAGATAAGGAGGGCAAAGATTTATGCCCATTTACAGCTGAAGAAATCGAGAGTCAAAATTTTGGTATTTCCTCTTGTCATGTGACTGAGACAACACAGATTAGAACTTTGGGTCTTCTGTGTAATAGATTCACTCTTTATTACACTCTTTAGTGTTCCTATAATAATTTACGGTTGAAAGCATGATAGAGATGATCTTTAATCCTATTTTTAAAAAAGTGAACTCTGTTCATGGCAGATACACATTCATTCTCAAATTAGAGAACATTGTGTCTCCCTTTATGCTTGGACACATTTTCTCAGAGAACCAGAACTCATAATATTATTTTGTGTTACTTTATTTAAAATATTAATTTTGGAGGCACCTGGGTGGCTCAGTTGGTTAAGCATCTGCTTTAGGCTCAGGTCATGATCTCAGGGTCCTGGGATGGAGCCCCGCGTTGGGCTCCTTGCTCAGTGGAGAACCTGCTTCTCCCTCTCCCTTTGCTCCTCCCCCTGCTTGCGCTCTCTCTCACTCTCTTCCTGTCTCACATAAATAAATAAAATCTTTAAAAAAATAAATAAAATATCAATTTTCATATTACTAAATTTTACCTTTTCTAAAAATTCTATTTAAAGATGATTTCTTAGTTTCCTCCAGCCTAAGAATTTCAATTTTAAAAATTCACTGGCTTGTGACTCCTCTACCTACCATTTTTTTTGAGAGCATATTTATATAAATAATTATAATTAACAACTTGCTTTTGAAGCCTGATAGTCTGAAGAAGTGGGAAGGTAACTAATGCATAAGAATTGTAACACTTCTGGTTAAATAGTATTAAAAATTTCCAACATTACTTGGGTATTGTATGTACCAAACAAATCTTTTAAACTTAATCATGTATTTGACTGGCACTTTCAGTTTGAAGGCTCATGTCTTTACATCCGTGAATTTTTCTCCTATTATTTTTTTGTTTAATTTTCTTCTCTCTTTTTTCTTTGTTTTCTCTATTTGAAAATCCTAATAATTGGATGTGGGGTGTTCTGAACGGATTCCCTAAGGCTCTGACATTCTCTCTCAAATTTGTGTTCTTAAGTATGTATATATTATGCATTTTTGCCTAGGGATAAATTCTTGAGTGACCTTACTTTTAGTATGAAGAGGTATTATCTTGTTCCAAAACCTCCAATTAATTTCAGTTTTTAGCCCCACTTCTCACTCCATACTCCATACTAGCTAATTCTGAGTCTGTAGAAAAACTAGATTTCTGCTGGAAAGACCTCCTTTCTCAGCTTTAGCCACTCAGTATGTTTTCAAGTCTTCAGCTTTCTCTGCCTTGCCTCATTTATCAAATACTCCATAATCTTTCTCTTTCTCTCCCAATTTAAATACATATCTATTGTTTTAACTTGGAGATGGCCTCCCTCACACTTTCCTCATTTTTAGGGTTATCTTCAAACATATATTTTAAAAATTACTTTGCTCTAATTTCAGTAAGATGTCCTCATCTGCTATCTTGAACCAACCTATTTCTTTTAGGATCAAAAACACTGTTTATAGATTGACTGATTTCTGGGAATTTCTCCATTTTTATTTTATTTTACATAGTCTGTTATTATTACATAGAAAGTGCAGTTACACTGAAGAAAATTAGACAAGCAAAAGTTTAAAAAAATTAAGACACGATTCCAGAAATCACCACTGTGCATCCTCCGAGATCTATCTGTCCATCTATTCTGCCACCTATCTGTCTACCTGCTTACACATGTACATATGCATTTTTTAAGCAAAATAGCAAAATGAGATTATACAGTACATATTTTTGGGTAACATATCCTTTCAATAAATTCCACCTTTCTGTTTCGGTAAATTTTCATTGCATCTCATACCCAGACCACAGTCAGGAACTGTTGAATTTCATAAGCATTGGGAAGAAAGTGAGAACAATTTTAATGCGTACAGGGTTTCATTGCGGGGTCATGAAAATGTTCTAAAATTAGATAGTGGTTATGGTTATGCAACTCTTTAAATATACTAAAAAACATTGATTTATATACTTTAAATGGATGAATTATATTCTATGTGAACTATATCTTAATGAAGCAGTTATATAAAAGTAAAGGTTTGATGTATGGGTTTGAAAAAAAAAAAAGAATCTGCTGACCTTCATTTCAATCTTCGTCAGTAATTCAGAATTGGAACTATTAACATCAGTAGGGTTTTGGAGTTGGGAGCAAGTGCTTATTGTCTGAATGCACACTGAAGGTTGAATTGACAGGATTTGCTGATGGATTCAGATCTGTGATAGGAGAGATAAGAAAGAAGTTAAGGATTATACAAACTTTTTAGTTTGAACAACTGTAATAATGGGGATGCTATTTACTGTGATGAGGGATACTAAAGATAGAGCCAATTTATTGAGGTGGGGAATGAAAGGTTGGGTGTCAGATGGCTTGAGTTTAAGATGCCTGTTAGATACCCATGTGGAGATGTTGAGAAGCCATTTATATTCATCTAGGGAGTGAGCCTCACTAGAGAAAACAGATGTTCCAAGAACTGAGCCCAGTGGCACTCCACCTCCTTGATAACCAGAGGACCACAGAGAATTTAGGCACAGATGTGGATAGTTAGGTAGATGTGGTGGTGGGAACTTATGAAATCTTTCTGAGTACTTCTGTTTCTTAGTGAAGTAAGAAGCATGGCCATCATCTGAGATTGATGATGGTAGTAATAGAGGAGGTTTTGAGAGAAGAGATGTAGGAAAGAGTCATCTAGAACAGTGAGATGGTAGAAAAGATTCGTTGGGTCAGAATTCAAGGTCATACATTTAACATGGGGCCATTCAGTGTGGTTTTATTGCTTAGTCCAGCAATGCTCAGCTGTGTGAGTGAAACTACAAAGAGAGTGGAGAGTCAGATTTAAAGAGGAATGGGCTTTTGACAGATGAGAATGATGAAGGGAGGAAGGGGCAAGGCAGATGGGAGAATTCAAGGAAGTGATTATTATGAAGAACCATGGAATTTGAGCTGGGTAAAGAAGCATTAGATGTGAAGGTGGCAACAGATGGTGAAAAGATAGTTCAATAAATGGATTTTAGGTTCCAGTAGGCTGGAGAATTGCTGAAATACTCTGGGTATACAAGAGGTGTGTTGCATGCAACTGAATTTTGGAGGGGCTGCAGCTATTGATAATGAAATGGTCCAGGAGGGAATGATAGAAGTTTGTGGCTTTGTAGAGTGAAGAACAAGATCTTTGGAGGGAAAATTGTCAAGATACTGAGATGACAGTATATGAGAGACAGTACACATGTAAATTTTGAAATCACCATGAATAATGACAAGAATTAAATGAGAGAGAGAAAGTGAGCCAGGAGCTAACATCCTCAAGGCCTGTGCTAGAGGGACTTGTAGCTCTGAGCATGACCATAAGAAGAATGAATGGGTGCTATAGTCTGACAGTATGGGATTCAAGACTGGGGATTTTTAGAAAGGAGAGAATGGAGATGTCTGGAAGCTGCAATGAGATACAAAGTTTGTGGGAGTGAAAATCACCTTCTAAGAAATTACAAGAGAGGCAATGTTGTAATTCAAGTTGGAGCTAGAAAATGTATGAAGGAGATGTTTAGGATGAAAGGAATATTGTGGATAACTGACCAAGAGTGTCAGAGTGCGCAGTGGTTGAATTTCAGGAGTTGGAGTGGGGGTTGAGAGATGGAGTCATATATGGGATTTAGAGTCTTGGGACTGAGAGATGGCCTGGGAGTACTGGGCTTCCTTCCAGAATTTGATGTAAACAGAGATATAGGGCATAGTAAGATTAGTTCTGAAAGTGCCAAGGCAGGCAGTGGTGAGACTCGGTGTCCCAGGGAGGCAGCCCAGGGGTGGGTCTTGTTAGAAGCATGGAGAGTTTGAAGCTTTTTTCTTCATTTCCACCAGTGGTGGTGTGAAGGCACAAGAAACATTCTCATGGAACACACTTTGTTTGGGAGGTCCCTCTTCAGGAAAGGGGAGATTAGAATGGCAGTCTATAGCAGATGGAACACTGAGGCTCCCCATTACTCATGGTCAAGGTAGAATGCTCGAAAAAGATTATATATATTTATATATATAAAGAGAGAGAGAGAGGAAGAGTGTGAAAAGATAATTATATGAAAATCGGTCATAGGAAGATGTGCTATATTTGTTTCTATGGCATTGAATGCCACTGGGGTTATAAATACTCTTTGTGTGGGGGCGTTTGAGTAGCTCAGTTTGTTAAGCACCAGACTCTTGATCTCAGCTCAGGTCTTGCTCTCAGGGTCGTGAGTTCAAGCCCTGCAGCGGGCTCCACATTGGGCGTGGAGCCTATTAAAAAAAGAAAAAGAAAAAAGAAATACTCTTTGAAGAGCACGACTCAATGGCAGGAATATGGTTTAAGATCACTTTATTGTGTACAATTTTATTCAATGTGTACAAAAACGCCATGGGGCAGGTACTGATACTCTAGGTTCACAGTTCCTTTCCCACAGTACTAAAATCAATCTCACAATCCTGAGATCATAACCTGAGCAGAAACCAAGAGTCTGATGCTTAACCAACTGTGCCACCCAGGCACCCCTCCTAACTCATTTGGTAGCAAAATCTGACCTGACCTGAACTGAATTAGTAGCAGACTGTTTGTAATCTTTATTTGACTTACTGTGAATAATCCTACATTTCTCTTCTGAAATACTAGTGTGATTACGGGCAACTGCTTAAGACCCCAGTTGGGATGGTCCATAATATATGGTATGTGTGTCCTATTAACTTTTGAAAATCTGAGAAAGTCTCAGTTTCAGAATATATTAGATGATAAGGGATTACAACCTGTACTCAAATTCTCTGGAAACGAAAATGGATGTTTAAAGACTTTAGTAACCTGCCCAAGGCTGAGTAGTAGGTGGTAGAGCCAGGCCTGGCTCTGGGTGAATCCAGGGAACACTGGAATCAACTGTGGAATCTGCCTTAGCCAGTTATCCTTATTGGGTATAGACTTAAAGCCACTAAAAACTCATTTTGTACAACCAGGGACCTCAACGCAGAGGAAAGAGAAATCCTATGAGAACTCATGTAGTCTTACCTTGGGTATACTTGAATTTGGATGTACATGACTGGAGGGGTATCTGTGTGATAGCCAAGAATACCATTCAGAATCAGAAGGACAAAACTGTTTTTTAAATGTGAAGTGAGTAGCTCAGAAGCAGAATCTCTCCAGTTAGAAGTTGACTTGTCTAGCCAGCACCTGCCTTCTCCAAAATTACCCAGCTAAATGGCTGTATGTGCAAAATGTATGAGTTCTTGATCAAAAGGAATTTATTTTCTAAAATCCACACTTCTCTACACCACAGCCACTGCTAATAATAGCTAACATTGACTGAATGCCCACAATCTTCCAAGCACTGTCGTGAGCATTTTATATGCATTATTTCACTTGATGCTTAAAACAACTGTGTGAAGTAGGCAATATTTATTATCCTCCCTTTATGGATGAGGAAACCAGAGATTAGAGAAGCTTAGAAAATTGGTCAACGTGAATAGCTAGTGAATGGGAAAGACAGACTTCAAATTTGCGCTGCCAGATTCAAGAACAGTCTGTTTATAACTATTAAGCGTACTGTTTATATTTATAACCATCGAGCATCTGGTCAACAAAACTTGGAAACTTGAATAAACTAATAACCAGTGAATCAGTTGAATTGATAATCAAAAATCTTACCCCCCAGTGACCTCACTTCCCCCCTCAAATCTCCAGGCTCCCACTGTTTTTACATATTTCTTTTGCCAAACCAACAAAGAAAAAATAATAATTTCTGTCACAACAAATTGTTTCTAAAAATTTTACAAATGGGTGCAGTGCCTTATTATATAGGACTAAAAGATTTTGAAACTAGAGTCAGAGATAGTATATGATAAGAAATGTATGGACCAACCTCACTTTTGAACAGATGCAAATATACTACATAAAACTCTAATATAACATAATTGTATAATGATATTTAAATTATTATAATAATATTCTTTTTAAAAAGATTTATTTATTTATTTTAGAGGGAGAGAGAGAGCACATGGGCAGGGGGAGGGGCAGAAGGAGAGGGAGAGAAAGAATCTCATGCAGACTCCCCGCTGAGTGTGGAGCCCGATGCAGGGCTTGATCTCATGACCCTGAGATCATGACCTGAGCTGAAATCAAGAGTTGGATGCTCAACTGACTGAGCCACCCAAGCACCCCTATTATAATAATATTCTAAATATACAAATCTAGAATTTTTTTAAAAATGAGAAACCAAACTGTTTCTATTCAACATTATACTGGAAATTTTAGCTATGGCAATAAGATTTTTTTTAAAAGTAAATAATAATAGCAATAATAAGAGCTACTCTTTTTTGCAAGCCCACTATGGGTCATGCAAGCATATCTCATTTTATCCTTACAATAATACTGAAAGGTTACTATTGTTATTTCCATGTTGTAGCTGAGAGAACTAAGATTCAGATAGTTACTGAATTTGCCTGTGGCTGCACAGCTCCTTGCTCCTTTCTGTTACCAAGCCAAGTCATTAAAGCCTGAGAAAGAAGAGGTTTTGGTGCATGGTTTATCATCTACTACATCCTGGAGAGGCATGTTAGCTAGTGCAGTGTAGTTTTTATGATAAGGCCAGGGTCAGAAACTGTGAGTAAAATGACTACTGACCTGTCTACAGGGTTTTCTTACTCACTCACCTCTTTCTTTCCTTTTCTTTCTCTTCGCTCCTTGGAGGATATTCTTTGGTAAAAGAGAGAAAGAGACACTGACTCTGTTAACTTAATAAGTCATTCTGCTATTAAAGGGCTTTGCTAGTGGCAAGGGACATGTGTTTTTCTTGTAGGTGTTTATCTCTGAAGAAACTAAAAGATGTAAAGTCACCTTCCGTGGAATGGAAGACTCGATGGATTGCTTCTGTACTCATGGAGCCTGACTGGGGCATAGAGTATGCTAAGGAGATGGTGAGAAGAGAAAAGGCTGGGGAGATCAGGGAAAGAAGGGACTTCTGAATGACCATCTGAAAGAGGCCCCTAAAACTGAGAGTTTACTCAGTGGGCAACACAAGGAGATATTTGCCACAACCCCTGGGCCCTGAGAGTATGTGAGAAAGTCTAATGGTAAGACTTGATTCTGAGTCATGGCCTGTTGTTGCCTGTCCTTCCTGACATGATGGACAGAATGAAGGGGTTATACATCAGGGTGAAAGTGAGGATAGCCCTATTAGTCTGTCTCTCTGCATTAACAACATGAGCAGAGGTTCAGTAATAACTTAGGTAAATACAGAAGAAACTTTCATGTTTTTTTCCCCCTTTGGAAATATTTGAACATAAATGGGAGGAAGAATGAACGTTGGAGGGCGGAGTGAGCAAGATGAATTGTTTGTTAGCCTGCAAATCATGTAGGTTAGTTACCATAGAGGGAGGTCGAGTTTAATTTGTGAATGCTCAGGTGAAAATTGGATACTGAGAAATTTGGCACATATAACTTCAGATGATGTTTCAAGAACCTAGTGCCTTAAACATTAGTCCTTAAAAAATAATCTGGAAGCCACTCAAGATTAACAGAAACTTTCTCGGTGCAAAGTAATTTTGACTGTACCTGGAGTTAGGTCAGATTTCACAGGTTAAGAGTATAACCCCTACAAATCTTCCTTTATTTCAGATGCCAGCTGCAAGCTTTGGGGTTCCCAGGCCATCTGCACTTCTGACCAATTGGTTGTAAATTTGGAGGTTTCCATTAACCCTCTGGTTTGATAATTTGCTAGACTGACTCACAGAACTCAGGAAAGCACTATACTTATCATCACAATTTTATTAAAGAAGGATGCAGATCAGGACCAGCCAAAAGAAGAGATGCAAACTGTGCCCTGGGAGGATTCTAAATGCCAAGCTTTCATGTTCTCAGGATGCATCACTTTCCTGGCACATCAATACATATCACCAACCTGGAAGTTCTCTGGAGTTTTGGGTGTCCAGAGTTTTTATTGGGGTTCCTGATATAGATGTGACTGAATCATTGGATGTGTGATTAAACTCAATTTCCAGCACCCCTCTGGTTCCCAGAGATTGGAACATCAAAGTTCGAACTTTCTAATCATGTAGTTGGTCCTTTCATCATAGCCACCCCTATCCTAAAACTAGGGACCCACCACAAATCACCTCATTAGCATAAACCCTTGAGGTCCTGGGGGGCGGGGGGAGGGTATCATGAATAAAAAAGATATCCTTGTCACTTAAGAAATTCCAAAGGTTTAGAGGTTCCCTCCTAAGAGCCAGTAACAAAGACCCAGCCAAAATTTTTATATAATACTCAGGTTACTTTAGAGAACAAGGTACTATTAAACACACTACTTTCTGGAATGTCTCAGAAAACTGCTCTCTCATTTCCTAGCTCCTGTCCCCAACTACTTCCCACTTAACTTCTTGGTTAGAGAGGAACCCATTCAGCTGCTCCTACCTTCTGGCACACCTTCAGGGGCAGGCTTGGGGCCTCACCCTCGCTTCCTGGGCTGATGTGTCATGATGCTCCTTCTCTGTCTGGGTCCACACTGTTGGCTGAACTGGGCAGCCCCTGTCCTGAGGTCAGGGATGGAAACAATGGCAGCTCATCCACCTTTCATTCTACACAAATGAATTTTCCATCTCTCTCATCTTCCCCTTCCTCACCCAGTCCTTCAATGAGCTCTAGCCATCTGCCCATTCCTTATCAGAAATTGATCTGTACGCTAATTTTTAAGGAGCTGTGTTCTGCCAGTGATCAATGAGCCTCGTGACTCTACCTTACATTTCATTAAGACTTCTTTCTCTTCTCAGTCCTCTGTTTATTCTAAGGGAAATAGTTAAGGGAAAGTTCTTTATGGAGGTTTGGAGTTTTTCATAATACAATTGTACTACAGGGTCTCTACTCTTGACTGACACTGAAATGTTAGGCATGACTGGAAGGTTTGGGGTTCTGTCACCTTAAAGACATTGACAAAACTGTGTGTATTATGACCACCTCAATTCTGAAGATGGTAAAAAAAATTCCCAATTTTATTAGCTTCATGTGACTTTTACTGATGAGAGAAGGGAATTGAGAATATCTGTACACACAAAAAATCCTTTGGAAAACTAAACTGACGGAAAATTGAATATTAGTTAAATTTTCTTTTTAAAAGGCAGTTCAGGGGCACCTGGGTGGCTGTCGTTAGGCATCTGCCTTCAGCTCGGGTCATGGTTCCGGGGTCCTGGGATTGAGCCCCACATCGGGCTCCTTGCTCAGCAGGAAGCCTGCTTCTCCCTCTCCCACTCCCCCTGCTTGTGTTCCCTCTCTTGCTGCCTCTCTCTCTGTCAAATAAATAAATAAAATCTTTTTTAAAAAAGGCAGTTCATTATAAGAGATATTCTAGTATCTTTCTTTTTTTATTTAAATTTTAGTTAGAACATACAGTGCAATATTGGTTTCTGGTCTAGTATCTTTCTTAAGTAACTGGTAATATCTCTCAAAAATTATTGTGAAATGTTTTAGGACTCTTAGTTAATTATCATTAAAACTAGGAAGGTGAGTACATTGAGAGTTTACATTGTGATATATTCTGTTTCTTTCTCAGTCTATATTATGGGGTAATTGCTTAGTAGCCTATACTTTTCTATATAGAAGAAGATACAAAATCAACCTTTCAGTAGCACTTCTAAGCTATAATAGGATCTAATTTTTATCGTGTTGGGTAGAGCACTTTTTTTTTTTTTAAGATTTTATTTATTTATTTGAGAGAGAGAGAGCAGAGAGGGAGAATGAGAGGGTGAAGTAGACTCCCCGCTGAGCAAAGAGCCCTACACGGGACTCCATCCCTGGACCCTGAGGTCATGACCTGAGCTGAAGGCAACCGACTGAGCCACCCAGGCACTTGGGTAGAGCATCTTAACCTGAAGCCCTGCTGAATTCCCAGGAGCAGTGATTGTCTTTTCACTAAACAGGACTTTACACTACACAGGAATGTCTTTAGGGTCCTGAGACAATCTAACTCCAGAGTGGAAGACTTAATTGTGGGTACAGTTTGCCTTTGCAGAGTTGAGCTGCTCTGTCTTGCCAGGCATATTAATAGGAGTGTTAATGCCAATGCTTTTAACCTATTAGTTAAAAAATATAAATGAAAGAAAACAAATGAAATATTGAACAAAAGAATGTAATATCTAACTAGAAAAAACACAGAAAACATTAATTTTTTTAGCAGTAGCACTAAAAATCTGGTTTACTGTGGGCATTTTAAAATTTAGAAACAGTTACTCAATGTTATAGATTCTCCTAGAACTCCTAGGAAGAAAATAATTAAATTAAGGCATAGAATTGAAAGCTGGAAACCTCTAGAGAACCCATGGTTGAAGATTCACAGGCACAGAAAACTGAAGCTCTTTCCTCCACTTGCTCCTGATGTTGAGGCAAGCATGTTATATTTGAAGGAAAGAGACTTGAGTGTAGCGAAGAAAAAGCAGTCAGTTGACCCACCAGGCAAGTCAGCCTTCTGGAAAATAACAGTCCACACATTAAGTAAAGAACACGTCTTTTTATTTGAAAGGCAGCTTGAGGCTAACCAAGGATGATTTTAATTCACGGATAGAAAAACATTACAGACATATTGCTGTATGATATGGAGTTGTTGCCCAGAAAAGTGGTTATCCTTTGTTACCAGACAAAAAGACACAAATATCAACTGTTAATAAGGAGAATGGCAATTAGGTTAGGGGGGAGACCAACAGCATGTAATTGATTTCATAATTAATTTGTTGAAATCACTTTATATCTGTTCCTGCTTAAAAGTTTTAAACTGTATTTAGAAAATAAAATAGAATTATAACCTTTTTTGTAATGAAAATTAATACTTGTTCTTTTTAAGAATTCAGAAAATTATAGAAAAGTGTAAAGAAGAAAACAAAAATCACCTGTAATCATCTCCAGATAAATGCTATTAACAAAATATTCGTACAAAAATATGTGTGAGTTTACATAAGAACAGAGTCATATTTTACATGCTTCTTTAAAGTTTATTATTTTACTTGATATGTCCTGGATATTCTGTAGATTAACAAATATAGCTATGCATCATTATTTTAATGTTTTTTTTAAATTTATCACATGTCCCTACCATATGCTTTTTAAGAAATCCTGCTCTTAAAATGATCAATCTTTGTAATTCTAACCATCCTATTCTTGGTTTCCACCCATTATGTATAGTCACATGTGGCTGGGATATAAATCTACTGGCTTCTGAGGCCAATATAGATATTTATCAGAGTCCTTTCTTTTATTAGCAAACTGGCTTAAAAGATGATTTCTTTCTACTGCTAAAATATAGGAAGAAAATGGCTGATTAGGCAGACATTGTCTCAAACAACACTCTAAATGAGAAAGCCCAAGACAAGGTACCAAGGAGTAAAAACTAAATTATACTCAAGAGAATAAAACATTGAAGTTGTATATATTTCTGAAGGGATCTTTGAATAGAAAAATAAATATTCTGGGAAAGTTTATTAAAGCACTCAAGCATGGGGAATACAAAATTTAAAGTAAGCAATGATTTCTTACCATTGAAGATTGATTAAAAAGAGAAAAAAAAGCAGCTACTTGAATTTCCCTAATTGGGTTCTATTTGCATAGTCTTTTGTAATATGCTGATTGGAATTATTGGTTAATATTTCTATAAGGTTGTATTAACAAAGAAATGTCTTCTTGATTTGTGTAAAGTCATCAGTTAAAAATAAAGAAAATAAATAAACATAACATTTACTTACCCAGTTAATGCCTGTAGCAAGCTTAAGAATTCAGGCCACAAGTAAGTTCTTATAGCAGTATTCACCTCAAGGGCATTATGTTTGGTCCTATACAAAATATCTGTGAAAAAAACAAACAAGCTTTTACTGTGGGCATCCTCAAACTATAAACTATCAATAAATTTCATTTTAGCTTATCTTAAAATGTTATGGCATTATAGTGTTCATTTTCACTTTCTCTTGATGTTTCCCTGCAATCACAATGGGGATATTTTAAATTAGTAATAATGTCACATAGATGAGTTACTATAAAGTTTTCTGCAGAGTAAGATTGCCATATATTAATATGCAGTGAGGTTACCAAACTTTGCCTGAATCCTTAAGATAGTACAATTCTCATGTGGGGCTAACTACCAGATAACATTAGTGTTGCTATAACCAGGGAAAGGTTTTTACATTATAAATAAATAACCATACTCAGAAAAAAACATCAAATGAGCTTCCAAAACTTTTCCATTCCTGATTCTTCAAGGAGAAAGGCACCTAGCAAACTGACACCACTGCATCTGAGTCGGAGAGCATTAACGCTATTACATTAGAATGCATAGAAACATGAAATCTTTGGAGTGCAAACTTGTCAACAAGGCACTTTTATCAAATGATGCAGAACATCTATGGGGTCAAATGTATTGCTGAGACGTCAAATGGCTCCTTCCTTTCCTTTACTTGGAAAATATCAGGTGGCATTTCTGTGGCTAGGGAGAATTCCTGAAGTGGATTTCTGTTACCTGTTAGTCATCAATTCCCCTTCCCCCTTCATGACAGTGTCTTGGTGTTCGTTCAGAAGTCTAATCCTTGCCATGCAGCACAGAAGCTTCAGGGGGATAGAGATAGGATGAATGGACCTAACTGGTTAAAAGGTTATCATATATTCCTTTCCACAGTAAGTAATCCAACATATGGCATTTCCACTGTCCAAAAGAATCGGTTCATGAGTGAGCATTGACCCAATCCAGCCGAATAGGAAGGAAAAGGAGGTTTCCTTGGGGCTTCTTGTGAGTTTCTTCATTCTTAGGAGAGAGGCACCAGGAGAGAAGCTTTCTGTTCCTCTGAGTGCCATCCTCTGTAGATATAAGGCCTGGAATGTTACACCAATTTTCCTACTCAGGAAGTCAGCGCGGGGGCGGGGGGGTGAGCCAACAGATAAAAGAAGGCTCAGTTGGGAGAACACAAAGAAATTGAACAAGAGCCATTAAATTAAGCCAACTCTGAAAGTCTTCTCTCTAGAGTTCCAATACCATGAGGCAACAAATTCTCTACTTTTAATCCACTTTGAACTGGGTTTAATACTATTTGTAGACAAAAACTCTCATATTTTACAGAACTTTTTATTTTTTTTGTCCTAGAATGTCTAATATTTTATTCAAGGCCTCCTTCAGATGCATTAAGTCATATCTTCTATGAAGATTTTTTCTAAATGTGAACAGATAATCACATAAAATTTTCAGAATTTTTTTCCCCTCAGGTGGTACAATAGGTCATTGGGGAATTTATGTAAGGGTCTTGGTTGTTTTCAGTAACTGTTAAAAATTTATGAAGGGAAGCTTCCTTCCTATCTTACGTGAACTAAACTTCTGAGCTTCCAAGTCTCTTTCCACTGACCTGGAGTAAAGAGCCCGCTGATACAGTTCTTCTACTCTGAACATGAAAAAGGAGCATATTTTCCACACTCACTACACAAGGATATGAATCCTTGTCCCTAAACTTCTGACTATGCTCTCCTTTTAGGACAGTAAGATGACTCTGCACAGAAATACCTGTCTTCAGAATTTGAATCCATGTACACTCTCAGTGCATGGCCCTTTATATAAATGACATCTCATCTTGGCCTTTAAATCTATTTATCTCTGTACTGTTTCTATGGTATGTTATAACACAGTTCAAGTTCTTTTCTCTTGCCCCTGGCACCATACTATACATGCATTGCTTACCTATAACAGAATATTCAAGGCCTCCTTAATTCTAGGCCCTGGGTTGTGACTACTCTAGCTGGTAAAACTGGGTAGAAGGCTCTAGCAAACATGAGCAGATCAGAAATTAATCGCCTCTTACCATCCAATTTCTACAGCAACCAGATAACCATGGAAAATGGGGAAACAACTAGACAAAATTCCAGCTTTCAATTTCATGGGGAATTTTCTATCAATTTCCTTCCTACATTTGATAAACTCACATACCACAGCCTAAGTTTGGTTCTCTAGCTAGTCCTACAATTTTGACAACATGTCCCCAAAGTTGTAACCCCAATTTCAGATTCATCTCTGTGATATTCCTTTGAATTGCTGTTGTTATTCCAATAATCATTAGAGTTGGGGCTTGCCTGCCTCCCAATTTTTGTTATATTATCCCACCAGTGTGATGGTCATGTTGAAAACATACCCTTGGACAGTCTGATAATTTAAATTCATTGATCCTAGACCCAGGCTCTCCAGGTCCCATTCTAGATCAATTGAATTATTATCTTTGAGGATGCAGGTTTTATATACTTAAATTTCCCAGGTGATTCCAATGAGCAACCAAGTTTAAGGACACATATTTTAATTCAAGATGCAGCACAGTGAGAAAATTGTCAAAATGCAAGATCCTTGATAATTGCTATCTCTTACCCACTATAACACATATATACACTCAATACTACCTTAAATAAATCTAGAACAGACTCTGGCTGAAATCATATATAAAGAAGAAAAAGATGACAAATAGAATGTATAATGTTCATCATTGCAACTGGTTTTCTTCAAAGGAGCTGGCTGTGGTTTTACATGATGTGTCTTACAGAAAGTTCCCTAGATTATTTTCTAGATGTTATTACTTTTCTCCAAAGTTTCATATTTACAGAAACCACAAAGGAAAAATCTCTTGTACTCTCCCTCTTGGTTTTGCACCCTCTTTCATTTATTCCTTCTTTGGTGCCCCTTTTCTCCCTCCCTCTCCAGTTGTCCAGCTCTGCCAGGTACCATAGGAGACCTGGAGAGACCATGTGGCCCCATGCTCTTGACGCATAGAGCCATGGAAAAATGGAGTCTTCTGTTTTTGTGTGTGTGGTACAAAATTCTTGTGGAACATTTTTGGTGAGTGGAATTCTCCAACTCTGTAGATTTCTGTTTCTTCTACATTCTACACAGTTTTGAGGAATAAATATGTGCCCATGAGCATTTTCCAATGAGTGTATAAATACCTCTCACTAAAAAAGTGGTAAGTCCTTTTGCCCAAGCCCTCCCCTATGAGTAGAAACTAAAGGAGCCTCCATTTCTCTGAGGCTTCAAAGGTTCTGTTGTTGTACCTTATGGAAAAATAGGAGCACAATTAAGGTATACACCAAGGCAATGGAGAAAAACAGCATGAGATCTTAACAGTTTTGAGGTGTATGTCTTCACAGCCAAGATACAAATTGTTAATATCCTTGTACAGTTTAGGGTTGCCAGATTTAGGAGAAAAAATATAGGTCATCCAGTTAAATTTGAATTCCAGATAGACAATGACTATTTCTTTGTATGAGTATGTCCCATGCAATATATTTAAAAATTTATTTGTTGTTTATCTGAAATTCAAATTTAACTGAGCATCTTGTATTTTATCTGGCAACCCTAAAATTTAGATAAGTTATCTAAATTCTATTCTAAAAAATATTTCACTATTTTCTCTTGGGTTTTTCTTAGAAGTTTATGATATATGCCCTCTAGCCCAATGATTCTCAAGGTGTGGTCCCTGAGAAATTTCAGGTTCCACCTCAGACCAACTGAAAAAACTCTTGATTCACCAATATTTGTTTTGACAGGCCCTCTAGGTGCTTCTGACAAATGTTCGAATTTGAGAACTGATGTATCTCAACCCAGGTTGCCTTTCTACTAGTGTAATTAACTTCCACAAATCTGTATCCTCAAAGAAGCCAAGTTAAAATAAATTAATATTAGTGTGGAATTCTAACAACTTCAACTACCAATGAAATATTCTCAATGTTCAGCCAAATAAATCATACAATAGGATCAGCTTCAAATAATTAAAATTTCATTTTTTTTTACAGCATTCATCACAGAATTGGCACTCAGTAACTGAGTAGAGCTCCTTAGTTATGACCATCATTAGCATTCTATATGAGCATTATTCATTTTCTTTGATGAGTGTCATGAAATCACCCAGGATATTGTCTTGACTCCAACAGGCAATACTTAATAGTAAACTATAGCAAAATCATTTGACTCTAATACATGCCTTGCCTGAGTGAATGAAACCCTTTGGGCCCCTGCTTCTTAATACTTAATACTTGAAATCCTGGAAGAAGAACCACAATGAGCCCCAAATTATGATTTCATTTTTCTTTAGGGAAAAAGAAAGACTAATTGAAAATGAACATAGTAGTTTAGATAAATGCTGATTTCAATAAAGTGGGTTTTTCATGAAAGTATATTAAATTGTATAACATGGAACTAGTTTTGTTTTGCTTTGTTCAATTTTTTAAATAAGGCAAGTACCCTGGGCAACTCAAAGACTGATTGTACATTGTAAGGAGTCAGGGGAGGGTATAATTTGGGTCGTTGCTTAAATTGCATTTTATAAAAACAGATCTCCCTTTGTGGGGACACATACAACCAATGTGAGATATGGTTTCAACTACATATGAAGACCAGAAATAATGTGTTCTGAATCAGAAAAAATGAGTGTGAGAAAGGATGCTAGAACTTATGTAACTATAATTTACATGACAAGAACTGGCAAGTTTCTTCATTTCTGTCCTGAGTATATTTATAAATATGAACAGAATATTATATTTGCTACCTATTTCATAAACAAATTGTTAAGATAAATGAGATTATTGGAGATGATGTTGGTTACTGTTTTAGTGTGCAGGGCATTTTCAGAGGCCTGAGACTAGATAGGGGCTGCACTTGGATAACATACAGATACAGGCTCATGGGTCCAAAAAGTTTTGTGAAATCTGATGTGGTTGTAGCAGGCTCTGATGTATAGGGCTCCTAGGATGCCCACGCTTTCTGAGCAGAAACAAGCCCACTGAACGAAGGCCAG
Organism: Leptonychotes weddellii; assembly: GCF_054177405.1. Lineage (NCBI taxonomy): Eukaryota > Metazoa > Chordata > Mammalia > Carnivora > Phocidae > Leptonychotes > Leptonychotes weddellii. Next base: position 85,649,532 of record NC_138376.1, read on the forward strand.
AACAGACCAAAGAGGGGTTGGCTTGGGAATGGTGTCAGTGTTCAGAATCTCTGAGTTGTCATTGAACTGAACTTGATGAAATTTCATTCAGCTAATTCATCAGCCCTATTCCATTTCCTCCCATGTCCAGAGTGAAACCGTAAACCAGGAGATAGGACATACTTTGGATGGATCTGCTCAGAATGACTAAACTATTCTTCTTAGGTGGTAGAATGGCCAGGTAAGCCGTTCCTGCAAAAAATATAGGGATTGTCTCCAAATCCTTGGTATTGCTTTAAATATATATTTGGGGCCATTAGAGTTTACTTTATTTCCTGGCCTTGGACTCCTATCCATGATTAGTTTTACATTACAAAATGGGTGCCTGACCTAAGTGAGTACTATGCCATATATCTCTGCAGCTGAAATTCCAGGGAAGGAAAGGTTTACTGCTTTCAAAACATAAATGTTGGAGACTGAACTCTTCAATATTAAATTTATCTTTTCTCCCTATATGCAGTCAGAGATTTTCTCAAAGTCACATACTTGGAATTAATTTAACTTCAAATGAGTAATGTGATTATAGATAAAAAATAATTAAATTAAAATCAGAACTGTGAGTTAACATAATTTCCTTAAGTAATACCTAAGGCTATGTTTTGGAGCGATTCCTCCAACTATCATTAAAGATGATTACTAAGGACAAGGGATTAGTACTATTAGAAGTAAACACGCAAATGCATAGTCCTAAGCTGAAGTTTGGAGTTCAATTCAGTTTCCATAAAGATGAAAATCAGTTAAGTCTGAATATGAGAGTATAAGAGTAAAACAATCTGATTATTTTAAGAAAGGAATTCAATTACAAAGCCATGTTTATAAATTTGGCATTTCATTTTTTAACTTTTGCCAGTTCTTTCACCACTCAAGTATATATTTCATATGGGGAAAATTTAAATTCTAATCTCTGTCCTCTAAAGAGTTTTGTTAATCTTTCATCCAAAAGTTGGGGGAAAGAAAATAAAGTAACGTTTATTTGAGTCTAACATGTGTATGTTATTCAAGAACACTTCATTTAATGTAGAGGTTTTATATAACATCATTATTAGCTCTGAGAATGGATGTGGACATTGATTTCTGCACTTAAATATTAATATGATTAGGCTTTTTGCTGGTTATATTTTCTTTGGTTTTGTTGAAATTAAGCCAACACATTGTATGTTCCGTTGTTTTAGAATTCCTTCTTTATATTAAGACATTTGCTGTGATTTAAAAAAAATGTATCCAGTGGTTAATGATATGCTTTCAAAACAGACTTGTAGGCCTGATTTTGTAACGAGCTGCACATATGGTGCACATCTACCTCGATTTCTTGGACAGTCAGAGGGACGCATGGCCACAGGCGGTAGTAAAGTCTGCCAGGGCCTTAAGGAATTTATAGTGAAATCTTGCATTGATTATAAAAATTGATGTCTTTGGCTTTTAATTTTCTTGTGAATTTAGGATTTTTTAGGCAATAAATCTACACCAGTCTTTCAAAATTTTCAGAGGATTCTTGAGATTCCTCTAGGCCACATCTCCATAGAAACTTCAGTAACCCAAATGTTGGCCATATTCATTTTATGTCTGTTTTCCCAATTCCGACTCAGCCTCAAATTTAATACAACATTGAAAAATACGTTTTACTCTGCCTTTAGCTTTTTTTGGGGGGGGGGTGCGTTGTATGGGGGAGGGGAGTGCTACTGCCTGTATCAAAATATTTCATTATTGAAAATAGTCTAATTTACCAACAGTTCCTAAAAGCCTTCATACCCTAAGTATACAAAAACAGATTTAATTTTGGATTTGGGGTTTATGGCCATTCAGTTAACCTAACCAAACACGAAGGTCAGCCAACAATTACTTTAGAAGAGGTTCATTTGATTACAGTAAGAGTAATCTGCTCGAGCTATTTTAAGTAAAACTGGGGAATTTATTGTTAGGATATGAAACTATCTCTTAGAATCCAAGGGAAAAAGTGCTATCAAGTCTCAGGCAAGATGAGAACTGGAAACTACAGAGTTGTCTTCATTCAAGGCACTTCTTGTCTCAAACTCTTCCCCCGAGTCACTTTCTCTGTAAATCTAGTCTGTTCTCTGATCTCTGCGTGCAGAATGGCTCTGTATGCCTTTTCATGTGGCCATAGCCAGACACACCCAAGTTTACATCTCGTTAGCTCATTAACACCGTATTTCCGCATGTTGAAAATTACTAGGTATTGGGAAGAACGTATTAATATACATAATTTTAAATTAGACTTCAATGATAATTTTTTGTTACGCATTAGAAAGAAGACGTTTTTAAGTTTGGAAAAGGTGACATTTGTGATGTGAATGTTAGAACTAGTGGCAAATGTGATGAAATGCCAATGCCTTCAGATAGAGGTGAGGACAAAATGAATGAACTGAATCTTATTGATTGTTGTAAAACATCAAGTGGAAGGTAGAAATTCTGACAAATATGCTGAAAATTATTTGAAATGTGAATGCTTATTAACTGTTGACAGAGTAAACATATTCCATTATCTTTGGGGATATTCTCAAATTGTAGTATAAATCCATTCAAACTCAAGTGCAAATTTGAAACACACAATGAACACCAGGAAAACCTATAGAATTTTTCTTAGCAAAGTAAGACAGATAGTCAAGCCTCCTGACCTCCTGATCAGTAATGAACAATATGAAGAGGATAGAAGGGCAAAATCCATAGCAGCCTTATTTATAGTGTAACATACAAATTAAGGCAAGAGCCACTAACTCAGGTCATAAATCCCACAAAAACTGGAAATATAGTCTCTGTCCTGTTATAGGTTTGTTTGTTTATTTATTTATTTATTATGTTCAGTTAGCCAGCACATATGCAACTAACGAATCGTTGAACACTACATCAAAAACTAATGATGTACTATAAGCTGTTATAGGTGTTTTTTTTGTTGTTGTTGTTTTTGATGGTTTATGTTGGTGGGAGAGGGAGACTACAGAATATTAAACACTAGCATACCCTTCAAAAGCAATTGTTTAAAACTGCTGCTTGAAATACATTTACAAATAATATTGGTGGGACACTTAACAAAACTAGAAAATAAATATCCGAAAGATGATTTGGGGATTCTGTAAAATAACATAGGTTGTAATAGCCTTACAATTCTCACCAAATATAAACTTTATGCCATAAAGTCATCGTAGACTGATGGATCCATGTATTTGTGAACTCAACCTTCTATTTAATATTTTTCTTTTAAATACAAGAGCATCCATTAAAATATGTTTTGCCAAACTTGATAATTCATGCAGCTGAAGAAGAGAATTTTTTTTTTTAAAGATTTTATTTATTTATTTGAGAGAGACAATGAGATAGAGAGAGCATGAGAGGGGGGAGGGTCAGAGGGAGAAGCAGACTCCCTGCCGAGCAGGGAACCCGATGCGGGACTCGATCCAGGGACTCCAGGATCATGACCTGAGCCGAAGGCAGTCGCTTAACCAACTGAGCCACCCAGGCGCCCTGAAGAAGAGAATTTTAACCCATTGGTAAGTTTTGTGATGAATTACAACATAGAAGATAGATTGTAAATGATGTGAATCCTCTGCTCAGAGGGCATTTCTCTGGATTCAAGAGGGCTCAACCAGAGCAAATTCCACTCAATCCTGCATGCTTAAGGGAGCTCTTTCTCTTTGAAAAACCCAGAGAGATTTTTCAAAGCACTTCCTGAGTCTGAGGAAATACTAAAAAACACACGATAAACAAACTTTCTAATCATTCTCCCTAACAAGACTACATCTGTGAGTGGCTAAGAAGCAGTTTGTTTTCACCATTTCTTTTTTAAATCAAACTTGACACACTCATAAGATACATTCAAGATACCGTTTCAGTTAGTTGAATGACAGTCGCACCATTTTGGTTAGGGATGATTTCTCAGTGTCCAATCCTATCAAAAAACTCAGTGAACTACCTTCTACAATTTAAGAATGCACACATGTGAGATGAAATTCTCAGTGATAAGTAACAAGAAAACTAAAGATGGAATTGTTTCATTGATATGAAACCTTATTTTCATCTAAAACTGAATGATATCAAGCTGTTATCCTCCCACTACTGACTAATCTTAAATTGTTTTATTCTTACTAGTGAGAAATACATTTTCAATTCTGTTTTAAAATTAATAAGATTCAGTACTACATGCATTTTATTTTATACTTTAATTCCTATTTGATAACATTTTAATCTCATTTATTTTTATATTCATCTTCTATTATGTTATAGTAAGTCAGAGTGATTTTTCATTTATATAGCAATAATTTTTTAAAAAATAAATGTGGTAAAGGTAATTTCACTTCTGGAAAACTGTAAGCAAATACCACATGCATGCTGATATGCCAAAAATCATGAAGATAGAATATAATGGAAGTTTTTTTTTTTAAAGACTTTATTTATTTGACAGAGAGAGAGAACACAAGCAGGGGGAGTGGGAGAGAGAGAAGCAGGCTTCCCGTGGAGCAGGGAGCCCGATGCGGGGCTCGATCCTAGGACCCTGGGATCATGACCTGAGCCGAAGGCAGACGCTTAACAACTGAGAGACCCAGTATAATGGAAGTTTTAAAAACACTATATTCACTTTTTAATGCAAGAATTAGCCACAAAATCTCCCTCAGATTTTAGGAAGCCTTTAGAATGGGACAGCTAAGTTAAATGTCATCAAAAGTAAAAAAAAAAAAAGTTACGGGAGTGTAAAGTGAATACAGTTTAAGAGTGTTCTTTCATAGAACTTATAGTGTGATGTAATCCTCAGGTTAACTGTGATAATCGATGGCAGATAAACTTGAATCTTGGATTGAACCAGAAAATGGAAGGCAAGAGCTTAATGTTCAATCTCAACTCTGAAACTAAACCTTGGTTCTCAACGTCAAAGTGATTTCAGAGAGGTCCTTTGTTCCCATGTCTGAAGTAGGTACTAACTCACAGGAGCGTCATACAATTTCTTCTCTGCTTTTTCAGGGTTAACTATGATGTCTCCCTTCCCCTCTTCGGGGTATTGCATGAATCAAGAACACCTGACAATCATTTCAGCGTTTTAATGGAGGCAACAACAAAGGCCTTTCACGTTAAGAACCCTGACATTGGTTCCTCATGGAATTTAAAGAAACCCATATTTATTCTGTCTGGATATTTAACACAAAATAATTACATTTTCTAAACCTTGAGCCTATGGAAGGGGCCCCACTGATGGTCATATTATACTTGTCATTTCTTAGGTAAAGCTTTTATAATCTTAAACATTACAGAAATTCCGTTCTCCATAAACTAGGCCTGATATTACTAATGACAGTTTTCAGGCCAGGTTAGATACTTTATTCATTTAACAAATATTTATTTGTCCTGAAGTCTTGGATATCAAGTGACTGTACTAATGGCTCTGAATTGAAGCTATTTATGATACATGCAGCGAGGCAGCTAATTAGACCAGTGACCACAGGAGATGTTTCATGTGGGTGACCTTTGATCTGCTCTGGCTTCCTCTTGACGCCAGACTAGCTTTCTGTCCTAGAGCTTGTGAAGCACCAGGGCTGACTGCCAGATTCCAGATTCCTTTTAGGACCTGCCCTTCCTCACTAGAAGCAAACTTGGAGGCTCACCTCAGAACAAGCTTATCCCACCCCTTGGACCTTGCTTGTTAGAAATCCTCTGTAAGGAGGCTGAGTCTCAGGCAGTGGGAATCAGATGGCCCCAGCTCTTCCTCAGAGCACACGTATACCCATGTACACACACGCAGATAAATGTATCAGATAAAATGTTTTAAAAACACCATCTAAAGTATAGGAGAATATTATTGGTGAAGGACTTTTGTGAGGTGACTGTGATTTCATCATTTCCATACAACAAGCTTTTTGTAAATCATCTTTAAATATCCTTGATATTTTCCTTATCTGACTGACAGTTTCTTAATGGTATCTTCTTTCTATCTCCTTTCCCCAAAGAATCTGCAAAAGCTGTTTTCTCACCCTTTTTTCTGTTGTCCCAAGCAATCCCCCTCTTCCCCGCAGCTTGCCTCTCTCAGCAAATTTAGCATCGTTGGCCACTGACCTAGGACTACCTGTGGTTTCTAAGCACATGGAGGCTTTAACTGTTCTTGCCATAAGTACAATGATTGGTTTTACATGACGCCATGAGAGGACAGACAAGAACATGTAAATAATTCCCCTGAAGGAGGTGAGCCAAGTGAGAATAAACAACAGGGCATGTGTTCTGTAATCAGAATACACCAGTCATTTCTCATAAGTAGATTTAGAAGTGAGAATGTATGGGCCATCATACTTGTTGATTCTAGAGTTAGAAATTTCAATCGGAATCACAAAGATCTTCCATACACAACCAAACAGTTTGAACTGTATCATCAAAGATATGAAAAACCATCAAAGAATTTGCAGCAAGTAAATGGTATATCATGAGGTTTGGGTTTTAGAAAGATCACCTGGCTCTGGTGTCAAAAAGGGATTTGATCTCTGGAGGACAAGACCAGAGGCTAATGTCAGTCAGGAGGCTGTGGCCAAAATCCAGGGGAGAAATGGCCAGTATGTGAATTAACATCTTGGAAGTAGGGATGGAGAGAGAGGGACAGATGGGGGAGATGAAGAGGACCCATTGACAGGTGAGGCACCTGATGGAGTGCATGTGGGTTTAGTGATGAGAAGGCATCTGAAATGGACTCAGCTGGGCAGTGGGTTGGATGTGGACTGATGTGGAGAAGGAGCAGTTTTGCGAGAAGAGGTGGTGGATTTAGTGAAGAACTTTATTTTACTCGTTTAATACCCAATTCCTTGTAAGTGCCAAATTCATGCATGAGGGAAAGAATTTACTAAGTCTTTGCTATTAGAATTCACTGATTCTGTGGAACAGCTTAATTATAGCACAGGCTCAGCCTAAAAACAGAAGCATATCTTTTATATTTTTAGTCAAAATTACTAGCTGTAGAAATAGTACTTATTCCAAAATAAAAACAATTCTTTTCAGAATTCAGAAAATTTTTATAATTCTATTAACAGGGATGATAACACAGAAGAGAAAACGGCATTTTGCTTTAACCTTCATGTTTTCAAACAACCTTTCTACAGAATAAGGGTTCAAGGCATGATGAAGAACATGAGAAAGATTGGTCTTGGTCCCATTGAACTGGCAAAAACAAAATAAACACATACAAAAACTAAGCAGGAAAGTTCACCTGTAAAAAAAGAGGTAGACTCAAAAGTAGACCCCAAATTATGACTTATCACCAGAGTTTGAATTTTTTTAAAGGTAATGTTAATACATTTTAGGTTTCTTATATCCTCCAAAGTGACTTTCACATAGGAGTTCAAATTTTTTGTTTGGTTTTCTTTTTCTGTTTGTCTTTAACATAGAATAAGGTATTTTTCTCCAGAATGATTCTCCAAGTTTATAGGTTTCAGTTTATGGGTATTTTTATTCATTCATTCAACAAATATTTGTTAAGTGCTCAACAAATGCCCAATGCTCTTCTAGATGTTGGGAATATAGCAGTGAATAAAACCAAGTTCCTGTCCTCATGAAGCTGACATTCTCAGGGAGCAAACAATAAATAGCAAGTAAAAATATAATATGTCAGATTGAGAGAGCTCTAGGAGAAAAGAAAACTATCGCAGAGGAGGGGAGTTAGGAGACGAGAGCAAGCTGTGGCATGGGGAAGGTCATATTGTTAGGTGATATGGAGCCACACGAATATCTGGGGAGGAATGTTCCAGGCAACAGAACAGTAAAAAGAGAATCCTTAGGTTGTAATCAGTTATTTATTTAATATTGGAATTACTGAGCATTTATGCTTGAAGCTGGTTGTATCTGGGTATTTGTAATACTTCCTATAAAATATGAGCCTTGGGCCCCAGATGGTAAGAAGGTGCGGTGCTTCCCTTCCCTCCTGCCTTCAGTCTCTCCTTGAGTCCCACATCCTCCCAGCACCGCCTTTCAGGCTGGTTTCAGGCTACAAGGCCAAGTTTTCCCTAAACACATGGATTGGACCCCCTTCCATATGCTAGAAGGGGCTCTGATTCTCTGGTATGAAATCAATTTTTTACTGGCTTACTTTGAGTTTAGGAGAAAACATGGGATTTTCTCTTCATCATCTAACCTAGTTTTGCTCCCAGCTTCTATAGGGCTACAGTTCTCCTTGAAGAGTAAGAATTAATGAGTTGCTGAAAAAATCAGCAGAGAAGTGAATTCAAAATAACTCTAAAGCTATTAATTCCACAGCTGAGAAGTAATGGCACAACATTAACTTTAATTGGGCAAGAGATCTAATAATATTTTTTAAATATCCTCTTGATACAATTTTTACTGAGAATATTTTAAATTGATTATATTATTTGTTCTGAAATATCAAAGCTGTTCTTATAGTCATTTTAATTTCTTTTCTTCTCTCCATTGTTCTGCTAGTGCCAGAGTCCAGGACTCTCCTCCTCCCCCCTACCCCCCATCCCGCACCTGTTGTTCAGTGAATTGACACAGTCTCCAAGTGGTGTCAGGCTCTCTTCTCCAAGGCACTAAGCTGGATTGATCTTAGTTATACCTCCTATCATGTTACATAAGTGCCCAAAGTGTTTATAGGCATTCTGTCAAAAAGTACCCCCATCTTTCAGTTTGGTAGGGAGGCAGTATGTAAAATAGGGATGGCTAGTATCTACATGTAATAGTTGGGTAATAAACAACCTCTCCCCTCTCAAGTCTCGGTGGCTTCTTAAAAACTTTTTTTGTGCGTGTGTGTGTGCAGGCTACACATTAGCAGCTGTGGGTCAGCTGCCATGAATCTGCTCCATGTGTCTTTTCATCCTGGGACTCAGACTGAAGGAACCAATCCTGTGTCGAGATGGGAAATGAGCTAGTGCTCTAGCTGAATCAGGACTTCCTTTGAAGCTTCTGCTCAGAGCTGGCACACTGCCACTGCTCACATTCCACTGGTCTGAGAAAGCCATGTATTTACAGGAGGCACTATAAGTCACAGGTCAATGAGCCTCTTACCTAGAAGGGGGTACATATTTGAAGACAAGATTAAGGGGGAAAACATCTAGCATTTAAAGTTTGGCATATGGCAAATTCTCCGTAAGTGTTATTGTTAGTCTTTCCTGTTACCAGGCAAATTCTCAACCGTGGGTCAGTGTGATTATTCACTTTATCTTTCCTCTATCCAATCAGTGGAAAACTGCTGGGAACATGATGTAAGTCTGTTGAATGGTGTCCCTGTAAAATCAAGACTTCCCCATCACCTGGATTCTGAGGGCTTCTCAGCATTTTTATTTCTCCTGCTTCAACTTTCCCTTCTACTCCCCTCAATGTCTGTTTCAAATTTTTACCTTTGTCTTCAAGTTACCACCAGTCCCCCTGTGGACAAATTACTCGTCTGACAAGCATAACTGGGAAAATTGAGCCCATCAGGTGAGATCTCATTTCCATTTTTTTGCCTTGTCCAGCCAACCTACAAATTTGGCAAAGCCTCTTCTCATCCTTAGTGCTTTGTGTCTGGGTGCCAGTGATTAAATATCTATTCTTCTGTTCAAGGCCACCTTTCCCATCTGTGTTGCTCATGCTATGTATTCCTTCCTTCTCTTATATGTCATCAATTATCCCCATTTTCTTTTATGTTGTCAACGTTTTCTTTTTCTGTTCCTAAAGGATATTTGAACCATGTCACATTCATCTTCATACTTCCTCTCCAGCACAGCATAGTATTGTTGCTATGACATGTGTTTCATATATATTTGTTGGATGAATGCACAGTAACCCCCAGAAGCTTCCAGTAGTCAGCAGTGTCTTCTTAGGGTCAGGCTACTTGCTGCCAGCCCTCCTTCTCTCTTCATATTCTTTACTTATATTCTTTGACATTGTGAATGGCTATGGTCTGATGTGTTACTGATAAAACAGTTAATACACAGCAATTACTATGTCACAGATACCATTCTAAGTGCTTATTTTATCTCTAGTTTACACAGAGGAAACACAGGCACAGAGGGGTTATTAATATATAGGTACTGTGTCTTTTCCTGGATGAATATGGAGAGAAATAAAAAAGATAGGTAAATGAGAGAGAAAGAGAGAGAGAGAGAGAGACATAAACATAGACTTAATCTGGTTCTAGCTAGTAAACAATGAAGCCGTAGGGTTTCCTCTTGGGTTTTTTCTATAGTAACTGATGAGGTCCATAAATAGGGATCCTGAAGGAGAAAAAATGTTAGCAGAAATCACCACTTAGCTGGTATGTGCATCAGAATATAAATGAAACACCCCTCCTCCACTCTTTTGGCTCTTGATGCAGCTTAAGTATTTAACTTTCATGTTGCTTTACTCATTTTGCTGTTGCCACAGCAACTAAAGAATGCCTTTCCTCTGCTCTTGTAGGTATCTGACAAACAGAGTTTTTTGAAAAAAGGCAATGAATCACATTTTTAAAAAAACAAGTGGTCAACATGGAGAACTATTATTTATGAGTTTCTTAAGACTTAATGAATAGACCTCAGATTTTTTTCCTAGCAAAATTCTGTCCATTTTAAGCACACATCACGTCCTATATAATATTGGAAGCTGAAGGAATGAAGTTTTTATTAGCTTAGAATTATACCAGATGTGGAACCTCAACATGTACTCACCTATAACTTATTTATAATGTTTCTATCATCTTGGAAGGGGTAGTATCTTTCTGAAAATTTGCTTTTACATCTTCATGTTCCACATTTAGGAAAAAGTCATATATATTTCCTTTGCTATTTTCAAGCTTCTTTCCTTCTTCACTTAGGCATTTTTAAAAAAGATATTCTAGTGCATAAAGAAATTCTGAAGTTGAGACAAGCGATAGATGACATACTGTTGTTTTGATCAGGATTCTTTTGATTGCAAATGACAACAACACAGCGCAAGCTTAATTATGCAAAGGGAAATTTGTATTATGGGCTACCTTGGGTGACTCACAGAACCCAGAGGTGAAAAATAGCAGCATGGTGAGAAGGAAAAATCTAATGAAGATCTCAAATAATGCCTGGATGCTCTGTGCCACTCATCTCCATACGTCCTTGCTATTTGGCTCTATGCTTCTCTCTCACTGAAGATCAGCTTTAGTCACATAGTTGAAACATGAACAATGACAACATCTAAATGTTGCCTCTTATGGCCAAAGCCAGTAGAGAAATATTGCACTAACTCTTTTTTCTTTCATCTAAAACAAATAATAAACAAAGAAAAAAATTAAAAAGAGGAAAAGGGACTACTCACTGGCCCAGTTTTGGTCAAATGAGCCACCCATAGAACAATCAGTCCTGACCATGAGACAGGGTCAATGTAACAACATACTTGGTTTATCAGCAGCAGGGGTGACCATTTCTTTCTTTTTGAAATTCATCCTTCACTTAGCTTCCTAGACACTATTCTCCCTCTATCCTTTATCTTTCTGGATGCTTGTGCTCAATCTCTATTGTTTGTTAAAGATTTGTGGAGAGAAGAGACAACCACACCAAACCCCTTCCTCATAAGAATTGCCTACAATAATTGAAGTTTGCCTATGTCCTTTTCATTGTTGCAATTGGGATCCCTGAATGTTGGAAGCAGCCCCCTACCGTTCCATGTTAAAGGGAAGTCTGTCAAGTTCTTCCAGTACTCTTCATAATTTTTAATTTTTAAGTATATAGTCAACTAAGGTTCATCTAACCTTCAAGGAAATTGTGCAGTATAAAAGAGAAAGATGTAGCTAAAAAACTTGAAAAAAAAATGAGTCTCAGTAGAAAAAGAAAATTCAAGCTATGGAAAAGAACTTAAAACAATAAACTAATATAAAAGGAGATTTCAAAATGGAACAAGCAAGCTTAGCTAAGAGACTCTCTCTCTTTTTCTTAAAGGTTTTTAAATTTATTTTAGAGAGAGAGAGAGAGGGAGGGTGTGAATGGGGGAGGGACAGAGGGAGAGGTTGAAGGAGAGATGCAGACTCCCTTTTGAATGTGGAACCCAATGTGGGGCTTGATCCCATGACCCTGAGATCATGACCTGAGACAAAACTGAGTCCTTCGGTTAAGGGACTGAACCACCCAGGGCCCCAACAGTCTCTTTTAAAATAGGGTCAGGAGGCCATAAAGGAGGAGGAATTTATGCACATCCTTATAGGAGAAACTATGAACTTTTTGGCAGCTGCAAGCCCTCCGCCTGGATATAACTCCTATCTTACCATGAAACTGAACGGCTAGAATTCTTCACTCTCTCAATGGGATTTGACAAGTTTCAATCCCTCATTTGCATATTAACCCAACCAAGCCCAGTTAACTTAGTTTCATCTCTGTTTTGCATAGAGGACCTAAATGAGAACTGTACTCATGACATTTTGTCTTTAAAACTCTGCCTCCTCTTTGTCTTCCTGAGAATGTGAGTCAGGTTTCTACCTGAATCTGTGTCTCCCAAATTACAATTTGAACTGTCCAAATAAATGTCTCTTTGCTTAAATTTTCAGTGAATTTTTTCCTGGTTGACACTAATATACATGTACTCTAAATCATAGAATTAGAGAGATTTAAGAAGATTTTATATCCATGAAAAAAAACAAGGTATTATGAAAAAAAACTTTTGGAGAACAAGATGAGCTATTGGTAATTTAAAAATTTGCTTGCTGAAACTGAAAAAAAAGAAATGGAAGATAACATTTGGGAAGTCAACTAGAATGTAGTACAAAAATAAAAGAAAATATAAAAGACATAAAATCTCAATCCACAATCTAATATCTGAATACTAAGAGCAAAATAAAAGGGGAATAAAGAAAACCGAGAAAGGAAACTAAGGAAGAAACAGTGCAAGGCATTTATCAGAGTGAAAAGAAATATATCCAAAAGGGCCTGTGTACTACTGAGCATGATAAACTGCAAAAGACCCACACTGAGACATATCAATATGAAATTTTGGAACATCAAGGATAAAAATAAGATATTTAGAAAATTTTAGGGAGAGGGGCACCTGGGTGGCTTAGTCAATTAAGCTTCTGCCTTTGGCTCAGGTCATGATTCAGGGGTCCTGAGATTGAGCCCTGTGTCAGGCTCTCTGCTCCACAGGGGGCCTGCTTCTCCTTCTCCCTCTGCCTGCAGCTCCCCCTGCTTGTGCTCTTTTTCTCCCCCTCTCTTTCTCTGGCAAATGAATAAAATCTTAAAAAAAGAAGAAAATTTAGGGAGGAAAAAGCAGTTAAGCTACAAAGGAATGACAATCAGACTGGTCTAAGATTTTTTATTCACATTATGGTGATAGAAAATAGAGGAATGATGCCTCCAAACAATGAAGACATCATTTGCCATGGAGAATCCTAAACACAGCCAGAATACCATTCAAGTGTAGTGGCAAAGTGTAGCAACCGTAAAATTAAGAAAATAAATATGCCAAATACTCTTTCTTCAGAAATCTGAGGATGCACATTAACAAAATAATGGTGTCGAGTAAGAGAAAGAATGACATAGGAAATGATTTCTACCCCAGAAAGCAATGAAAGGTTAGAAGAACTTGCATGACTGGCTTAGAGCAGCCTAGAAGGCTCACACTCAAAAGAAGGTTGGAGGTGTTCTGGGAAGAAGGTCTCTGAGTAAGAAAAATGGGACTCCATAGAATTAACAGTAGCATGGAGAGCTTGGAAAAAAAATGAGAAGAATACTGTAGGCACAAAATTTTATGATCAGCCCTCCCTTAATTGGGGTATGGAATAATTAGGGACAGAGACTAAGCAATGGGGAAAAGAGGTCTCAAAGGGCTGAAATCTTGACATCTAATGTTAACTTCCATGGTCAAATTAGAACAATAACAAAACCAGCATAATGTTGAACCAATCAATTTTTGAGACAGCTCTTAATTTCATGCCAGGATTGATTCCAGAAACACACTTTTAGTCTCTTTTCCTGAGGAAATTATAATCTGATAGAAAATCAAGGTAGAAATAGAACTCTTGGCCCTCCAGATTTAGAGGAGACCCCAGGTAAGGCGGGGCTTGGTCCCTAAAGCACATGGCCCCAACACACTTTCAGAGCTGGGTGAACTTCCCTGTGGCAGGCCAGTACTTAGGAATGCAGCAACACTCTCATTGGCCACCCCATCCTTAATTTAAAGCAGAATAGGCATGGAATGCAGATTTGATGCACATCTCTTCTTGTCCTTGGAAGTAACTGCTTTCTTATTATAGGTCTTGTTTTCCTTTTAACCTCAGGTTGAGCTGGTCTACCTGAAACAAGTGCAGTTCCTCCACAGGGGTCTTCATCTGTCTACTTCCTGGAGAAGAAGAGTGGTTTAGGATCTGAGGCTGGTGCTCCAGCTGGTAGGTCACAAGTTTGGCTTCCTATAAGGAGCTAAGGTCTTCTGACATTTCAGATCTGCCTTGCCCTAGCCCATGCCTCTCAATTCCTGGCCTTCAGGAAATTTCCCTGTCCTCCCTGTTATGTTTATGATACAGACTGACCTTTAACACATATCCTCACATCACGTGTTCTTTCCGCCTTTTCTTAATTTGGTCTGGTTCTCCAGACTAACATACTTTCGGCCTATGCTGTTAGCTTCTTCTTCCTCTTTTGTACACTCTCTTCAGCTTTATTTGTCTTGCCTTTCTCTGCCCTGACTTTTTACAAATTAATTAAGTCATTCATTCATTCATTCACTCATTCATTCAGCAATGTTAGGTACTTTACTGCAAATGAGAATAAAAAGTGAAATATTCTAAAAGATTTCATAACCTGATAGAGGGAAGGTCTTTAAGTGGAAGAGTAAAATATATAAGGCCTTCAATTGAGGTATGATAAAAATATTTTGGGAATGCATAGGACTTAGTACAAGGAATGGGAGATGCCTAGGTAAAGCTTTACAAAGGGAGTACAAAGTGAGCTGGAGTTTGAGGGATGAGTAAGAGTTTGAAAAAAACAGGGACTAGGATAAGGAAGAGAAGAATTCTAGGTAAAAGGAATAAAGTATATGAAGCTACATGATGAGCTACTCCATTCCTGTAGTTACCTCTAGCTATACTTGATTCTTCTCTTCCTGAGGAGGCACTATGGACACCATCAGCACCTCCACTGTTGCAATGGTGGAGTAGTCAAAGGAATTTTTCTGGATAGCTCTTATATTGGATAGATTATATCAATTCTCACTGAAATCCCCATTCTTCATCTTCTTCTTCCAGGATATCTCAGGGTATCAAGTTATTCCCAAATATGGGCAGTGGTGAGATTTGTTAACAAACTCATCTTGCAATATTAAACAGATTATTTGAAATGATAGACCTTGGGGTTTTTTTAAGCCTCTATTTTGAGATGTTCAAGCAATAGTCTTTGAGGGCAACTTACCAAATGCATTAGAGGAAGTCATTTGGAAACCTCTTTACTGCTTTCAGAAACAAGAGAATTGAACTTCTCTTTTTGCAGCCAATTCTCTTCAGCCACACACACACACAAATGAAGTTTTACTAACACCCTTTCTCCTGAGAACACTATCTACTGTGAGAAGTGCCAACAGCTGAAAGCATCAAGCCTGCCCTCGCGCTGTGAGAACACAGCTCTCTCCCAGGATCTGCCCAGATGCTCATTAAAATCCAATGAGTACCCTACAAGGATGTGTTGTTTTGTCCAACATCATAGCTTTCAGAAAGAAAAGAATATCAACTAGGTGTGGGAAGTCGGACAAAGTCGAACACCATGGTAACTGGGTCAAATTAACTCTTTAAAGAGGAGCTACCAGCAAATGAATGGATGCTGGCCATGCGTAACCACGTAAGGCATTGCAGTTGAACTTGCTCCTGCCCTGTATAATTTCTGCTATGTCCCAAACTGGACAGCATCCATTTTCCTTCCCTTCTCACTCAGGCTTTCTATCTTTCCCCTTTGCTCCTTCTTTTTGTATCTCTGGCACGGATTGATGGTTCCTCTATCATTTTGGTCTCTCTGGAATATCTCATGGACCTAGTCATTTTGTTTACTTCTCTCACAACTGCCAGATCCATAAACCACAACCACTTCTTCCCATGTTTATACTACACATGGGAAAGAGCCACTTGCCTAACATTCTTGTCAAAGAATGCATATTACCAATGTCATGCTCTTCTTCAGCACAGCAGAAGTCAGAGAGAGATGGGGATAGAAGAAGGCACTAAAAATAGTCCCCATTTTTAAGGAGCCTAAAATCCATTTGGCTGTCACAAGGAATACATTTATTAAGCCTCACTGTGTAAGGAAAATGTTTATTTCGCCCAAAGAATTGGTATGTTTTCTTTTGTCAGATATTTGGAAATTATAGTATTTAGAATCTTTCTCTTGTTTACTTTTGCTGCCAGAATGCTTAGCACCAAGTGTACCATTCACAGACTATAATTACATAAGCTTTAATTACTTCCTTTCCTTTGTATGGCCCTGACTTTATATGCTTATTACTAATGGATAGATATTATTATAAGGTTAAACTCTTAAGCTTTTTCAGAATGACATGGGTGTAAATAACTAGACAAAGATTTTTAGCTCTGAGTTGGATAAAGATATGAAAGATATGCTCATCCAATTTGTACATGAGAAGAGGCTAGACAAGAACATTGCAGTATTTAGTATGATGCTGGATAGAGAGAACACTAATTCCTCAGATTTCCAGAGACCTGCTAGTGGGAGAAAAGTAGAGTGGGAAGAAGCCAAGGTCACATACCAGGTGATGGGCTTCAGAGGAGTGTCAGGGGTAGAGAACTTTGTGGAGAGAGGGTGGGAGTTTCAGGAAGCAAATCATAGACGTTTGAGGTCCAGGAATGAATTCTTAAGGGATAAAGGATGAGACTTCTGTACTTGCCATAAGGGTGATATTTTGGGGAAAGGGAGCTATTTTTATTAATGATTCTAGAGAAATATTCTTATATAATACTTTTCCTTCAAGGACCTTGGGGGTCATACTGATGTCTATTTGAATTTGGTGATGTATTCAGATGGAGATAAATCTGTTTGGCTTCATGACATTAATAGAACATAGACTCAGAATGTAGAAGTCTCTCAGGAAGCCACAAAGACAGGCTGGACAGTTACAGGGATTGCCAATAGGAAAAAACAACATATTGTTTAGAGTTCAGGTTCAAACTCCCAAGTGAAAAACCATGGGTTGTGTTAAATATGGGAAAGAATTGAAAGTTTTCATTAACTTGAGTTATAGGTACGATGTGAGTTTCAAAGAACAAGTTCGTCGGCAGCTTGCTCAGGGGGTAGTGTGTAAGACAAAAGGGTGGTGGTTCCGGGTGAACCACATTCCCTTCTGAACACAAAAAGTAAAGAGTACTATTTTTTGTAAGTGACTACATAGAGTATATAGTGTCCAAATGGAAACGCAATTAAAAAATGGTGTCACACAGGAATGGTTAAGTGTCTGTACACTTTTAACTCAAAGGAGAAAACTATGAAGTCGAAGGCAAGGTCATTATTTTCAGGTATTTGAAGAGAACCAGTATGGCTTCCGGGTGGAAATGTGTGATTTGAAGGCAGAAAAGCTGTGACTGCAGATGACTTGTGGGGACACACAGGGGCCGTGACCTAACCAGTGCTTCGTCAGTAACGTGCCTGTGCTTGGTGGTGAATGGAGAGCAAGTGTATGGCAATTAGTAGGCCTTCAACCAATGCTGATTTTCTTTCTGTAACTAAGAGGATATGAGAATGCAATATGCATATTCTCTGCAGTCCCTGAGAATTAGGTTTAAAACCAGTATCGAGAAGCTATGAGAAGACAGATTTCAGATCAATTAAAAAAAATATGTACTTTTGAAGAGAAAGTGAGCTTTCTCAGCAGGTGTTTTTGTTTCCCAACCCAGAAAATTATTCAAACCTAAGCTTTCTGAGCCAACTGTCACCTAAGAAATCTGTGACCTAAGTGATAACTCCTACTTTGAGACTTCCTGGGATGCAGGCTACAAGGACTATTTTGTCTTCTCTTAGAAATGAGAGATGGAGGAGATGGAGAAGAGATGGAACTTTGCAGATAGAAACTGAAGTTGTCTAAAGTCAGAAAAAAGCAATGTGTTGCTCTGTCAAGCTGTACCAATAAGGAAACACAGCTCACCTGAAACAGGATAATTTGAGGAAAGTTTTTCTAAAGTTGTCATTTACAGAGTCAAGTGTATCAGCATCACAATCCAGCATTAAGGACAAAAAGGGACAATTTAACCCTGGAAAGGGGGTATCAGGTAGCGGAGACTACCCTGAAAGGAGCAGCATGCTGACCGCTCTAGGAGGCCTTGCAGGGATGGCGCCAAGGGGAGAAACACCCTGACCTCACTCTCCTCCCTCAGTCATCCTGGGCTCTCCATTGGCCAAAGACAAGTGAAAGTTGGAGAGCAAGGGAGCATGTTGATGTTTTCCGAATGGATCACCCTTCCAGGCAGGGAGAAAGGTAGAACTTATTATTCAGTAAGAAACATTCAAATGGTGTAATACAACCACTTTTTCAAGCCTTCTAAAATTCTTTTATACAGGCATTCTAACAAAACACGAGTGAAATCTCTCTTGACAAGAGCCACATCCCCCTTTCTTCACCTCATGCTATTTGCTCTTCTTGAATCAGCTAGTATTCTCGGTTCTACTTCTGTCTTCCATGTTCAGTAGCTGGATCTGCAGATGGGCCACCACAGCAGATCCCCATCTGCAACTCTATCTGAGAAATTTCCAGTGGAGCCAGGCTGGGCATCTGTGAGTTCTTGACCAGCACTCAGGCCCTGTTCACAGTTGGCTAATCATAGGCTACTATTCTGCCTTTCTGATCCATTGAAATTGAGTCTCTATTTTCCATACATGATTCCTGAGAGCCACATAGTTCCTGAGCCTTGGTACTCTCTCCTTCTTATTGTTGTCATTGCCATTCATTCATTTATTAATCAATTTATTCTTTTCAAATAGATTGAGACCCTATAATATATACACACTGGGGATATAGTGGGAAACATGCCAGTCATAGTCTTTAACTTAATGTAACTTATTTTATCTTATTACTCTCAAAACATTAAAATGTCCTAGAAATTGTCAAAATTTCGGTGTACTCCAAGACTTTATAAATTTAAGAGAAACAAGTGTTCATTTCAGATTGGGTATTCTAATTTTTGACATGGAAAATGTGTCTCTATAGCCATTTGGAAGACAAAAGGCAGAACCAGAGTTGAATATTTCTGCATCGGTGATCAAACAATAGCTTGGAATGAATGTTCTCTAATTAATAGTCATTGATACCTAATAGTTTTATTTGGTTTGATGACAATGATAAGTACAGAATGTATATTGAATTGAAGTACCATAAAAATTGGGATATTAGGGGCACCTGGGTGGCTCAGTCGGTTAAGCATCTGCCTTCAGCTCAGGTCATGATCCCGGGGTCTTGGGATGGAGCCCCACATCGCGCTCCCTGCTTGGCGGGAAGCCTGCTTCTCCCTCTCCCACTCCCCCTGCTTGTGTTCCCTCTCTCGCTGTGTCTCTCTGTGTCAAATAAATAAATAAAATCTTTAAAAAAAAATTGGGATATTAGAATATTTAAAAATAAGAGGCAGCTTACAGATATCAGAAGATACTATTTTAAAAGTGTTAGCAAGAATGTTCATTTTCTTCAAAATGTGTAGGAAAATTAAAAACAATTTTATTAAAATGAATTGGAGTTTAGGCCTATTTACATTGCTCAAGTATTAAAGTATTGCAAAGTAAATTGTCTTCCATAAGATAAGAACTTACATTTGTTAATAATGATTATTTTAAAAATCTATTTAGAATTCTTGAAGAAACTAATTAAGATTGTGCTTATAAGGAACATGGAAAGCTTAAAAGAAATATACTCTCTATAAGCATTCAAATAAAATGAATCCATAATAAATATTTTTGGGGTTCTTGTGCATAATTTTGAGACTTTGTCACTCTAATATGATATGGGTAGCAAAATAACTTAGGACCAGAAAAGTGACAGTTCTTATTAATTTTTTCTACAAATAGAATTATGCATAAACTCCATAGAAGTAGGGTAGGCCTTGAGGGTTTATCAAGTCCAACCACCTTTCACAGGTCAAGAAATTTAATTTCCACAGATGTGAAAAGAAGAAAAAGATATTCTCCAGAAGCCGCCTACCTTTAATCCCTATATCTAAAAATCTCCTTTTAGGATTTTGACTTCCAGCAGCAGGTTTGCAAGACTGAGTTGCCCTTGACCTTCTATGTGCAGCTCTGAACTCTGGGATTGTCACCATTGCCCCTTGTCTCTACCTGAGTTGTACTATCCATAATTCCTCAAATTAATTTGACCTCACAAGCCCTCTCCACAGTTCTAATGCAGCTGCTTCTGAATATGGAATCTATAAATTTTCTGGAGAAAAAAATTTCTCCAACAGAGATCAAATGACCATACATGGATACATTGTACACGAATATTTCCCAGACTGAATGACCTTCAGAAAATTCTTAAACATATTGTCTTTGAGAATTCTTTTTTGTTTGTTTTAGCTTTCATTTCAGTGTTCATCTCTAATAAAACCTTAATGTAAGTTAATTCTCGGTGATTTAAATAATCGCCTTATAATGGTAGGCAATTTCAGTTTTTCTGCTTACATTTATCTAAGATTGAATTTGCCGGGTGAAATTTGCTATAGGTGCTGAAGTCATTGGTGCTGTAACCAAATTTTGAGAACAATGGATTATATGGACTGTGTTTGTGTAAATACCACTTACTTAATCCATTACCTCTAACTATGTGAGTAAATAAGCAATGAAGAAATTTCTGCACCTCCTTTCAGCAATAATTAAATTGCATATTTATTCATTCATTCATTCAAGGATTTATTTGGCCAGGGATGGAGTAGGTAGGAAGATATAGCAATACATAGAGTTTACATTCTATTGTGAGAGTGAGAAGGAGAATCAGAAAACAACGAAATAAATAAGAAGAAAAAGGCGCATAACCAAGTATTACGGACTGGTAACACTTAATGCAGGTTTCAGTGGTGCCACATGACAACCTTATCTTCACATGAGAGTTTTTTTTTTTTTTAAAGATTTTATTTATTTATTTGCTAGAGAGGGAGAGAGAGAGTACAAGAAGGGGGAGTGGCAGGCAGAGGGAGAAGCAGGCTCCCTGCTCAGCAGGGAGCCTGACGTGGGACTCGATCCCAGGACTCTGGGATCATGACCCAAGCTGAAGGCAGCCGCTTAACTGACTGAGCCACCCAGGTGTCCCTTCACAGGAGAGTTTTAAAGAGTTAAATGATACCACAAGAAAACTTGCCTTTGCGAATGGCTTACTAGCAGAATTTTTGTTCAGTGTGGAGTCTGATTATCATAAACCAGCAACAAAACCTTCAAGTTATGAATGTCATTTTGTAAAGCATGCTAATGTGAACAGGCATTCATTCTCTACATTAGTATAATTGAAGTGAAAACAAGGAAACAGATTAAATGTAGAAATAGACCTGGGGCTACATTTCTCTAATATTAACTCCAACTTCTGCTATCTGTTTTAGCACATCAATGTCATCTGTCACATTGAATTAATGTTTTAATTGTGTTGGATTTTTAGTGTATATTTAATTTGTAATCTTGATTTTTATTTCATAGTATGAAAGTGCTCTAAGCATGAGATATTTACACATTGTCCTACAAAAATGTATTAACATCACGTCAAAACTAGAGGTTCCTGATTTAATTTTCTTTCATAAGAATTGATAAAAATATTGATAACCTTTAGTGTTGTTAAGTATGGAAAAACACTTCATAGACCAGGGAAAGAATGAATTGCTATAATTTTTGGGGATTGAAATCTGACAGTACCCATTGATAATCAAAAAGTTCATACAATTCAGCCCACTTTTGGGAAACCATTCATCAGAAATAAAAGCATCTACATGTATGGATTTATGTATAAAGATGATCATTGCAGCATTTCTGGTAATGTCAAATAAAGTACCAAAATATTAGCACATCAAATCCAGCAATTATAAAATAAAAAATACTTCATGACCAACTGGGCTTTATCCCAAAATTATAAAGTTTATTGTTTGGTTTTTTTCTTCACTTTATTCTTTTGTGACTGTTCAGTGGAGTTTTCCAGAGACTACATGATGTCTGATAACAAGGTAGTTTTTTTTTTTGTTTGTTTGTTTGTTTTTTTAAAAGATTTTATTTATTTATTTGAGAGAGAATGAGAGAGAGCAAGCACAAGAGAGGGGGGAGGGTCAGAGGGAGAAGCAGACTCCCTGCCGAGCAGGGAGCCCGATGCGGGACTCGATCCAGGGACTCCAGGATCATGACCTGAGCCGAAGGCAGTCGCTTAACCAACTGAGCCACCCAGGTGCCCAACAAGGTAGTTTTGATAACTCATAGAATTTGTGCTTATGTGTTCTTGTGTTTTAAAATTTTCTTGGTTTTAACTTATAATAAGGTAATTACTGGTAAATATAATTCACTTATACAAAAACTCTTTGGAGTCCTCAATATTTTTTCTTATTATAAAATTTTTTTTATTTTAAAAATAACATCCAGAAATTTCTAATAATTCTTATTGCTAGTATTTGTGAGTCTAAGAGTTCTGTTTTCTTTCAGTCAACTGACTTTTAGTGAATTGACTTCCTTTTTGGGAATTTCTGATAAAAATATTCTCTAAAAATATATTTACTAGAAAATATTTCAAATACATTGACAAGTACAGAAATAATACAATGAAGAGGCTTATGCCAACAGCTCGGTTCTAATAAATGTCTTTCATATTTGCTTCAGATCTTTTTTTAATTGATGATCTTTTAGAACAGTTTATGATTTACAGGAAAAGTTGGGAATATAGTAGAAATAGTTCCCATGTATTCTGCACCAGTTTCCCTTATTATTAACATCTTAACATTAGTAGGAGACATTGGTCATAATTAATGAATCAATACTGATATATTATTGTTTTGTGCAGTCCATACTTTATTCAGATTTTCTTAGTTTTTTACCTGACGTACTGCCTCACTTTTTTTTTTTTGTTCTAGGATCCTATCCAGGAGACCACATTATGTTTTGTTTTCATGACGCATTAGGTGTCTCTTGGTTGTGACGGTTTCCCAGACTTTCCTGGGTTATAGTGACCATGACAGTTCTGAAGAGTACTGGTGATAGATACATTTGTAGGATACTCTTCTAGTGGAATTTGCCTTGTGTTTTTCTCATGGTTAGACTGCAGTTACATATTTTGGGGACAAAGAACACAGAGATGAAGTGTCATGTTCATCATGTCATTTCAAGGTACCTGATATCAGTATGATTTATCCCCCTTGATGTTGATCTTGGTAACCTGGCTAAGGTAATAAAGTTATCTCCCCCCGCCCCCACCTTTCTAAACTGTACTCTTTGGAAGAAAGTCTACATGCAGCTCACATTTGAGGGCTCCCCTTCATTGAAAGCAGAGTACATAAATTATTTGGAATTCTTCTGCAAGGCAGATTTGTCTCTTTTCCATTTGTTTGTTTGCTTGTTTATATCAGTACTACTCATGAATACTTATTTTATATGCTGAGTTATAATTTCTTCCTACTTTATTTTTGTTGTTAAAATTGTTCCAACTTTGGTCATTGACCAATCTTTCAGTTGGCTCCTATGCACCTAGGAAATACTTCTACCAATGTAGGCTTTTTGCTTCTTTGTTTATCACTCCCTTACTTTCTGGCATTATAAGATACTCCAGGATCATCTTGTATATTTCTTGCCTCATCCTAGAATCAGCCCTTTCTTTAAGGCTACTTAGTTCCTTTTACTGGAGAATAGTATTAGAAACTAAGGTCTAAGCCTTACATGCTCAGTAATTTTTAAGAATTTTAAGGAGTCCTGAGACTCAAAGTTTTTAACTGCTGGTCTCCACTGGCTCATACAACAACCAATTAAAAATTATGGACAATTATCTTATATGAATGCGTGGGAGGAAGCAGTGTATCAAAAAAGGCACAGACTTAGATTTGAGTCAAAGCTCTTTGCCTTAGAGGCAGTGTGACTTTGTACAAATTACCAACTTTCTTGATTAGTTCCTCAGGCTCACTCACACTTGACAAATGGACTTTCACTTATTTGTAATTTCCCCAAAGTATAATATTTTATATATTAATATATATGTATGTGTATATATACTTCTACCTTCATGATATCTCATTATCTATAGTAATTGTTTACTCAGGTACTGTATTTTTAATCCATTATATCATTTACTTGTTACAGCAACACTATGAGGTTTGTGCTCTTCTTATCCCCATTTCAGAGGTAGGGAAACTGAGGCTCAGATGGGTCAAGTTAAATGGTGAAGTTCCTCCTAATGTGCCAGGGACATACCCAGTTCTAATTAATGTTATTTTCTGTCTTCTTCCTTACATGTTAACAAATAATAGCTAAAGATAAACTTTTGGTCAGTCTCATAGGCCAGGGAGTTGCTTACCTTATGTTACTCATGCCAGGGTGTCTCACAGAGTCAAGCATGCTGTGGGCTTATTGAGTGAGTCCCTTGGCTAGAAACCATTCTCATCTTGCCAAAATTGAGTGGCCTATATAAACACTCTTCCAGAGCTGGTGAGGCAAAGACATAAGTAACAACGACAACCATCAAAAATAACAATAATATCGGGCAGCACTTGAAATTCCACTCTGTCAACCACTGCGCTCAATATTTAATATTCATCATCTTTCATTGTCACCATAAATGCATAAGGTCTTAGCTATTCCATTTTTTAGGTTAGACAACTGAAGATCAGAGTGATTAATTTTAATTCCCCAAATGATGCAAATTGTTAGTGGCAGAGCTAGTGTCTGAAGCCAGGACTAGGTGATTCCAAACCCATTTACTTAGACATTATACAGGGGAGAACAGCTGTTGCTGGCAAGTGGAGGCCGGCTCTGGGCATTTTTCAGAACTCAGTAATAGCAACAAGCTTCCCTTAAGTTCTAGGGTTGCAAAGATTTGTGCAATGCAAATAAAGAGTAGGACTTGTGAGGGCTGTAGAAGGATATCCGATGCAGACTTTATGCTCAAAATCTGAACAGTGTTTACTGAGAATTTTCAGCAGAAGGCATATAAGTTCTGTTACAAGGAAGCCAAGATCAACTAGCCAAGGAAAGGGGATCACATGTAACACAGAAGTAGGATAAATGATGAGAATTTAGGGAGGAATAAGGCAAAGATAGATTTCTCCGATATTTGTAGCAAAGTATATCATCATTTTCATACTGAGGAGAGACTGCATATTGACATTTGACCTATACTCTCTTTTATTTGCATTATGGCAGATTGCATTATTTTTTTAAAAAAGACTGCAATGGTTAATTTTATGTGTCAACTTGACTGGACCTCGGAATGCACAGGCATTTGGTCAAATATTATTTTGGGCATGTCTGTGAGGATGTTTGGATGAAATGAACATTTGAATCAGTAGACTGATTAAAGCAGATTTCTCTCCCTAATGTGGGTGAGTCTCATCCAATCAGCTGAAGACCTAATTGAATAAAAAAGTCTAAGAATAAACTGCTGTGGCTTAACTGCTCAGACCCATTCCCTTCCCTGAATCCTTCTCATTGGGCCAGCATGGGAGATGAGAGAATGACTTTGGAGAAAGCACAGTTGTGCTTTACTATGTTGCCTTGGCACTCTCACCCACATCTGCTGGCAAGAACGAGTCACCAGGCTCTGCCCAGATGCGAGAGGGTTTAGCTCATGGAGGAGAAGAAAACATGCATTTAGGTAAACACGATGAGTCTTGGCCCCATAGAAACCTTGGATTAAGTAGAAGCAAACAGACAATTACAGTTAAATATTGGGACATGAAGTTGGGCTGGCTAAGCTGGCAAATTGCTTTAAGCAATAATGCCTGATGGATCTGGTTCTGATTATGTGTGCTGTGTGCTATATGTAATTATGCTCAAGGGCTAGAATGGAAGACATTAACAACAGTTTGATTTATTGAAATAGTATACCTATGAATACCTTTTTTTCTTGTGCTCTATTTTTCTATTATTCCTTTGTTTTTGTAATAAGAAGAGGGAAAATATAGTTCAGAATAAATACAGTGAAAGAATTGCTTGAGGTCACATTTGCTATATATTTATAGAATGTCAACAGTGTCACAGAAATAGTTCATTCCCAACCCAAAATATAATTTATCCAAGGATTCTTTTTCATTGAGTAATTTATCAAGAAGTGATAAAACGTTTGTAATACTGAGTGTACTTAAGAAATTAGAGAATTATAAACATACCCAATATCATATCTTGCTCTGTTTTAATACCAGATAATTGGTAGGTATCATTTACTTTAAGGAAGATAAGAAAAGTGTTTGGAATTAAAATGAAGACTGAGTCCACATCAACAGTATGTAAAAGGTATAAAATTTTATTTTGAGCTGTATGCATGTAGCCAGTATGCTCTTTCCCAACATTTGAGCATTTTTTTAGTGTTTGTTGATTTATTGACATAACAAATTCCACTAACCAAGGTCATTAGAGTCAAAAGGTCCCCAGATTTGAAAACACAGAATACTGTTTTGGATATAAATAAGACTCAGCCCAAATGTAGAACATTTTTAATAGGTAAAGATAATTAAAACTATTATTGGAGTGAATCAGTGGTACATGGGATTATAGTCATGGACTGTTGGAAAATTAAAGATAATACATGACTCAGCACAGACTCACCTCAGGACTGTTAGGGATGCTTTAATCAACTTATAGGTTATAACTATTAGACTTATTTTCTTTACTTTTTCTAGAGATTCTATTTTTTGTTAAACAGAAACAAAGAACTCTGGAGAATAACTTGATACTCATTTAACTCTCAACTTAGGTTCTTAAATCTTTTTTCTTTTTTTTCCATATAAACTTCAGATTAAAAGGTACATAATCAGCATTGTACTTAGCATAAAAAATGGCATCAGCTTTAGATTTTGAAAGAATAACAATAAGTCATTTTGATAGAATTGAAGCCACCCTATAACTTTCTCTGATCCCACTCACTGCCCTGCCTACTCAAAAGTAACCTGCACTCAACTTGGTGCTTGTTATTTATGTCTTTGTACTACTTTTTATATGTATACCCATAAGCAGTATACATTATTGTTTGGATTATTTTAAAACTTTAAATGAATAGTACTATACTGTACAGATATTTATGCAACTTTTTTTCCCTCCACATTATTTTTGTGATCTTCTTCTTGATGATATAAGTGATTTTATTTCATGAATAGTCATTACCATATAATATTCTTTTGTGAAAATACCAAATATAGTTATCCATTTCCTATTTGTTGCAATGTACAGCTACCTTTGAACAACATGAGGGTTAGGGGCATTGACAATCCCGCCCCCAGCATAATTTTTGACTCCCCAAAAGCTTAACTACTAACAGCCTACTGTTGCCTGGGAGGCTTACCGAGAACATAAATAGTCAATTAATACATATTTTTTATGTTCTATGTATTAATATACTGTATTCTTATAATAAAGTAAATTAGAGAGAAGAAAATGTTATTAAGAAAATGGCAAAGAAGAGAAAACATATTTACAGTTCTGTACTGTATTTAGGAAAAAAAAAAACTCTACCTGTAAGTGAATCCACGCAGTTATAACCCCTGTTGTTCAAGGGCCAACTGTAGATTGTTTCAAATTTTTCTTTCTAAATGGCTCTAAATGAAGAGTTTAGTATGGATATTTTTTGTGAAATGCAGGAGAGTATCACTAGAGTATGTACTTTGATGGGGAATTATTGGTAAATCACTCTCCAAAGGTCAATAAAGACGATCCCACCAGCAGTGTATGTGAAATCCAGTTGCTCCTTATGCTATCAGATTTTTAAATTCTTACCAAACTAGCAGGAGAGAAATGATATCTTCTTTTGTTTTAATTTGCTTCCTCCTGATTGCTCATGAATTTGAACATCTTTCTCCACAGTCACTGGCAATTTGAATTTCTTTCCCTGTGAATTGACTATTCACAGCCTTTACTCATTTGTTTACTTGATTGCCTTTACCTAATGATTTGAGGAAGTTATTTATAAATATCAGGTACTGAGGGTTCTCACGTGTGCATTGAATATATTGTCTCAGCTTGTGCTTTCTCTTTCAATCTTATTTACAGTGCCTTTTGTCATACACAAGTGGTTTTTAAGGTCTTAAAAACATTCTGTATGGTCTTCTAAAATTTTAAGTTTTTGCTTTTCAAATTTAGTTCATGAATCAAAAGATTGTTGTGTGCAATGTGTACAGTGTGAGATATAATTAATCTTTTTCATGTAGTTGATAGTCCCAGTACTGTACCCTGAACAAAATATTTCTCTATTGATTTGCAATGCAACTCTTGTCATTTATCAGGATTCCTATGTGTGTGGATTTCTTCTGGCTCTCTATGTAACAGGTTGGGAGGTCCAGAAGCAGTGCTGAGATGGAATTCTGTCTGCAGGATATTTATTAGGGATTGGCACCTGTGGAAGGAGGAGGAGAAAGTAGGATGAAGCAGACGGGAAGTCAACCTGTGATACAGGGCCAGGAAAGACTCAGCCAACCCTGCAGGGGGCTCTGGTTATCCAAAGTCCTAAAAATTGTCCCATGGCTGAAAAGCTCTGGTTTTTATATCCTCCGCGATCAGTCCTTGGATGTGGGCCACTCTGCGAAGGCAGGCCTCTGCTGAGGCAAATCCTGAAGCAACTGACCCTGGAAGATGTCTGCCCACAGCATTAGAAGCAGCGGGAGAAGTCCTTTCTGGAAGAAGGCAGATTGCATGGAGCATCTTGGACTCCACCATGTTATTCCATTCCATTTGCATATTATTCTATCTTTATAGGAAGAATTAATCCCTAGCAAGCCAAGTCTCCCTACCTGATAATTCTTCATCAAAATGAAACTCTCTAGGGGTGCCTGGGTGGCTCAGTTTGTTGGTGTCTGCCTTTGGCTTAGGTCATGATCCAGGGTCCTGGGACCGAGTCCTGCATCAGGCTCCCTGCTCAGTGAGGAGTCTGCTTCTCCCTCTGCCCCTCCCTCTCTCAAATAAATAAATAAATAAATAAATAAAATCTTTAAAAAAACCCATGAAACTTTCTATATTTAGCCCTATCTTTTCTATTTCAATTTTGAAGTTTGTATACCAAGTTCCAAGGAAAATTCTGGATTTTTGTTGAAATTTGCATTGAACTTATAATTCAGAAATTAGTGGTATCTTTATATCATTGTAATATAAAATATACTTCTGCTAATTTACATTTTATAACCTTTCTAAGGTTTTGCAATTTTTCCATAAAGAATTTTCACATTTTATGTTAAATCAATTTCTACTCATGGTTAAGATTTCTGCAGCTATTTTAAATGGCATTTTATTTTCTTTGGCTGTTTCTAAAGATTTATTGCTGATATAGAAGAACACTCTTGATTTTATATGTTCATCTTGCATCTGCAAACTGTGTTGAGCTTTGTCAGTTCTAATGATTTGTCCATAGATTGTTTCATATCTTCTCGGTGAAATCATATCACCTTCAAGGTAAAACCCTCTTTTTTGGCCTAATTTCATTTATCAATTCTATACTTTTAATTTCTTTATTGCCTAATTACAATAGCTAATATTTTCCAGGATAATATTGAATAGAAGCATTGTTTATTTTCTCATTTTAAAAGGAATGCTTTAAAATTTCATCATTAACTTTTACTTCAGATTTAGGTGTTTCATAGGTGATTTTTATCTGCCCACAGCAGTCTCTAGTCCTAGTTTGCTAGGTTTTCTTCATGAATGAGTGTGGTGCAGTATTGTACACTTAACATCTTCTGAGATGGTCCTGTGGAATTTTTCTTTCGCCACCATCATGCTGAGTTCTATGTTATTAAATTTTCTGATGTTGTGCTCTGCATTCCTGGGTTATAAGCAAGTTGCTTATGATTCATTCCTCTTTATACATTTTGTATTTGAGTTTTGCATAGCATATTTGCATCTGTTCACAAGTGAGATTGGTCTATCTGTTTTTTATCTTTTACTTTCTCTCTCTGATTCTAGCTTCAAGTTATTCCAGTCCTACAAAATAAGGCACTTCACCCATTTTTAAAATTCTTTGAAACAATTTGTTGTGATAGGAAGTATTATTTTTTCTTTGCTGTTTCACAAAAGAAATGTGTAGAAACAGGGAGCGCCTGGAGGTTTTGGGGGGGGAGAATGAGGTCATTGGGGATAAGATTTTTGATTATCAATTCAATTGATTCAATGGTTATTTAGGTTTCTGATTTTTCTTGAGCAGATTTCACAATTTGTATTTTTATAGATAATTATTTTGCCCTCACTTTCAAATTATACACAGATTTTTTAATCTTTAAAAATTTTAAAAATTGTGTCTTCCTTTCATCTATGTTTTGTCATTTTTTTCCTTGATCGGTATCTATAATATTTGTCTCTGTTAATTTTTAAAAGATAATACCAAATTTATTGAATCAATTGTTATTTATTAATTTTTGTTCTTACTTTTGTTTCTGTGTTATCTCCATGTTCTTTTGCTAGTTGCTTGACTTAAATGTTGAAATCATTTTTAAAATCTTTCTTAATTAAAAAAATATATACTTAAAGGTAAATATGTTCTATTTGGACTGCTTCCAATATAATTAACATGATTTTATAGGTTTATAGGTTTAAATTCAATTTTAAATGCTTTTTCATGACCAATATGATTTGACCTTTATCAAGCAACTTACTCAGGTTTGTGTATTTAAGTTCTCAACCATATGTGCTTTTAAAAAGAACTATTGTGAATTACTGATATTGCATGCTAATTCAATGGTTATGAGAGGTAAAATCAGGGAGTTATGTGCTTAATGCCATACAATTATGAATTAGGTAAATGCTAATGTGTTAATTAAAATTATCTCTTTAAGGGCGCCAGGGTGGCTCAGTCAGCTAAGCATCTGATTCTTGATTTTGGCTCATGATCTCAGGGTTGTGAGATGGAGCCCTGCATCAGGCTCTGCACTCAACAGGGAGTATGCTTGGGATTCTCTCTCTCTCTCCCCCTCTGCCCCTCCCCTGCCAAAATAAGTAAATAAATCTCTAATAAAATAAAATAAAATAAAATAAAATAAAATAAAATAAATAAAATTGTTCTCTTTATTATGTGGCAATATGACAGCCAGTCATAAATAACAACTGTGCTTGGTAATGATGGTAGTTTTTGGGGAAGCGTTTTGCTAACAATGTTAGAACTGTGGCATGAACTTTTGGTGTTTCCAAAACATTAGAAATCTATTTGGCCTTAATTTTTTAAACATGTGAATTGGACAGTCAGTTCTGTTTAATTGTCTCATAATCTGCTATTTTTAATTATCTTGATACCTCTATGCAAAG
This sequence comes from Leptonychotes weddellii, assembly GCF_054177405.1. Classification (NCBI taxonomy): domain Eukaryota; kingdom Metazoa; phylum Chordata; class Mammalia; order Carnivora; family Phocidae; genus Leptonychotes; species Leptonychotes weddellii. The sequence goes on from NC_138376.1 coordinate 85,680,884, forward strand.
GAAGGAACATACATATTTTTGCAGAGAAGATAGAAGGCAAAAACAAGTTTCTACAGGTTATTATAATTTTTGTAATTTATAATAATTTATGTTATTATATAATTTATATTATATATTATACATCTGAGTATTATATATAATATATATGATCTATTATATACCATATGATTTATATTGTAAATTTCATAATTTAATATCATTTATCAAGCAAAAAACGTTTGTCTTGCTATTGCACATCTGTAAAAAGTTATCACCAAACATCTATGGATTTGGTATATTTTTTAAACTTAAATTCCAGACTTCATTCAGGTTTTGTCAGCTTTTCCACGAATGTCCCTTTTCTGTTCCGGGATCTAATCCAAGATACCATGTTGCATTTAGGTTCGTGTCTCCTTAGTCTCCTCCAGTTGGTAGCAGTCTCTCAGTCTTAACTTGAATTGTTTTTTTTCCTTTCTTTTGCTTTCCTTCTCCTTCTTCCTTCCTTCCCTCTCTCTCTCCCTCCCCTCTTCCTTCCTTCCTTCCTGTCCCTGATAATTTTGAGAAGTATTGGTTAAGGCAGGTATTTTGTACAACGTCCCTCGACTTGAGTTCATCTAATGTTTTCTTATGATTAGATTGAGGTTATGTGGTAGAATATTTTGATTTTTTTATCGTAATAAATCATATATAGAGATAAAACCATGGCTCTAGGTCCATTTCTTTCATCAGAGTTTAATTTAAAACTAATCATAATTCTGCAGTGTAAATTGTTCGATCTGGATTACTATCCAGAAGAATATACGAAGAATTGAAGATGACATTTGAAAATTCAATCATTTGATTGATTTTGGATAAAAGCTAAAAAAATGTCCTGAGATCTCTTGTGAATTTAATTTCTCTAATACTAATGCTATTAAAACAAAACACACAAAACATTTTAGAAGTACATTGCCTTACCCCCCTGTGAGGAGTATTTATGTCCATCTATTCCAAACTTGATAAGTTAATTTGCAAGAAGCAAGCCCATTTGTCATATCCAGAACTTCAAATATTTATTGATATACACTGATATGAAAATATTTAGGAAGCAGGAGTCACTATTTCACTAATAACTTTGCAGAATTTCAAAAAGTTACTAATATAATACTGGTTCTGTGTTTTAATTCCCTAGGCATAACCTTATAAAGTAGATGTATAATTTTTGAAATAATTTTCTTTTTTCCTATTTTATGTTTGTTCTGATTTATTAAAATTTAATTTCATGACTATTGAATATTACAAAAATTTTGCTTTATTTGACACATCTTTGGATTTGTATCTATTTAACTTCCTAGTAATAATTCATTTTTATATTACTTTATGAAAGTATCAGATTGGAAAAAAATGATTCTTTACCAAAAATAGTTTGAGAAGCTCTGGTCTAGATTTGATCTCATCTATTGCATTTAGAAAACTTTAATGACAATATTTTTTTTACTTCCAAGATTCATATCTGTTTGTTCTTGTTTTCACTTCTGCTTTTTCTTAAAAATTCCAGTTCTACTTTAAAGGAATTTTGAATTTTATTCTCTCTTTAAATATTTATACAAATTAATTTTATGGTATTTTTCAGACTTTCATAAAAGTAATTTCATGAGCTGCTTGTTGATTTAAAAAAAATTAGCATTAGACATTTTGGAATATTGTTTTCAAGTTTTATTTTGAGTAAAAAAATTTGCAATGTGTTTGCTTCTTACTTTTCTTCTATTTTTATTTCTCTTGCTCATTCTTGTCCTCTGCTGACACTTCTCTGGCTTTGAGTTTTGTAATTGAATCCCTCCAGCTGCTGGTCCAGAATCAGGTCCTATAAGTGCATCTGTGATCCTCCACAGACATGGATAATGGGATTGTGATGATCCTGGTATCAAACAAATGGGCAACTGAGTTCCTCTCCTGAATATATGCTTTTTGGATTTTTGGGGGTCAGTATCTTTCTACAAACCACAGCAAATTATTTCCAGTAACTCTTGAGGTCCTGGCTTCAGGCAGATTTTGGCTCTGGTTTTCCAGCACTTCAAACTCCCACCCACCCAGAACACCTTCAACTTTTTCTATCCAGGAAAGCCAATTTGCCTGGCCCTAACAGCCTACTCCTCGATGAGAAGCCAAATTGGTCTCTGCCTTCTGTTCTGCTCATCATTTTAGGTTTTGTTCTATTCTGGACATTGGAAAGGTTTTGAGTCTGGAATTCTTATTTTATATCCATCATCACTATGACAACAACAAAGAAAATTAAACCAAAGTTTGAATTTACAGATCCATTTTGACAAGGAGTCTTCAATGTTTCTCACCTCAAATGTTTTATTGGGAAAGCAAAATTTCAACTTTATCAGGCCAGCATTTAATGCATTTTTAATGTTTCTTCAGTCATAGAGACATCATCTCTAGTGGTACCTCTTCAGAATTTCCATTGTTTGGTCTGTGATGATAAATGTAAATAGAAAAAAAAAATGCTTACTCCAGGTATTGAAATTTAAATGAACTAAAGCCTGACCTCAAATTCTGTCTCAATTTATCCTCCCATACTTTCAGTAATTGAGATAATGCCGTGTGAAAAAACATTGCATCATAGGAATTCATTAAGTGCTCATTCCTCTTAGTCACATCAGAAAAGTAGCAAAATACATTACCCTTTGTATGATGAAGTTTGCTTTCAATTATTAGTAACCTTTTGCTGCTGACCTGTATCATCATTAATTGTTTTCAATTTGCTGCCTATTTCCATGCCACTATATGGAGTTTGGGGCTGCATGCCAAAACTTAAAGATACTTGAAGCAAGGCTAGTCTGCTAGAATTTTTCTTGTAAATGAGTTATATTACTACTAACATGATACTTTCCTCTTTAAATATTAACAGGTCTAAAGGTGACAGGTTCATTATTTGTGTTTTATGATAGAGAAGGTCATTTTCCATGGTAAAGCATCCTAAACCTATCTTTTATTTATCTTTCTGTTACTGCAGTGATTCACCTTTTGACTTAGAGGTGCCATATCCTTTCCCCTAGCCAACTGCTGATTGCCCTTGTCTTCTCCTCCTCTTCCCAAGGAGAGAGATGACTTTCTTTCCGGAGGAGACTTTCTTTCTTTTTGGGTGAACTGCCAGTCCAAGGAGCAGTTAGAACACACACTACATGCATCAATAAAATTCTCTGTCTGGTATGGGCACAGTTCATGGTGCTACAAAACAATTGTAATAGTAACATCAAAGGTGACTAATCACAGGTCACAATAAGAAATATAATAAAAATGAAAACATTTGAAATATTGCAAGATGGCTGAGTAGTGGAAAGGGAGGTGGGTGGGGGCTGGGATAACAGGGTGATGGGTATTAAGGAGGGCACGAGTTGTGATGAGCATTGGGTGTTATGTGCAACTAATGAATCATTGAACATTATATCAAAAACTAAAGATGTGGAAATCGGAGGGGTAGACGAACCATGAGAGACGATGGACTCTGAAAAACAAACTGAGGGTTCTAGAGGGGAGGGGGGTGAGAGGATGGGTTAGCCTGGTGGTGGGTATTGAGGAGGGCACATTCTGCATGGAGCACTGGGTGTTATGCACAAACAATGAATCATGGAACACTACATCTAAAACTAATGATATAATGTATGGGGATCAACATAAGAATAAAAAAAACAAAAAAAAAACTAAAGATGTAAAAAAAAAGGAAATATTGCAAGAATTACCAAAATGTGACGAAGAGACATGAAGTGAGCAAATGCTGTTGGAAAAATGGAGCTCATGGCTTGCTTGATACAGAGTTAGCACGAACCTTCAATTTGTAAAAAATGCAATATCTGTGAAGCACAATAAAACAAGGAATGCTTGTATGACATTTTTAATGCCTTTCTTTTTACAGTCTTATTCTTGCATTAAGATCTGTCACAATGACTTGTTTTCGTATATCTTCTCTGTAACCTATTTTGTGTAATGTCCAGTTATCTGACCACTGGGGAGTTTGTTTGTTTGTTTTTTTTTTTTTGGTACAGCACAGAGCATATGAGAGATCTATGTTCTGAATCTAATTTACATGTGAATCTATTAATCTTATGTGACAACAATGGATTTCATCCTCTAACTCCCACTCTCCTGGGCTAGGTGATTAGAAAGAGAATTAAGAAGATTTTATTCCCATCATATTGCTGGGCCTTCAATTGAACAGGATGTGCCAATACCGGAGCCATTACTGTAAAATCTTTGCATGCAGAGATTTGTGTGAGAATAGGACACATCTGGAACAAGAGAGTGAGCAATCTGTTATCCTGTTACTAAAAAAGAGTGTTAAATTCCTTATTGCTACTGGCTACTTATTTTATATAGCTGAATACGAAATGTAAAATGTAGGATACAATCACCTAATTTACAGAGTCTGGAAGAGTCAGCGGTCATCTCTTCACTTGGAAACTTCATTATCATGATTTCAGCCTATCGGTGGAAGTTTGTTTAGACAGCATTATGATGTCACTTTTCTGTGGCTATTCTAGATGGGTAAGTGGCTCTCCAATCGTCAAGGGTTGAGTGTGATTGCTAGAAACAATACAGGCCTAAAAGTAAGGATCAGGAAACCTTCAACACATAGTAAATTTGCAGACATTTCCCCTGAATGTTGATTTTGAAAAGAAAATAATTTAAGTAATTCATTAAATCAACACTTAATACAAGAATTATGTTTGGTGAAGGATTCTTCTTGATCCAGGGGGATGCCTGGAAAAGCGGATTAGATCATGCACACTGGGAACTCCCTGCTTGGAGCGTTAGCCCTATGCTTTGGGGTTTGGGAGCTATGAAACGTGTCAAGTTACTTCTTAATTCAGGCCCGGAGCTGCCTCTTTAAATGCACGGCTAGTCTTTATTTTCAGATAACATATTTCTCATTAGTCTTTCTTCAGCTACAATCTTGGTGTTCATTTCTTCTTTGGCTGCAGAGCTCTGCATTTTGTGGCATCAATTATAGGATGGGTGACCTTAATTGTCTCCTGCATGTTTTCTAGGCCAGAGTGCCAGCAGGATTGTAGGATGGGTGAGGTTGCCCAGTGATGAGGGTCATGGAAAATTGGAAGCGGGGACTCTCACCGAGGCAGGAGAGAATGTAGACTACAAAAGTGGTCGGATCCTGAAAAGCACACTTGTAAGGGACAGCATACACACACTCTGAAACCTACACGCGGGGAGCCTACCCCCATGCTGCATTATTGGCTATTTTGCCAATAGAGTGAGGATCCTTTGGATTTAGCAACACTGAAGTCAGAGTTTGTAGTGTGAGTTATTTTAGTAGACTGGTAGAGGGAGAATCCAGAATTAAGGGGGTTGAGGCAATATGGGGGCAATATGAGAAAACAGAGACAGTAATTGCAAATATTTCTTTGAAGAAGTCAGTAAGTCAAGCATAAAACTTGGATGCCACCAAAAACTGCTCCTCTCATTCACTTCCCAGGGAAAATCAGTCACCAAAATCTGGCAGCTCTACCTCTTCTTTTTCAGATCTGTCCCCACCATCTTTACCTCTCTTGATTTCTATGTGGCACTTCTCACCTGCAGCCTTCCTACATTGTTCAACAGCCACCAGCAAGACCTTTCTAAAATTACTACTCAAAACCCTTTCGTGTCTCCCCTGACCCTCAGTAATGGCTGCGCATCTCTCCAGCCTGCCCTCCTGCCCCACTGGTGCACCCCACTTTCTAGCACACTACTTGAACTTCCTTTAAGTGTCTTCTTTGCTTGGCATGTTCTGTTTATTTTCTGAAGGTGCCTTTAATCCTTCCCCTATCCCACTTCACTATGCAGATTTTTCCTCATCCATCAAAATTCAGCTCAGATTTCACCTCCTCCAGAAAGTTTTTGTGGCTCACCCCCACAGACTGTGCATGTTGTGTTCATCAATTTTAACATGAACTATTTGCTTGTTTGTCTTTCATGGCTTATCCCCAGAACTGTGTACGGAATCTGAGACTCATTGATATCCACACCTTGATTGATTGATCAACCATTGATATGTGCTGAAAGAATAAATGCATACTTTGGAGACAAAGGGAAAGAGATGCAGATAACCTATCACTCCCCCCTGCCATGCCCATCTTATCTATTCATGTATTTATTTACTTATATATATATATATTTTTAGTGTTAAACTTAGGTGAATTGAAAGGAGGGATAATCGGTCTTTATGTTTCAGGTAAATAATTTAATATTTCTAGGAATATCGATAAGAAGGCTTTCAAAGTAATTTTCATAACACAAGTTTTAGCTTATATAAAGTTTGTTAATCAATTAAGATGACATCCCAAAACAAATATTTGGGATTTCATCCTCTGCTGTCTTTTTCATGAATGTTGAAGATTTTTCTAGACATATGTAATTTTAAATCCTATTAAAATAAGGCCTCACAATTAATTCCATGCAGGATTAATTCCATGCAGGAATGTATACATAACTTTAACATATCCACGCACACAGAGTTTAATGGTTCCTGTGTAATTAAATAGGTTATGTAGGCAATATGAGGACTTGTGAATCAGTCTCCAGTTGTTACCATGGAAACCCAATTTTTAGAGTTGCTCCTCAGAGTGGTGTGATGCTGATTAAAGAGTTGAAGCACTTCATTTTAAAATTAGTCCAAAGAGTCAGCCAGGAGGAAGCTTCCGGGTGCTGGGCTGGGCTGGGCTGGGCTGCTCATGCAGGGCTGCCACGGCCCAGCCCACCACCCTTCTTTGCAACCTGTTTGATGGTAGGGGGCCGATAGGTGATTTATGACACGGCGGTTCTGGCCATCCTTGTTAACAGGTTCATGGTGATGCACCTAGCAGTTATAAAGTGCAGGGATGTACTGCCCTGCAGCTGGGGGTGCTCTGCCCAAAAGGGCTCGATGAGGATGATATCCTGGCACTGTACATTCTGGCACGGAATTCATAACCATTAAAATAAACTGCTGGGAAATTAATGGCTGTTGGATCTTTATGAACTTGCAGTGAAATATAGTATCACCTTCGTTAAAGTACTTTCCTGAAAAATGACGGTGAGAAAGATGTGATCAGCTTGACAGTGACACTAGGACAGGGCCCGTGGTTGCTGCTTTGATGACAGTAGCCACTGGGATTAAAAAACACACGCACCACCAGTGGTTTTTGCTTTAGAGAATTCTAAAGCCTAAATCTACTTGCTAATTGCAAATTCATACTTTTTAAAGCAAGGTGTTATTTTTAACCTCCCCTCTAAAACTGAAATTTTTAGACTCCTTTGTTAGAAAGACAGATGCAAAATGACTCCAGGATGATTGGAATTCAAAATAGTCTAAAACATGCAAAACCAAACCAAACAAAACAAAAAACCCTTTTGCATAGCTGATTTTTCTCCCTTACCTCTCTAAACCTTAGTCTCTTTGCTCTAAAATTTCAGTATTTGTTGCTATGAATCAAAGTAGTAATATTTGACAAACCATCAAAAGAGAAGTTAGTTCTTCATAGTTTTAAAGGAATATAAAACTATGTTTCACAAAGCATCCAGGGGTGTAAAAGTATAATGCCCATTTCATTGAACATGGTTGGAAAGACCAAGTCAGTTAAGAATCTTTTCTATACAATGTTTCTCAACTTGAACCAAGCTGTCAAACAAACAAATAAACGGATACAGGTGTGTGTGAATGTTTATAAATAAAGATAGAGAATGCATCCATGCTGAGGCACTTGCCACCAGTAAAGCAGAGTAGGTTGAATTGTATTCAGCTGAAAACATACTGAACTCTGAGTTAAATTCATTCATTTATTCGTTAACTATTTAAACAATACTATTTCTCTGTAACATGGTAGGGATGCCAAGTTGAAGTACCTTTGCACACATACCCACCTTTATCTTAACACACAATTTTTGCCTCTCCTACCCACTGATGATGGAAACTGTGATTCCTGTGTTGAAATGAAAGATGTTTTGGTTCTAAGGTCTAATAATTACCTGCATTCTATGGCTGATCGATCAATTTCAATGATGATTAAATGAAAGAAGCTGTAGTTTCCTATTTTTTTTTTTTTTGCTTTACTCTGCTCAAAAGCATAGTGTTTTCCAATTAAAGATCAACAAAATCATTTTTAATGATTTTTAATCTTTGGATAAATAAAAATGAGAAGTTCCTTATTTTTGTTCCTCCTTTAGTCTTCATTTTTGGCACTAAAAATTTCCTTTTGCAAATCTTTTTCCAGGAGGTAGCTAGCACCTGTGTGTTTCAAGTGCATCTATTAATTTGTTGCTTTTTCTTCCTTTGTTTCTCCTCCAGGTTTGCTGTCCCCCATCACATCAACAGTAACAGCACGTCATTTCAGATATCAAGGCGGGATCATGCTTTTGGCAGGTGTCTCTGGCCATTCCTTATGCAGTGTTCTTTTTTCTCTCAGAGCTGGTAGATTCCCATTACCTTCATGAGAAATTCACATTTATAAATATGTACCACATGCCTTTCTTTTTTTTTTTTTTTAAAGATCTCATTTATTTATTTGAGACAGAGAGAATGAGAGAGACAGAGAGCACATGAGAGGGGGGAGGGTCAGAGGGAGAAGCAGGCTCCCTGCCGAGCAGGGAGCCCGATGCGGGACTCGATCCCAGGACTCCAGGATCATGACCTGAGCCGAAGGCAGTCGCTTAACCAACTGAGCCACCCAGGCGCCCCACATGCCTTTCAAATGGCCCTGTCCACCAACAAGCAGAACCAGGATGAATTAGCAGCTTACTCTGTGTGGCTTTTTACCAAAATCCTTATTTGAGCCCCAGCTTAATGACTTAAGACATAGTAGTGATAATAGTATTCATTAAACTAGGCTGTTGAGAAGATTGGATAAGAAAACTTATATGCTTGGCTAAACAAATATTTGTTTCTATCTTTATTTCTCCTTGCTCTCCTTTTTCTTTATTTCTGTAAGCAATGTAGTCTTCTTTTTACCCACGCTAAGAGCTCAGGATAGGCTTGGCATGGCAGCTCAAACCAGATAGCACCTATATTTTTATGCATCACTGTGGTTGGTGGGTTGGCATCTTGTCTCAGTTGCAAAACAATTCTCTAGTTCTGGGCATTTTTACCCTTTGAAGAAAGAAGAGGGCAGTGAAAAAAGGAGGATCTAGCTGCATGTGTCCCCTTTTATTTACTTATTTTTTTTCTTATTTTGAAAAAAATCTCAAGCCCACAGAATAGTTGCAAGTGCAGTACAAAACTCTTTTTCTTCCCCTGAACCACTGGAGAGTAAGTTGCTAATATGAAGCCCCATCATCTCTAAATACTTTAGTATGTACTTCCTACAAACAAGGACATTGTTCTCTGTAACCACTATCTAACTATCATAATCAGGAAATTAACACAGGACATATCACTACCATTTACTTGTCAGATTCTGTTAGAGTTTTACCAGTTGTACCAATAACATCCTTTATGGTCAAGGGATCCAGTCCAGTATCACATGCTGTATTCAGTTTTCATGACTTGTTGATCTTCTTCAGTGTGGAGCAGTTCCTCAGTCTGTCCTTGACTTTTTTGATCTTGGCACTTTTGAAGACTATAGGCCTGTTATTTCGTAGAACATCCCTCAATTTGATTCTGTCTGATGTTTCTTCATGATTAGATTCAGGCTATGCATTTTTTACAGAAATACCTAAGAAATATTTTCACTTCTATAATTTTGATCTGTACCATTATAGTGATACCAGTGACATGAAGGTTGGTGAACTTGATCAAAGTGGTGTCGGACAAGCTTCTCCACAGTGAAGTTATTCTTTCTTCCTCTGAGTTAGAGTATTGAGTTAATGAGTATCTGGGAGAAGGTAGTTTGAGACCATGTTTGTATCCTATTTCTCATCAAATTTTCAGTGTATTTCATTTATTTATATAAGTATAGTTTTCTATTTTATCCAATGGGCTATAATCCATTATTATCATTATTTAGTTGATGCTTCAATTGTCCCGTATTTGGCCAGTGAGAACCTTTTCAAGTTGGCTCCTGTGACCTTTGGATATGACTTCATCATTCTTTGAACATGTCTCTACTTTTTCTACTTTCTGGAAAAACATGTTCTGGAATCATCTTGTATTTTCCTTGCCCCAGTCCTAGGATCAGCTATTTCTCTCACAAGCCCCAGGGTTTCTAAATGGAAATTTGTTTGGAAACTTTGATGTGGTCATTTGCTGTGCTTTCTTGTTACTTGGAAATTACTGTTCCCAGGATCTTTCAGGGACTAGAGCTAGATAATTGTTGCAAACTGAATGTTTGTGTCGCCCCAAGACTCTCATGTTGAAACCCTATCCCTCAGTGTGATCGTATTAGGAGGTGGGGCTTTTGGAGGTGATTAGGATTAGATGAGGTCATGAGGGCAGAGCCTTCATGAATGGAACTTGTGCCCTTATAAGGTCACCAAAGAGCTTGCTTCTCTGTGTCACCACCATGTGAAGATACAATGAGAAGTCAGCAGTCTGCAACTCAACCATGAACCAAGAAGTCACCAGAACTCAACCATGCTGGCATCCTGGTCTCGGACTTCTGGATTCTAGAACTGTGAGAAATAAATTTCTGTGGTTTATAAGCCACTCAATCTACAGTACTTTGTTACCACATTCTGACTTGACTAAGAAAATAATACAGGTATATATGTGTACCTGTGGATATATGCATTTCTGCACACACACTTGCAACTATATTTATACTTCTATCTATCTATCATCTATCTATCATCTATCTATTGAAAACCACATGTTCACACCAGTGCCTCCAATTTCAGTCCAAAGTTACAGACTTATTCTAGTTTTCTCTCTTTCCATAATTTCCACTCCCATCTCCAACAGTGAGATACTTGGCTCCCAACATTCTTGATATATTTACTTACTGATCAGTCCTCTTATAGGTAACCAATCTGAGATGATACCCACCCCACACAGATGCTCTCCTTACACTGTTTGGGTCCAGATGCTGCATATTGGGCCACTCTCTCACTCTGATGGCCTCCTCAGTCCCGTGGGCTCCTGCACTTGCCTGCCCCTCCATATGAGCTTCCATACCCTTCAAGCTCTGTTACCTCCTCTAAGTTGTTCTCCCTCCCCTTTACAATTCTGTCTTGCCCTGCCTCACCTAATGCTTGGGGGACTAAATCGTTTACGAAGGGAAGGAAGGGAAGTGAAGGAAAGCAACAGAAAGGAGATGAAAGGAAGAGAAAGGGAAGGAGAGCAGGAGAAGGGGAAGATGGGGAGGGAGAAGTACAGCTCTGTCTACTTTCTCAGTTCCCTGCTTCCACTCCCAGGATCCCTCCCTGGGTTTGCACCGATTATGCCACAGGAGGCTTTCAGCCTCGCGTAATCTCATGCTTTTATACAATCGGAAGCCTCTCTTTCTCTGCCACTGGTTTATTTGTTTCTATTTTCTCCACTCACATTCTGTTCAAAGTTTGACTTGTTTGGGAAATAATAATAATAATAATAATAATAATAATAATAATAATAATATAAGTGGATGGTTCATAATATTCTTTTCCAAGTGCGGTTCCTCCTCATCCTTATATTTATTCTCATTGGTTTGACCAAATAAGTTAATAGGACAAAGGTATATAAAGAGATCAAGTGGTTAAAAGTCGATCTTATAAAAAGGCATTTCGACTACTCAGGATGTGTTTAGGCTACTTAAACTCCTTTACTAAGGAGAGCTGAGAAAATACTTCTTTAACTCTTACAGATATTCATCCCAGAAAATGGAAAAAAAAAAAAAGAAATGTCTGAATGGGGCACATCACACTCCCTGGGCACTAGAGAGTGGGTAGAAATGAGTTGTTGTGACTTTAGCATAGCCCTGTTCATCAGTCTTGAATAAAGCTGTCTCTCAGATAGATTACACTGATTTAGAGGAAGACACTCACTGGTAATTTCAAATCGGGAAAATATGAAAACTTTAGAAAGATGAATGTTTTTAATCTGTTGTTAATGAGACAAGACATAGCTTTAGATTAGACGGGGACCAGAAGGAATAAACTTTGGCCAGAGGCAGCCTGGTTCAGAGAGGCCATCCAGGTGTCTGGGGGTGACGCCAACCTTCTGGGAACACTTACACCTCTGTAGGCTTGTCTCCACTATATTAAAGGAGGATGGGGTAAGAATTGAGGCCACTTGCCCAAACACTCAGCTTTTTGTAAAGCTTTTACCTCGAAACTCTTTTTAAAATTTAACTCATAAAATTTCAAGTTTTGTTTTCTACAGGAGGCCATTTCTGGATTATTTCCATGTCACACACGGATATTTAAATGCAGGAGAGAAAAACACACCCTTAAACATGTGAGAATGAGGGGAAGGAAGACATTCTCCTTCTGGGATTGTGCCAAGCTGGGGCCAACCTTAGAGTACCTGCATTTGTTGCTTCCTCAGCTGGAAAGCCTCAAAGAAAATGTCACCTCTTCAGTGAAACCTCTTTGATTGCCTAAACTGAAGTCCCTTAATGTTACCCTCACAGAGCACTTTCCACCTTAGGACTTACCACTATGTGTTATATTCCTGTTGATGTATTTATTTTTTGTCTATTTTCACGCACATGAATGTAAGTACTAAGTAAACAAAGACCTTGACTGTCATGTTTATTGTTGTATTTGAATGTCTGACACATCAATATGTAATCAATAACTATATTTTTTTAACAATGAATAACAAGGAAGCAATAGTGACTGGATAGGGTGAAATCTATTTAGTTGAATCACACCAGACCTAAGAGAAAATAGCAGGGATATAACATGAGCTATAATAGCTGTTTAAGTAAGTCTTAACAAAGTAGTTCAAGAGTATAATTTACTTTACATTGACCAGTCGAATGGAATAACAAGCTGCTCTCTAATTGAATGGCGTTCAATCAATATGGTTCCTTATGACTAATTAAATTAATTTTTTAACTTTAAGTGTCTAGTAGACATTTAATATGTTTAAGATGTTCTCTCCATAATGCACTGTAGGTCATTCTCTCAACACTCATGGAACACTAAGTATCTGCTGGGCTCCATTCAAGGCACTGGGAATGCAATGAAGAACTAAGAAGCATTTGCTTCTCTCGAAGAACATCGTCTAGTGTCTAGAGTCTAGAGGAGGATATATATCATGAAAACAGAGGAGAGCCATGTCCTGGGTGCTAAGAAATTGCCAAAAAGAGCGTACTGTGAGAGCACATTGGCAAGGCATAAAGGTCACAAAGACTTCTGTGAGAATGTACAATCTAAGATAAATAACTTTGCAGGAGGCTACAGGTTAGTTCATCAGAAGGATGATTGATGAAAGGGGCCAGTAATCCAAATATGTATAAAAAGAAGTAAAAGATTCCAACGTCACTTAGAGAAGCTTAAGAACATCTGTATATTTGTGTAACAGACCATGAAAGGATGCAAAAAGCAAACCCTACTCATCCAAATGATTGTGCTGGTCCTCCCCTAGAAATGATTTTGTGCATCACTGCATTTACCAAGGGTTAGTGAATTAGCCTTTCTTACTATACAGGAAAATAAATTCTCAATTGGGTCACATGAAAGACCAACTAAGTTCACTTGAGAATTTTGTAGTGCCCCCAAAATGTAGGTGATTTAAGAAAAGCACCTAATTTTGAGAATCTTTTTCTTTTATTCATTGGATATTGTCTGCTTTCTGGCAGATGCTGGAAGGAAGGTGGTTGATGCTGAATGTAGGACGGAGAATAAAATGGATGGAATGCATACTGCTGTGGAAGTTGAAGCCTGTGCATTTGGAAGCATTTCTGGCAAGGGCTCTGGCATTGTTCTGCAGGGTACTGTCAGCACCAGCAATGATGAAGTTCCTCCCATGGCCTTATGGGCAGTTGACATCAAGGAGGCAGGCAAAACAGACATGGTAGATTCCATGCCATAGCTATGGCATAAAGCCTGGGAGCACATGTGATGTCCCCCTTAGTGTTTCTTGGAAATACTCAATGACTTCACAGTGGGGTGACTATGTAGTGGAGATGGCTGAGGTTCTTATAGGCAAGAGCAAGAACGGATACATTAGTAAGTATTAAGTGTTGAGTATTGACTATCGATGTTAAGGTCACTTCATTCACATCCACAGGTTTGTAAGGCAAGGTGGTCTGTGGATTATTCTTGTGACCAGGTTGTGATGAATCCTGAAATTTCTGTGTGCTGTGACACTGTGGGTAAGGATAGTATTATTGTCAGACTCTCAATCATAGGCACCTTTGCTGGATTCTGGTGCATGATGCTGGTGCATTTTACCCAGGGGAGTTGTGTGCTCATTCTCTGGGTCGCAGTAGACAGATATCTCTCCTCCAGAGTAGCAATGAAAGTAACCTACTGACTCTGCTGATCCATTCAGGTTTGTGGCTAGTCACAAGATAGTAAAGGTTCACATGCACAATTTTAGAGCTTTAAAATGAAACAAGACTGAACAAGAGATGATGTAAAACACACAAATGTTGGTGATAGTATCTCCCTTTCTCTTGAAAGCCAGAAGGGAAAGAATGTTTCTAAACAATAATTTAAAATTTGAAAGTAAGTTGAGGAGTGCTGGAGAAGTCCCAGAGAGTGTCATTCAAATTTTACTTTATAAACTTTAAGAAAAAATAAGTGGTGTGATAGAAAACTTCTGAAAAGGTATTGAAAGGAGGCTATTGGTGTGATTTTATTTGATTGCTTGAATTAAAATTAGCTTACTTAAGAGCTCTATTATTTATATAGCTTATGCCCATTAGTTCAACCTTACTTGTCACTTATCTATCCTGTCTTTTGCTGAAAAGGTTATTGAAAATAAGCTAATTCATTTTAACAAATGCTTTATGCTTTCAGGAATTTAAAGAAACCCACTTTCATTAAATGAAAATGTTATTATTATTGCACCTATAATCATTTCTGTCATGGGAAAATGGTGTTTCTTCAAATACCTAATGAGATCTGTGTAGGTGTTTGTGTATTTGCCATAAATCTGTACCCACACAAAGTTCATTCTGCTGCACAACAATAAATCATCTCATTCAGGTGGCATTGAGCTTTGACTCAGGAATACTTCTCACTTCTCTTTCCAAAATCAAAGTAACACTTTCGTTTGCACGGCCATATGCTATCTTTCTCAGCTGTTGAACTGCTTATTTTATATATATATATATATATATATATATATATATATATATATATATATATATGGTCCTTGTCCTTCTGTTATCTCAAAGACATGATAGAAACTGGAGCATGGAAATGTAACTCCAACTTATATAAAACCACTGAACAGGTTGCTTTAAAGCGCAAGGGGGAGAGGGCTTATTCTGAAGTCAAGATTTATCATCACACGGAGGCCTCTGGCAGACCTTGCTGTCATACAGTATTTGCATTTAAATAAGGTGAAGTTTTCCTTCCATGAGGTTTATAATCACTGCAATTTTTAATTGGAGCCTTCTTCAGTACAAATGCATACATACTATACATATATAATTTTCCTCCCACAAATTGAGTATTCTAGGGATACAAACACTTGCTTTCCCAAGATGGTGGAAGGAGAGTCAGTAAACAAATGTTTATGATTATTTGTTCCAAATACCTGGATTTTGGGATGTGAGAACTTAAATTCTGGTTTCTGCTTAGCCAGTTACTTGACTATAACTGTGGGGCAGTCCTTCAATTCCTTGAAAATTCCAAGCTCCCATTTATAAAATGATGGAGTTGGAATGATAGTAATTGTGAGTCAAATCATTGATTGAGCTATTTTTACATATCTGAAAAGTTGGAACTATAAAGGCTGAGAACCTTGATAACAAGTAGATGGGTAACAACACTCCTTTTCAGTCCCCTCATGGACAACCTCCAGTGAGGGTAGTTTGTACTTGGCCACTCTCTGTCTATTCTCAAAGCAACACATTCTTCTATAGCTACTAAGTTCAAGAGAAACTCCGTGTGCCCGGGTTGTTGACAACATGTTGCGGTACAAATGGTGACATGTAGATATTTGAACATATTAAATTTTAATTTTATTATGGAATGCCTAGGCAATATTTTTATTAAAAGCTAAACATATCTGATATTTTGAACACATTTTGAAAATTTCAATATATGGCGGGGGGAATCGGAGGGGGAGACGAACCATGAGAGACTATGGACTCTGAGAAACAAACTGAGGGTTCTAGAGGGGAGGGGGGTGAGGGGATGGGTTAGCCTGGTGATGGGAATTAAAGAGGGCACGTATTGAATGGAGCACTGGGTGTTATATGCAAACAATGAATCATGAAACACTACATCAAAAACTAATGATGTAATGTATGGTGATTAACTTAACAAAAGAAAAAAAAATATGTGGAAGAAATCTTGAGGCCAGGCTGTCTAGCATAGTGACTATCATATAAATACAGAATAAAATTTCTGAAAATTGTTAAAATGTCCTTCTTCTGCAATTTAAATACAAAATAAAATTTCTGAAAATTGTTAAAATGTCCTTCTTCTGCATTTGACTATATTTGTTATTGTCAACAGGGTTTAAGAGATAAGATTTATTTAGAAATCTACCGAAATATTCTTATGCCCTGCAAAGTGACTCTATGAAAATACATATCTAGCTACTGCATTCACTAACTATGTGTAGCTACAGAGTTCCTTTTCTTAGTTTCCCGCTCTTTATTCACAGTCCAGGGGAATAACTCAAGGCGAGGCAGTATATGGCATTTCATGCCCTCACAGGTATGAAGCATTTTCCATGAAAAAAATTGGCAAGTTCAGCTCCCGATTCAGTCACACAAGTACTTTCCCCCTAAACAGTGCTTTGATTGCAGCCAAATTTCTTTATGCATCCTTCCCATTCTCCACACAGACTATTAAAGATCATGCTCAAGGTTTAAAATTTAATAAAATTAATAATCTCTGCTCAAGGATACTCTTAAGCGAAACTGGCTTATTTTTTAACTCAAGTACAGTTGGTTGCACTGCTTTGATTCAGGCTAAGCTACCAGCGCAGTTTTCACCATCAGTGCAAGTGTCAACATGGTCAAAGTGACAATGTCATCGGATTATCATGAAAATAGTTTTGACCATCCAAGTTCTCTGGAAGTGTCATGGGGGACTCCAGAGAGTTGCTGACTACATTTTGATAACTACTAGGTTTCTTTTTTGGTGTCCTTTTGTTGGACCTCTCAATCAATGATATATTCATAACAGATTTTAGAAACTTTCCTTTCTTTCCTGTGTTCTGGACCACTTTGAGTAGCACTGAAATCTGTACTTAAAAGTTTGGGAAGAAACACCTATAAACAACTCTACCTACTGTCTTTTGGAAAGATGTCATTTTATGATGACTGACTCTGCTTTTTTTCCAGAGCAACTGATATCTGTATATTTCCTAATTCTTATGGGGTTTCTTTAAGTAATATATATTCTCCTAGAAAACCATTTCATTCAGTTTCTCCCCTCTCACCATTTTTTTCATTGAATTAATCCAAAGTGGATTATATTAATACTTTCATTGTTGGTGTTTCCTTTTTATCATTTTTATAGTGAGTTGGGCTTTTTTTTCTCCTTTTTATCTTATTTGGTTGAGCCTATTGATTGCTTTGTTATTCTTTAAATAAACATTACTTGCTTTTAAAAACAATCCTACCATTTTAATGCTTCCAATTAACTGCTTCCTAAATTCTTCCTTTTTTAAAAAAGGTTTATTTATTTATTTTAGAGAGAGAGAGAACATACGTGCACACGTGTGTGCACACGTGGGCTCACGCCAGCAGGGGGAGGAGCAGAGGGAGAGGGGAGAATCTCAAGCAGATTCCCTGCTGAGTGCAGAGCCCCCAAGCTGGCTAGATCCCAAGATCTTGAGATCATGACCTGAGCCATAATCAGGAGTCATACTACTGACTGAGCCACCCAGCGCCCCCTAAATTCTTCTTTTTATAAGTTTGTTCGATTGTTCATGCTCTAAGCTCTTTATTTAGATGTTTAATGTATTTATTTAAAAGGATATGGATTTTCTTTGTAGCCTTGTTTTAACTAAAACATATGCTGTTATTTTGTTTTTTATGTTCTCTTGGACACTGGACTTACTCCAATATCTCCCATTGTGGCTGGGCGGAGGGTGATGGTAGTAAACTTTGTAGGTAGTAGGTTTTGTTTATTTTTTGGTTGGTTGTTTCATCTTAAATTCTAGTCTTTTTGCACTGTGATTGTGAAAGCTGATATATATATATATATCTTATATATATACATGATATGTATATACACACATATGATGCATATGTACGTATAAATATCACATATATGTAAAACACACATATATTATTTTTTTACCTATTATAATTATCTCTGTGAATACGTCTGTGCCTTAAAAAGAAATTGTCATTTCTGTTTCCAAGATAAGAAGTGTGATGTATGTCAGTTAGGTCCACTTTAAAAATCATCATGCTATTTATGTTTTCTATTTTCTTACTAATTTTGTGTCCACTTGAAGTATCATTGACTGTCAGAGTGAACTAAAGTTTTTTACTATTAATATAGTTCAATTTCTCCTTGTGTTTCATGTATACTAACACAGTGCTATTTGGTATAGATACATTCATACTGCAAGATATTCATGAGGTTTGAAACTGGAGTCTAATCTCCATCTTGCTTAATGGTTTTCTCCCTGAATTCAGTCTCATCTGTTAAAATCACAACATCTGATTTCTGTTTACATTTGCCTAGTATGTCTTTCCAGTTCCTTAGTTTTCAATCTTTCCAAGTAACTTGCTTCTTCAGCTTCATAGTGACATAAGAAATAGCTTTCTAAGTAAAATTGCTTTGCTACCTACTTTTATGTAACCCATAGTTGAGAACTTTTTTTCTTTTACTACTGTGTTTAATGTGTCTATATTTTTATATAAACAAGAGGCTTGGTTTTAGTTCTGTTATTATAGTTTATATTATGCTTTCTATTTTCCCAGCTTGTATGTGAGTAGCTTGTAAAGGAGATTTTAAAAATAATTTTGAAATTTATATCTTTGTCTAATGATTTTGTTTTCATTTTTATTTTTTAATCATGAATCAATTGGTTTCCTACTGAAACTTTGCTGAACAATGATGAAGTTGGTATGTTTTCTCCTTTCCCTTTCCCAGAATATTTTCATTAAATCATATATTTCATATTTATTTCCTATTTTAAACATACTTCTACATCTTTCTTAATAATTTTAAATGCTCTCTATTGATCCTTTTTTTGGCAGAAAAATTATGGAATTGGTACACTTATTACCTTATTGCCTCTTCCCTTCTTGACTTTTGTCAGCTGTTTCAATTCTACCAAGATTTTATGCTACTTATGTTCTAGCACAATGATCACCGTATTTGTTTCTGTCTTAATCCTAGAATTAAACAGTTTCAGTATTTAATATCACTTCTTTTAAGATTGTTTATCAGTTTTTGGTTGACTGAAGTGTATTTTTCAGTACTTTCTTTGAGAGGGCACACGGAATCTGTGATACATGAGTTCTTGCCTATTTATATATGTTTTCCTTTTGACTCTATTCTTTTTTTTTTAGGATTTTATTTATTTATTTGTCAGAGAAAGACAGAGAGAACACAGAGGGGGGAGCAACAGAGGGAGGGGGACAAGCAGACTCCCCGCTGAGCAGGCTTGATCCTAGGACCCTGGGATCATGACCTGAGCCGAAGGCAGAGGCTTAACCGACTGAGCCACCCAGGTGTCGCTTTTTGATTCTGTTCTTAAACATTTTTTTTTTCCTGGGCAAAAAATTCTTGAGTTTTGTTTTCTTTTCTTGTTGGCTTTGTGAGGTATTACTCATTTTCTTCAAAGTTGACTGTTTTGTGGAGAAACCAGACACCAGCCAGTTTGACAATGTTTTCTACACAACAGATGCATGCCATAATCATTTGCCTGTTCAACCACAACATTTTTTTATTATCTGTGATGTCCAGTAAATATTCTAAGAAATGTCTCGGTAGTGATCATTCTACATTTTTGGGATATAGTGTACCCTTTAAATCTTTAGATTCAAGTTCTTTTTGTTTGTTTGTTTCTGGAATAATTTCTTGAATTATATATTTGACCAATTTTATTCTGTTCCATTATTTTTAACTTTATTCTAGGACTTCAATTATTAAGCTTTTGCATTTCTTGGACTTATATTCCATATATAATGTTTTCACCATAATCCACTTAAAAACTTGCCTCATTTCTTGTTGTTCACTTTAGTCAAATGCTGGCCTTAACGTCTCTTCCTATGTTGCCAGCAAGACCTCTTTCTTCAGAGTAGATTCCAATGTGGGTTTCTTTTCTGGCATGGTTTTGTTTTTCTCTTCCATTTCTTTAATGAGATTATATATATATATAACAGATTATATATATAATATATATATATATTATATATATATAATATATATAATATATATATAACAGATTATATATTCTACTTTTCAATAACCTCACCATATTGTCCTGATCATTCTTAGTTTGATCTTTAATTCTTGTATTATAGAAGAGACTATTCCAGTAAGTTTTAAAAATATAATTTCAAAGCTATATGTTCTGGTACAGTTTTCTTCTGTACCATACCAATTTGAGCAACTTTAAAACTGTTAACATTCATTATTTACCATTTGACTTTTTCTGTTTCTTTTTTTAAATTTGTTTTTAGTATGTTGTTTTGATTCTTTTGATTAGTTGTCTTTCAATGAGGTTCATATTTCCTGAAGTAGCTATTTGAGGGCCATCTTATGGACAAATAGAGATTTTCCTTACAGCACCAGTTCTTAGGGCACTATTTCCAGTTTATTACTCACTAGTCAACTGGGACTAGACTCCAGGGCTACTCACATTGCTGGGTCTCATATTGTCTCCTCCATCATGTCTGCTTAAGTAAGGGCTATCTGTGTATTTTCCTGCTCGGTTCCAACTCAGCTTTTCCTCATAACCAAACCAGAGGTGGTGAGGCTTTCCACAGCAGCAGCCTGCTCACATGTTCTCCATGCGGCCAATAACATTTTATTGGCTTTGCACCGTAACAGTTTTAAAACATGGCTGCACATTCTTTGATACTCCTCTCATCAAAAAAAAACCAAAAACAAAAACAAAAAAACTTTGAGGTTTCACTTAAATCTGGGCAGGTGTGTGACTGCTTGACTAATAGAGTTCAGAGAAAGTGATGCTATATGACTTCCGAGGCCTGGTCGAAAAGGCCATCTGTCTTCTGCCGTGTTTGCTGGGACACTTGTTCGCAGAACTCTGAACTGAGATGTAAGAAGTCCAGCTCCTCTGAGGTCACCATAGTGGAGAAGCTGTCTCAGGCACAAGTGTAGACAGTCCCAGCTCGTCACAAAGGCACCAGACATGAGAGTGAAACTATTTCAGACATGCCAGACCTTTCACCAGTTGGTTACCATTGAGTAACCTCTGTCAAGGTCAAGTGAAATAGAAAAATAACTCAGATGTATACTGCTCAAGCTGTCGACCAACAAATTCATGAGATATAATAAAATGGTTGTTGTTTTAAACTGCTAAGTTTAGCTGGAATGCACATCTTTGTGGTGCTTGCTTGGAGAAGGGCACTTGGTCTGATTTTTGTGAGGTTTGTAGCTACACGCCTCCTTGAACAATGTCTTCTTACACCACGTTAGACCTTTAGATCTTCTAGAAGCCACTTTCTTGTTATTTATATTGAGGTCTTACCAATCCCATGGTTTCACGGAAAGTGGAGTTTCTATATTTCATTTTCACTTTCACTTTTGGGTGATTATTGAAGAAGGAGAAATCTACATTTGTGTTATGAAATTGGAACTAAAAATCTCAGCCAACAAATTATATGGAGGGCAGAACTGTGACTAGCTGTTCTAGATGTGTGAGGCTTCTAATAGAATTCTCTACCAGAACTAATAATGAAAAAGCCCAAGTCCAGAGTGGGAAGTGACTTTTCTAAAGATATAAAGCTAACTGGTATTAAATTTGGTAAAATTTCCAAATTTCTGATCCTTTCTTTGCTTTATTCATTATGCTATAAACACTATAAAATGTCAATAGTGCCAAGAATTCCAGATTCAGTATTTGAAATTCATAAAGATACTTTGCTTTCTCAAGTAACAGGAAAATTGAAATTTAAAGGATAAAGTACAGTGCATTAATATATGACATTCTATAAATAAACTTTCTTTTAGAAAAAATAAAGAAGGTATCCAAGTTTAACAACTCCTGAAATGGCTTAACAGACTGCTATATATTTAAATGAAGTCAGATGTACGAATAATCAGGGACTTCCCCAAACATTCAAGTGGTAATCAGTGAACAAAGAACTCATTTTTATTCATGTAGTAATGTGATTTTTTTTGTGTCAATTGATTTTAAATGTCAGTTTGGCACAAATGTCTTCATTTATATATGATAAATTTTCCTATTTATAATCCATGAAAGAAAAATAAAAATAGATTTTGTTAATTTCAGAAGGGTTTATATTTTATTAAAATATGTACATTTAATATTCTAATTTGCATTTCTCATAAAAAATAAACATTAAATCAAGGATTGATTTCAATATAAAATTATATTAGTGCCTAGTAGTGCTAAAAATCCTGGGAGTGCTCAGTAATTTTTGTTGGTTAATGATAACTGTAATATATATCACAATTGATTTGATTGGTGGAGGCATTTGTTTATTATGTTGTAGGTATTGTCCTAGTGGCTGGTATTATAAAACCAGTGAACAGAGATCCTTGCCTTAGACAAAGTTTCAAATTACTAGAGCATAATAAATTTACAAACTTAATTTACATTTTTGAATGTGACTTTGTAAGAGCATTGTGCCAAATTGCAATTGGCAGAAGGAAGTGATGAGTGGGGAGACCGACAGTGAATTCAAGGTTTCCTTCTTGGGGAATGGTGACTTGGGACAACATTAAGCAAAAAATTCAAGAATTCAGAAGAACTCGGTTTTATGGGAAATTCCCCTTTGGATAGTTTTAAATTCCTGTTAGATACTTGGTAGGCAATTTGTAATATGAATTTCTAGTTTGATAGAGAAGAGATTTGAATTGGAGATACGGTTATTCAAACTGCTAGAGGTAAAGAAACGCCACAGGTCCTCTAAATAAACTTATAAGAGGACAAAGGATGGAACCCAGGGGAAGCACAAAAGCTGAGGGAGAGTTAAATGGACTGTTAAAGAGATCTTAGATTTATTTATTCATTTATTTACTTATTTAAAAGATTTTTATTTATTTATTTGACAAAGAGAGACACAGTGAGAGAGAGAACACAAGCAGGGGGAGTGGGAGAGAGAGAAGCAGCCTCCCCGCGGAGCAGGGAGCCTGCTGCGGAGCTCGATCCCAGCACCCTGGGATTATGACCTGAGCCGAAGGCAGACGCTTAACACTGAGCCACCCAGGTGCCCCAGAGAGATCTTAGATTTAAATATCAGATGGTTCTGATGGATTTCTGCTGAGTGGTGAAGCCTGAAGTCAAAATGTAATGAATTAAACTAAGGAATGAGTAGGAGTTAAGGAATTAGAAATGAAAACAAGAGTTTTGGCCATGAAAATATAGGGGGTTGGCTATCCAAATGCCATTACCAATCTCTGTTTCCCCTAACCACCTTCTACTCTTACTGGAAAAGACAGTAACAGATTTTCTACTAGGCTTTGCAGAGGATGCTATTGAATGGTAGCTATATTTTCCATTTTGAAGATCAGGAAATTGAGTCTTAGGGAAAGTGAAGTGATAAAGTGGAAAAAAGGTATATTGGGAGAAGGGTTGCCAACAGTATGTTCTGGTCTGCTTCCAAAACCTTTTCATTTCCCCTGTGACACGATGCCTCAGAGATGTGACAGAAGGACAAGGTGATAGTGAAATGAAGAGGCTGGGAGACACTGTAAATACTTTTTGTTTGTTTGGTTGGTTTTTATAAGCTGAGGGCAAGGAATTGGGGATTTGTGGAATACTGATGGGGAGAAGGTAGGGATAATTCATAGAGTACAATTAATCCAAACTACAGTAGGAGATGAAATCCATAGCTCCTGTGAGAGAATAATGTTGCACAGCATTGGTATTTCCTGACTTGAGGCGGAAAGGAAGAGGGAAGAATAAGTACTAAAGTAAGTAAATCTAAAAGCGATACAGAAAGAAGCAGAAAGAAATTGTCCTGATAACTTCCTTCTCTGAAATAAGACCAGGGCTACACACTGACAGTGAATGGGAGAGTGTGGGTGAGGCATGGATTAGGGTTTGAAAAGGGAAGTGAATGTTTGGAGGAGCGGCAATCCTGGGGTCTGGGAGGGTCATCTGACCAGGGATCTTCAAAGAACTACTGAACAGAACCAAGAGTTTTGGTGAACCTGGGGGTGATTAACTATATTCCACATCAACTTTAATATGGCTTGAAATCCTGAGTTTGCCTTTGAATTATTACTTCTCTCTAGATATAACCAATTTGTTACTGAGTCCTGTCAATTTTCCAACTTATTTCTCAAATACTCCTTTGTCATCATTTTTTAAGGACCTCAAAATAAGAAATCGTGTTTGTAGAAATCATTACCAATTATTTCAATATGCTTATTGGAAAATGCTTAAGTATATTCCCAGATTATATATCAATCTATAATTCATATATATAAAAAAAGAAAGATACTCAAATACGTAAAAGTTCAAAACTATATACCCAATTTCAGTTTGGTATTTAAGAAAAAAAATTTGAAGTTAGAATTTGGGCAAATCTATTTGAGGCTCTCCTTTCAATACTACTAGCTCTACAGACTAGTTTAAGGTAAGTTACTTAACTTCTCTAGTTAATTAGTTCCTTAATCTGTAAAATTAACACACTCACCTCTGTTGTGAAGATGAAATGAAAAAATGCACATATTTAGCAAAGTGCCTGAAGTGTTGTAAGATATATATGTCTGTATATTATATATGTATATATAATTAATTTAAACATGACTAGAATGTATACTTCAATCAACTGAGAAATGAAACAGAATTACTAATTCAAAAAAGGAAAATTACAGTATAAAAGGACTTGCAGTGAGCATTGAAATCATATAAACATAGAAAGAAGGGTAAATAAAGTTTAAATATCATTACATGAGAGAAAGCAAATGTTTCTCTGAAATCACTGATGCTCACATTCCAGTCCATCAGTATTCCATTCTTTTAGCTAGAATTAACAACTGTTCTTATTATACTAGCGCTTTGCTCTTAGTGAATTGATTTCGTTTTTTTCCCCCTCTACATTACGTATTTTATATCCCCATCATGTCTTCTCTGTTATTTGTTATAGATTTCATGATCCATCTTTTCAGCAATTTTCTTGGGAATATCTGAAAGTCTCTACTCCACTTTCTTTCCATCTTGGCCCTTTGACAAAAGTACCAGCCCTGGATTAATGAATATAATTGTTTTTAGCTTCCATTGATATCTCTAGGAATTATAACTGCGTGCTATAGGAGAAAATGTGCAAGCAAACTGATTGATTCTTCTGTTAATCAGACTTTATTCAGGTCCTAATGTCTAGCAGGCAATCTGATGCTTTCTCTGGTCAGCTTCCTCTCCAGTTCACCACGAAGGCAAATTTAAACTTTCTTCTCCTCAAACCTTCAGTCCTTTGCTTCAGTCCCTTCTTATTCACTCTCAAAAGCTTTACTTAGAAAGTAGATAGGAGTATCCTCATTATTTCACCAATAAATCTAAATTTTTCTGCTTCAACACCCACCTTTACCTTTCTTTGTCAAATTATAATGATAGAGGTATTTCTAGAAAATTTACTTTCCCAACGGGGAAATTATCTAATTATCTATCTCAGGGTTCTTCTCTTCTGCTGATTCCTTTCATTTCAGTTGAGCTTAAATTTGCTAAGTCTCTCATGTCTTAAAAGAAAGAAACAAAATAAAATATTTATATACCTTTCCTTGATAGCCAAATTACTTAAATAATTGTCTAAAACTCATTGATTCCATTTCTGGACTTCACCCCACTCTCACTCTTCAGTCTGGCTTTTGAACCCACCACTTTACAAAGACAACTTTGTTCACAGAAACACCTAACTCAATGTCACCACACCCCCAGAAGTATATTGGAGTATTTTTCATACTAGATTTCTCAGCAAGATTTAACACAGATAAACAAGTCCTACTTCCTTCAGTTATCTCTCCCCTTGGAATCATGTCAGCAGATCGTGCTGATTTTCCTCTTGGACATGAATTTTCTGTTTCTACTCATCCCATCAATATCAGTTTCTTGGAGCTTGGTCCTAGAACATCTAGATCTCTCCATAGGTGACATAATCTATTTTCATAGGTTCAATTATTGACTAGATGCTAACCACTCTCATTTCTCTTTCTCTAGGTCAGACCATCCTCCTGAACTCCAGAGGCCTATATCCAGTGGCATACTCACATCTCTACTTGATTATTCACTGGTTCCTCAACTCATCTTTTCCAAACCTGAGCCCAGGTTCATTTCTTCAGCCTCTTCCCACTCCATATCCATCACTTCCTTTGTAACACCACCTGTGTTAGAGCTCTAAGGTGTCTCCCACTCTCTATGCAATCCCTGGGAACTTGGGTTTCACTCCCACGACTGAGTTATGTTATGTGGCACAGGTGAATTTCAGTAAAGGAGATTATCCAGACAGGACTAACCTATCACATAAGCCCTTTGAAAGCAGAGGAGAAAGTCAAAATTTGGAAGCATGGGAGGGATTTAGCACATCATTGCTGGCTTGAAGATAGAGAAGGCCATATGCCAAGGAATGTGAGTGGCTTCTAGTAGCTGAGAGCAGCAAGAAAAAAGACCTCAGTCCTCCAACCTCAAAGAAGTGAATTCACCAACAAGAATAAACTTGGAAGAGGATTTTCTTGTTAGCCTTCAAACAAGAATTTAACTCAACTATCCCCTTGATTTCAGCTTTGTGATATGCTGAGAAGAGATCACAGTCATGCCATGCCTGACCTCTAACTTGCAAACCTGTAAATTAATAAGTGGGTGTTGTTTTAAGTTACTAGATTTGTAGTGATTTGTTGTGCAGCAGTAGAAAACTAATAAAGCATCTATCTGAGTGTTGAGAGTCAAAGAATCCCAGAAATCATGATTATTCTCTTTATTCTTATTTCTAAATTCAATGAGTCTTGCAGATTCTCTGTCATATATTTGAATCTGTCCACATTTATCTATTCACCCGCCACCATTCTAGTCTAGTCATTACTGTGTCTTGAATGGACCTCTGAAATACACTCCTAATCTGTTTCTCTCAATTCACGCCTGCCTTAATTTAATCCATTCTCTACAAAGCAACCCTTGATCACATTATGCTCTCCTCAAAGCCTTCATCTCCCTGCAAGCAGAACACTGTTAGTTCCATTCTAAATATCTCACTGATCTGAGAGGCACTGCACATTATGTCCCCCGTTCCACCCAGCATTACCTTTACCACTGGCTCATCTCACTCTGCACCACAGCCTCGAATGCTCTATTTCAGCTCCTCTGGTGTGTGGTGCTCTTCTTACCGCCAAGCTCTGAATTTCTTTCTTCTGCATATATTTTAGTTCCTCCTCCACTCTTATTTAGCTAATTCATGGTCATTCCCATGTCTTAGGTTACATAACACTTTATCAGAACAACATTCCTAACACCCCAGGATCAGTGAACCATCTGAATTTAACCTGTACTCTTTGTTCCAGTCCCTAGTAACCACATTATCTCCTCAGTACATAGGCACTCAGTAAGGGACATATTTGATAAATATTTCTATATGTTATCTTAAAATAAGAAAATACTTAAAATAAGTTGATAACAACTATAATCCATTTCTCAAAGAACCATATACTTTCTCTGGTGCTTATTATTTCAGGATGAGAATTGTATGAGTAATGATAAGGATCACCCAGATTTTCTTATCACAACTCCTTGAATCGTATGAATGCACTCCAAGCACGTTATGATTCATCTACATATTTTATAACAAACGTTTTAAAAAAATTATCTCATACTTTTGTTTGAGGTAAAAATCTTCTATATTTTCTTCAGAGCCGCTACTTTGTATTTAGCGATGTCTTCATGGACTCTACAATATGACAAAAATCTGCTAGAGGTCTACTTTAGTTCCAATTGTATACTTCATAATCCACATGGGAAACATTCAAAATGTGAACTCAATTGTTCACTAAAAACAATAGTAAGCGGTGCCAAATTGAAATGGAAACAAACAATACATCTTATGTCAGTAACACATGTGGAAGGAGCAAAGTGAAATTATATACTTATCAAAGTTAATAACAAACTTTATATTTTTGGAAGTAACAAGGTCACTAATAATCATAGCATTAAACACAGAGTACAACTGAGAAACAGATGTTTTAAGTGAACATGTCTTATAGTTAAATCCACTAATAATATGTATATTAAAACACACCCTTGCTCCCCAACTGTTTATTGTTTTTCCAGATTCTGCATAGATCCTGTTTTTATAGCTGTCTTTATGACTCACAGAATAAATATGCAAATGCATGTTAATAAATATACTAATGTCTATTATGATAGTTTGATGCTGACTTTTTGAGTTACTTGAAATGCATCTTAGTATGCATGGAGATAAATTGTAGCAAATTGTAGCTACAAATGGTAGCACGTTTTCTATATTTTTTGTGCATCTCCAACCACGTTTCAGTATTACCTAAATATTACATATTTTTTTAAAGTTAAGACTGGAACTTTTCCAGTTTATTTTAAAAACTTTTTTCTTGCATTTATTTATTTTTTTTCTAACATACTGGTCTCTAACAACACATACTTGCAGGCTCCTTGGGTCTGTACACTACATAAAAATTTTATCGTGCATATGGGAAACTCAAATTATTATTTTTAGGAAACAAAAAGAACTTTCTAGTGTATTTTTCAGTCATTGTCTTTTGGTCATGCCAGAAAAATATTTAAAGATTCATATGAATTAAGAAGTTGTGCACTTAGCCAGCCCCTGGAAATCTCCACTCCCCTTGTTCCACTGAGGTAGGGACTCCACATCTGTACTCCTGTAAACATTAGAATCGTATCAGAATTTCTGTGGAGTGAGAGTCACCAGACTTATCATCGAAAATTTTATTAAAGACCATTGTTTTATTTGGATATCTTCTTTATCATAACATATTTTATTTAAAAATGTTGAAGGAGGTTAAATAGAGGAGACATTGCTATTGGAAAAGCCAAATAAGTCAAATGTAATCTTTGCTACGTATTCTTAGTAAAGTTATATATTTTACTAAAGGTAAGTCTAATGGTAAAAATATTTGCTTTTACATAGGCAGATGGAAATACTTTCCACATTTCTTGAGAGAAGTTTTGAAAACAGAGGACAGATTCTTAAACTAACCAAAAGATTATAATGAGATTAATCATCTGCCTAGGGCGGTGAGGTTCATTGAGTGCGTCTCACCAGGGGATAACTGGAATGTAAACTCACATTTACAGATGGTCTTGTGGTTACATGAATCTCATTTGGGCAGCTAGATCTGGAAGGCTGTGGTAAATCAGATTCAAAACCTGCAAATATGCTTGTCCCGGTTCTGCATGGATTATCAAAGCCCTGGCGAGAGCAGAACAAGCCTTTTTCGTTATCATTTTGTACAGTTTTGCTGTGCAGATCAGTCATGCCGACTTACTCTATTACTTACTGATTTTTGCCATCTCACGACCAATTTGAGCAGGCTGACAAAGTTTTAAGAAAATTCTGTGATCTATTACTATTCTGTATTTTGTTAGCAATAATCTTATGTTTTCTGTATTTACCTGAATTCAAGTGTAGAAAGTCGTACTTCAACCCAAATTTTAATATTCATAATTAAAATTAGAAGTGCTTTTCTGCAGTAACATATTATTTTAACTATATACTTATATTTACATTTCTATTTTAAAATGCTTAATAGTTTAAAGTAATTCATTGCTGAAATTTCAAACTAGGTTTTTACAGATGATTTTTCTACTATTTTCCTAGTGTGATTTTCTAAGTTTTATACACTTGATTCTGACTGTATATTACAAAACCAAGAAACATAAAGGAATGAGATAGGTCACTATCTTCAGCAATTAATGGAAGGATAACACTGACCTTGAGTATTTCGGAGTATTGACAGATGTCAGATCCCTAAGAATAAACTGGAAAAATGGCTAAATATTCCTCAAATTAACAGGTATAATAGCTTTGATACTCTCTATTAATTCCTTCTTTAACCAGTTGTGGGGTTAGATAGCTATTAACTAGGTATTTTTTTTTTTTACAAGTTTATTGGTCACTAGTACAATTTATTACAAAACAGATTTACTCTATTCCTCTTTGCCTCTGTTGTATGCCCATGAGAAAAACAGCTACAGGACCCATTTAGTCACTGAAGAAAAAAGTTAATTTACTTGTTGATGAATTATTAAAAAAAAAAAGAACAGCCTTACATTTAGTTGATCTAGGTAAATAAAAGATAGATTCTCTCTTTGAAGACTTTAAATTTTAGTCAAATTGAAATAAACAGTTGCAATATATCTTGGAGTATACCATTTTAGTTACAAGATGATCCCGGCACAGTAACAGCATTTTCTTTCAAATGACATAAGGAGCTTCATAGTGCAAAACATTTAATAGGTTTTTTTTATAAGTCAGGTTTGTGGAGGTATAATTTACACATAGTAAAATTCACCCCTTTCACATTAATAATTCCGTTCATTTTGACAAATGTAGAGTCATATACCCATTGTCACATCCAAGATACAGATCATTTCCATCACTCCAAAGAGTTCCCATGTGCCCTGTTATAGCCACTCCCCTTCTCCTATGCCCACTGGCAACAACCATTGTCTTTCTGGAATTTGGCCTTTTGAGAATGTCATATGAAATGGAACCATAATATCCATAGCATTTTGAGTCTGGCTGCTTTCACTTAGCACAATGCATTAAAGATTCATCCATGTTATTGCATGTATCCATAGCTTATTCCTTTTTCTTGCTGAGTAGTATTACATTGTAAGGATGTATCACAAATTGTTTACCCATTTACTAGTTGATGGACATATAGATTGCTTCTAGCTTTAGACAATTCTAAATAAGATAAGTTTATAAATATTCATATTCTAGATTTTATGTGAATATGTTTCTATTTCTCTGGGCTAAAAATACCTGGGACAGGGATTGTTGGGTTGTATGGCAGTGGATGTTTAACTTTACGAAAATTTCTCAAACTGTTTTAAAAAATACCATCCCGCATTTCCACTAACAATGTAAGAGTGATCTAGTTCCTCTCCCTCTTCATTATTATTAATACTGTTATTTTTAAAATGTTAGTCATTCCACAAAAACAGACATATAGACCAATGGAACAGAATAGAGAGCCCAGATATGGACCCTCAACTCTATGGTCAACTAATCTTTGACAAAGCAGGAAAGAATGTCCAATGGAAATTAAAGACAGTCTCTTCAACAAATGGTGTTGGGAAAATTGGACAGCCACATGCAGAAGAATGAAAATGGGACCATTTCATTACACCACACACAAAAATAGACTCAAAATATTTGAAAGACCTAAATGTGAGACAGGAGTCCATCAAAATCCTAAAGGAGAACACAGGCAGCAACCTCTTCGACCTCAGCCGCAGCAACTTCTTCCTAGAAACATAGACAAAGGCAAGGGAAGCAAGAGCAAAAATGAACTATTGGGACTTCATCAAGATAAAAAGCTTTTGCACAGTAAAGGAAACAGTCAACAAAACCAAAAGACAACCGACAGAATGGGAGAAGATATTTGCAAATGACACATCAGATAAAGAGCTAGTATCCAAAATCTATAAAGAACTTACCAAACTCAACACCCAAAGAACAAATAATCCAACCAAGAAATGGGCAGAAGACATGAACAGACATTTTT
>NC_138376.1:85713258-85735808 GCF_054177405.1 Leptonychotes weddellii
AAAAAAAAGATGTGGTCCATATATACAATGGAATATTACTCAGCCATCAGAAAGGATGAATACCCAACTTTTACATCAACATGGATGGGACTGGAGGAGATTATGCTAAGTGAAATAAGTCAAGCAGGGAAAGTCAATTATCATACGGTTTCACTTATTTGTGGAACATAAGGAATAGCACGGAGGACATTAGAAGGAAGGGAAAAATGAAAGTGGGGGGGGAATCGGAGGTAGAGATGAACCATGAGAGACTATGGACTTTGAGAAACAAACTGAGGGTTTTAGAGGGGAGGGGGGTTGAGGGGGTTGGGTTAGCCCGGTGATGGGTATTAAGGAGGGCACGTACTGCATGGAACACTGGGTGTTATACAAAAACAGTGAACCGTGGATCACCACATCAAAAATTAATGATGTATTGTATGGTGACTAACATAACATAATAAAATAAAATTAAAAAAAAAGTTAGCCATTCCAATAGATATGTAATAGTATCTAGTTGTGATTTTATTTTTCATTTCCCCGAATGACTAGTGATGTTAAACATCTTTCTACATGTGTAATTGTCATCTGTGTATCTTCTTTGGTGAGGGGTCTGACCAAATCTTTTGGTCAGGAATTTTTTTTAAAGGAAGAGTTATTGATTTTATCATTATTGAGTTTGAGAGCTTTTTATTTAACCTGAATTCCAGTCGTCTCTCAGATATGTTTTCTGCAAATGTTTTCTCTTAGTCTGTGGCTTGTCTGTCATTTTCCAAACAGCATCTTTGAAAGAATGGAAGTTTTAAGTTTTATAAAAATGATTTTAAAATATCTTTCTTTTTTCTTTCCCTTATATCTAAGAAATCACTGTGTGATCCAAAGCCACAGAAATTTTCTCTTATGGTTTTCCTTTAGAAGACTTCTAGTTTTAGGCCTATATTTAGAGTTAAATGTGTAGTTTAAAATATATGTTAAAATTCTTTTTTTTCCAGAAAAAATATGGATATATATTTTTCTGGAAAAAAAATTATATATATATTTTTTCTATTATATATATATATATAATAGAACAATTTGTTGAACTGAGAATCCTTCTACCTTGAATAGCCTGGAAACTTTTGTCAAAAATTAATTGTCCACATGTGTGGGTCTCTTTCTAGACTATGCTCTTCAATTCATCTATATGTCTCCTCTTTCACCAATACCATCCTTTCTTCACTACTGCAGCTTCAGAGTAAGTCTTGAAATCAGCTACAGTGAGTTCTCTAACTCTTCTTTTCCCAAAAATTGTTTTAGCTATTCAAATGCCTTTGCTTTTTTATATGAATTTTAGAATTAATTTGTCATTTTCAATAAAAATCTTGCAGAATTTCTATTGTAATTACCTTAAATGTAAAAGGTAATTTTGTAAGACTTGACAATACTGAATCTTCTACTCATGAATGTGGTACATCTCTTCCTTTATTTAGCTATTTTGACCTCTCCTAATATATAGTATATGGGTTTTTAAAAAATATTTTTTAGGGACTTGATGTTTTTGGTGTTACCATGACTATGTTTTTTCCTAAATTTCCAAATATTCATTGCTAGTATATTAAAATATGGTTGATTTTCCTATATTGACATTAAGTCATACTGAACTCACTTTTCATTTCTTGTAATTTTCTTGAGGATTTTTGCAAGATTTTCTATGTAGGCTGTTATGTCATCTGATAATAGAGAAACTTTTATTTCTCTTTTTCCTATCTGTATGCCTTCTACTTCTTTCCCTTTCCTTCTCATACTGGCTAGTACCTCTAGTATGAGGATGAATAAAAGAAGTAAGAAAAAACATCCTGGCCTTGTCATTCTTTCACTTTTCACCATAAGGTTAGCTGTAGATTTTGCACAGATGCAAAATTTAATTAGGTTGAGGAAGTACCATTTAATTTATAGTTTGCTTGACTTTCCCCCCTTTTATAACGAATTAATATTGATTTTGTCAAATGCTTTTTCTTCATCTATTGAGATGATATGGTCTCCTGTGTAAGTCTGTTGATATGGTGAGGTATATTGGCAGATTTTTGAATTTTGAACCAAACTTGTGTTCTCAGGATAAGTCTCAGTCATTAGGTATTATGTTCTTTAAACACATCTAGATTCAATTTGCTAATATTTTATTGAAAATTTACATCTATGTTCAAGAGAGACACGTTTTTTGTTATTGTTCTATTTTCACTTTCATTATGTTCTGCTATTCTTTTTATTATTTATTTGTTATTTTCGTCTTTCTTCTGTCTTTATATTTAATTTGCTCTTCTCTTTTTAGTTTTTGCCACACACTACATGTGACTCGAGGCTCAAGCATGTGATGTGCTTTGGCCAATGGGATATTAGAAAATATGAGGCAAGCAAAACCTGGAAAAAAGTGTTTGCATGTTTTCACTTTTCTTTTTCCTCCATGATCACCATGAAAGAATGCCAGCTTGCTGGAAGATGAGACACATGGAACAGAGCTCAGGTCTTCCAGTTAAAACCATACATCTCAGTCTGCAGCAGACTAAACACTCATGAGCAAGCCCAGACAAGATCAGCAAAACTACCCAGTAGGTCCCTAAACTCACGAACAATAACGAATAGATGTTATTTTAAGCCACTAAATTTTTAGATGGTTTGCTTATCTATCTTTGCTTTCTCTTACATCTCTGAAATCCCCATGAGAACATGTCTGGAGTTCTATACTGAGAATATCCCCAGGCTAGACTGATGGAGGTCAATATGTGCAAAGCAAAGTTAGGTAGAAAGCAAAACTCAGTTGCCATAGCCAAGGTCATCCTATCCCAGCTGACCTACAGTTGACCTCAGATGCAGGAGCAAACGCAGCCTAGACTAGAAGAACTTCCCAGCTGACCACAGCCTCAAATGCTGACCTGAGACCTATGGGCTAAATAAATTGCTGTTGTTTTAAGCCCATGTGATTTTGGGTGTTTTGTTACACAGCATTATTGTGGCAATAGGTAACTGATATATAAGTCAAGAGTCATTTGTCCTTTATTTAGAGTATGAAGAGAGCTATGGAAAAGGAAATGGTATGAAATTTGCCTAACTTTTTACATGATTTCTCTAAAGAAGTGAAGAAAAAAAGGAAAGAGCAGGAATGGTTAACTTGCTCTAATCATATCTTTCTCATTACTGTTCCTCCAAAAATAAGAGAGCCTACATTGCAGATTTTAATGACGTAAGGGTTAGAAAATGTAGTGTTCACATTTTGTTAAACTTATAACATCTCTAATCATCATTTCTTGTATTTCTAGTTTGAGTGTTTGCAGTATTTTATTAATGATAACTAATTTTTTTCATGCCTTTTTAGATACGATTTTTATTCTCCTAGAGAAGCACATACTTTACATGGAAATACATTTGCAGTTTGATAATGAGGACCACTGGAAAAACAGCCCAGGCATGCAGTAATTTACCTGTAGGCAATTATTCTGGAGCATAGTTTAATAGAATTTGAGAAATTCTTACAATACAAAATGAATTCCATCTCCCCAAATTTACATAAGAAGCATGAACTCTTTGAAGGAGAAAACTGAGCAAGAAAGATGAAATTATCTTACAGTTATCCAGTGGTAGATAGGAAACTTACCCAAAGCACACTGACCTCAGAATCTGCGTTTCACCATTAAGTTACCCTGCCTTTACACCCATCCAAAGAGGTGCAGAGAGGAAAAAGCTGAGCCCTGAGCAATGTCTGCGATTGCAATGATCCTAAGGAATCAAGTAGGTTCCGGATTTTGAGTCAGTAGGAGAAAAGCCCATTAGATTTCAATTAATCATTCAGCACATATTTGTTTCCTTTTAGAGGCTAGGCATCAAGCTGGGAGGGAAAGCACAAAGCCAAGTAGAAAGGTCCATGGCTTCCTGGCACGACAAGTAAGTGCAAGAGACAGGCTCTAAGGAGATAGCATCAATGTAGAAAGTAGGGAGTATTAAAAAAAGTAAAGGAAGTAGGGAGATAGAGAGCGGCTGCTTCAGAGAGTGGTCAGGGAAGGCTTCTTTCTCTGAGGAGACTGACATTTAGTCTGAACTCTGAATTATGAGACAGACACATTTATTGAAAGAGCCAGAGAAGTCCTTTAACGTAGGGAAGCACAAGAGCAAAAGCCTGGAGCTGAGAAACTGCACACACCGTCAGTGTAACCTCCAGACAGAGGAAATGGAAGGCAGGGCTGAGGGAAGGCTCAGCCGGGGCACAGAGAGATTCCCTGAGGCACCCTCTGACAGAACCAGAGAGCCATGCCTTTTTCTTTAATAGTCCTGAGTAGAAGATTCTAGCGCGGACAGGAGGGGACATTTTAAAGGTTGTCAGAATCACCTTTCTTACATGTGTCTAACTCAAAGTAGGCCATCAAAAAATCACCTGTTTGCTTTTCATGGCTTATTTATTTCTATTTTTTTGACAAACCTTAGTCCACAAACCTTCCCGAAACCTTTATTACCCAAAGCACAATGAAGTGGACATTCAATGTAGGTGCCTGATGCTGGGTAAGTAGTGTCATTTATTTCGGTCTCAGTTTCCTCATCTGGAAAATGGAGGGGACAGTGAGTGGTGGGATTAATGGATATCTAAAATTCGTTCACTACCAGATTTCCAATTTTCATGTTTCTAAGACCTGGATGGACAACAGAAGTAACCTCTCAAAAATTCACTTATTTTTTTATTACAAAAAACAAAGAAAATTTAATGCCAGCAGCTCTCAAGACAGCATGAGGAGTAGATAATGCCACAAAGTACAAAAGAATACACAACTAGGGTACGTACTCCGTTAACTGTGGACTTCCCCATTCACACACTAGGTTTTGATTTGTCAGATACTCCCGTTAAGACATCTTTTTATTACAGAAAGCAAAGGGCACAGATCTTTATCTAGGAGCCTGTGATAGATCAACCAGTTTGCTTCTCTCTTAATGTGAAACAGGTTTATTGGCCATTGCCTCTGTGTTGTTCCACTTACCTGCTATTCAGTTGCTGGCCTGCCATTAACAGGTCCTTGATGAGGAACCCTGCCTTCACACTGAGACATCCAATTGAACAGTTTCTATCACAGGGAATTAAACTTCGAAAACCTGCCACCTTCACTAAATAGAGGATTAAACAGAGCTTTAAAAGTGAGTTCCCATTGATTAGTTAAAGGATTTATTTTGAGCATACTTAAAAGTCACCTTTGACAGAAGTGTCAGAATATTCTGTTGAACAGCAGGTACACCCATCAGATACTAAGCTGAAGCTTGGTTTTTTAAAGAAGAGAGCTGTAGTTTGTTAGGGACTGAAGAAAAACACATTTCCCACTGCAATGTCGCACCTTGCCTCCAGGAGGGTCTCCTCTGGAGTGAAAAGTATTTCTGAAAAGCTAACAGTTGTTTGAATTGATTTAGCTCAGTAGGAAACCTGTTGGTATTCTATGCAGTTGCTTAGCACTGTGGTGTTTTGTGAAGCCTGGTCCCTTAGCCAATTTTCTAGTGAAAGCGCCTTCCAGTTTTTTTTTTTTTTTTATAGCTGGAGGCTACCATCCATTTACTTTCAACTCAAGCACTATTCATTTGAAGACCACAATGGTCTTGAATTTTATGTTGGTTACATTATCTGTTTATATCACAATCGACTGTATTTTCTCAATCAACATATCAGGTTGGAAGTTTCCGGGAGAATTAAAGCCAACTTTGAATTTGAATAAATCTTATTTTTGAACAAATCTTTTTAAAGAAAACTTCTTCCCAAGAACTAGCAACATTGACTTCCTGCACACCCATCTAATCTGGGCTCTGTTCTGCATGAACACAGATTTTGGAAACTTAGATCAAAAAATAGGGCAGATACCTTTATGATAGCACCATCTGAAGTTCCTTGGGGACCTCACCCCTTCCCAAATAGAGGAGTATCACTTTTACCTGTTTTTCCCAATCAGGTGCTGCCAAAATAATTTAAAAACCACAGTCCTGAAAAAACATAGTAGACTGATGACACACACACCTAAATTTAGGAGTCACACAAGGCCTGCCTTTCTTTGATATTGGCCACATTTCCACCTAGGTCTTCCTGGTAGTAGTCTGAGTGATTTCACAGACTGCTTACTTTTGCGACCTCTTTGAATTTTTGTGAAATTAAAATACTGGGATGTTCTGGTTTCTTGATGACTTT
Organism: Leptonychotes weddellii; assembly: GCF_054177405.1. NCBI lineage: Eukaryota > Metazoa > Chordata > Mammalia > Carnivora > Phocidae > Leptonychotes > Leptonychotes weddellii. The sequence goes on from NC_138376.1 coordinate 85,719,419, forward strand.
ATTTCACTCTGATGTTTTCCTTAATGAAAACTCTAAGGCCCGTTAACTTTGTTGTTAATGTTCGAAAACATTCAGTGCTTTTGTCACCCAAATTCCATAAATAGTCAAACATTTTTAGTTTCTGTGATATGTTATACATACAGCTGGCATTAAACGGATCTGCTTTTGCCCTATTTGTGCATTTCTCTTGTTTTTTGTCCAGTCCGTTTCTCCAAAATTAAATCTACTTATTTCTAAAATACTAGTTGAATTTGAAGGCACCAATATATTATATTCTCAATGTCATTCTCCATCATTTTACTCCCCAGTTTATCCTTTGTGGCCCCATCCTCCTCTATCCAGGGTCCCCTTCTCTTCCTTTTTCTTTTTTTTTTTTTAAGATTTTATTTATTTATTTGACAGAGACAGAGATAGCGAGAGCAGGAACACAAGCAGGGGAAGTGGGAGAGGGAGAAGCAGGATTCCCGCTGAGCAGGGAGCCGGATGTGGGGCTTGATCCCAGGACCCTGGGATCATGACCTGAGCCGAAGGCAGACGCTTAACAACTGAGCCACCCAGGCGCCCCTCTTCCTATCTATTTCTTTTGCCAGCCAAGTTCACCATTTTCACGTCTGCTTTCTGTCCACTCACCAGGTTCTCCACAACGAATGCAGTTTCTGTACCCCCAGATCTACTTGTGCTGCACGTGGGTTTCTGGAACCAGGGCACTGCTGCGACTGCAGCAATTGCTAAAGGTTGAGAAGCTATGCACAGAATGCCAAATGGCAAAGGCACACCTGCAGGCCTGCTCACTGGCCTTGGTGACCTGCAGGGCCTTTGGCTTCCCTACCATGTTCCTTGAGAACACAGATGTCATTTATCATCAGAAGTGCAGAGGAATAACTTACTGCCATGATATGAGGACTTTGACCAATGGAAGCCATGAAACATAGAGATCTAGCAGATAAATATTTTCCCCTGGCTGGTCTGTCCTGAGTGCGGTAGGTACAGGGCTCTCTGGAGACATCCCCGAGTAGTCAACTATTCTGCTTCATAATATCCCTCTAACATTTACTCTTTTCCTTTCCCTCTTTCACCTCCCTCTCCCCTTTGCCCAAAATTCTCTAAGATTTTATTTGCCAGTAAGGTGTGAGGACATATGCTTTTGCTCTGGGTTTATTTTCTAGGGAACCTAGCCTAAGGTACCGCCAAATTTGTATTTCTGTTTCACTCCTCACTGTTCTAAAGCCATATATCCAGCATCCAATAGTCTACTTGGTTTCTCCACTTGGACTTCTAGCTGCAACTCAAACCAACAGATCCAAAACACCTCTTCTCTCCATAGATCCATAATACTTCTTTTTTCAGTGTCTTTGTCTTAATCAATTACATCCTCAAATACCCGATCTCTCAAGCCTGAAGGCTGGAAGTCATTACTGTTTTGTCCTTCCATTAATAATACTTACATATGATCAGTCCTTAATTGCTATTCATGTATTTGTTAAATATCTCTCTAGTCTGCTCATATATTTTTCTCTCCACTGATGCCACAGTGGTTCAAATACTACCAGCTTTTACCTAGACTATCATAATAGTTTCTCAACTAGGCTCCCTGAATCCATGCTTGTGTCCTTCAATTTATTCTCTAAATGTTAGCACAAATACTTTTATAAATGTGAATCTCATCCAGTATCTCCTATTGTCAAGCCTTCATTAGATTTCCCTTGTCCTAGAATACAATGAATCCTTGTTATGGTGTCTAGCGCCCTCCATGTATACCATGGACTCTACATAGAGCCTCAGTCTCAATCTTACACTCCTGTCCGTCTTGCTGTCTATACTCCAATCACACCAAACTTCTTTCCTTTCCTCATTCAAATATACTCTTACCCACCTCGGCACCTTCACACATGCTGGAATGGTTATTCCTTATCACATTCACATAGAAAATTCTTCCAGTTTTTTCAAGCATCAGAATTTGTGCTAATTTCTTTGAGAAGACTTTGAAGAGCTTTCAATTTATATTAAGGATTAACTCCCATATATCCCAGACTTGTCTTTTGTAGCATTCAGTGTGCTTTTGATTATTTTTCAAGTTTCTATATTCCCAGTTAGACCATAAAGTCCATGTGGTCAGAAGCTATGTTTTGTTCACTGTTATACCTAGGATAACTAGATATGACTGTTCCCCATCCTGTTCCCTCTGGCCATGCTGCCACTGTTGGTGGGGCCAACCAATAGTGACAGATTGAAGATCCAAGCCGAGCAGTTAACATTTCCAGAAATTTAAGTCTACTCATAAAAGCTACCAAAAGAATAAGACCTGCCATTACCAAGGGCAGTTTGGGGTTTTCTTTGTTTTACTTTGCTTTATTTTTGTATTTGTTTTTAATGGGCAGAAGTGACACTCTGGATAGAGGAGTTCATCTGAAGGTCAGAAGAATCAGAGCAGAAGATGGAACCAAGATAATCTCCAGCTTGCAAGTTCAATGCTCTCTTTTAAATTCTAACTCAAAGCCTTCTCCCAACTGATTTGAACACTCAGTCAGCAGCCTTCTTGCAAATTCTTCCTTACTTCCACTCCAGTTCCTCCCTCTCTCATGAATGTTAAAGCCACAGTTTCTTTTTCTTTATCATTCTTATGTCTCTCTGTATCTTTTTCAGTGAGATAAGCTCTTCTGATTTTATTGTTTCATACAATTTTGTTTCAAACCATTTTTTTAAGGATTTTATTCCTCAGGAAAGTATAATGAGACATGCTTTCACTTCAGGCTTGTTTTTCAGGGACCCTCACACTAATATACTCCCAAATTTATAATTCTGTTTATTTCTCTCCACTGAGTTCCAAAGCTATATATTCAATTTCTAACAGTCTACTTGGTTTCTCCACTTGGACCTCTAGTTGCAACTCAAACCAGCAGTTCCAAAACACCCATTCTATCTTGAACCATAGAACAAAAGCTATAGAATATTAATAAAAATTCCTGACTCTAAACAATACCTCATAAATAGTACATTCCCCATTAATATTACTTAAAGGAATGATTTCTTTCAATTCTTTATGATCAGTGCTAATGACCATTTAGCATATTGCCCAGCAGGAAATGAGCATTTGAGAATGGATATATATATATATACACACACACACACACACACATATATATACATATATATATATATATAATATTCAGTGAAGATGAGGCTTTAGAATCCCAACTGTGAGAATGAAGTGGTTTCCTCCTTCCTCTCTCCGAGTCAGTCATCTATTACTAACTGAACTTCTTGGGTTTTATGAAGCTAAATCAAGTTTAGAAATTAAGATGATTAATCTCATCTATAGAATAAAGTGTGTGTGTGTGTGTGTGTGTGTGTGTGTTTGACTTTTTGGTAATGTAGAAGAGAACTGTTGCTGAGACACAGCTTCCCCATTGATGACCTGGTTTGATAGAGTCAATCTGACTGACTTAATATATCTCCTCTTCTTTCCTTATAGCCTCACATGTGCAACCTATTCAGTCAAAGAAGACAACTTTCAGAGATAAAACAGAAACATTCTTTAATCACTACTGTATGGCTAATATAAGTCTACACAAGAATCCCAGTGATATATAGTTGAGCAATCTGGTGAATGGTTAGGATATAAGGAGGATGGGGAAAATTGAAAGGGAGCAGATCTTCTTAGAGTATAGGGAAGCATTAATCCTGTTTGGTACATTTTAAGATGATGGAGCCAATTTTATGGGGGAGATATTGTATAAGCGGTTATATAATTGAGTCAGATATTCATGGGAAAGATGAGAACTAAAAGTATACATTAGGAAATTATTGGCTTATAAAATTGGCTTTTGAAGTCATAGTATTCAGTTTCCACTTAGAGCATACATGTAGTTAGATGAAAGTCTGAGAATTGAGCATACCAATACTTAAACATCAGGGAGAGGAGGAATATCCAGGCAGAGATGCCAGGAAAGAGTGGCCAGTGAGGTGGAGGGGAAACGAACAGAACAAAACCAGCCCTGGCCATGAAGTGAAAGAATCGTAAGGAGGATGGAGTGATCCACCGTATCAAGTGTGACTGATGGATCAAGTGGGGAGGAATGAGGATTGGCCCATGGATTTTCCAAGTGCAGGTCATCGGTGACTTTGAAAAGAGAAGTTTCAGTGGACTGATGAAGGTGCAAGCATGGCTGGAGAGTGCTCAAGAGACAAGGGGAGGGGAAGGATTGAAGACAAGAGCAAATGCAGTTTTCGTCTAAAGTGGTTCTGAGAAACAAGTGGTAACTGGAGGGGTAAATGTGCCTAAGAGAGTTTATCTCATAGTTTCAAAAATCGAGGTAGAGTTTAAACATCATGGAGTGCACAGATCTTAAAATTGCAGTTTACTTGATTTTGATAAATGTGCATTCCCATAGGACACAGGCTCCTAACACAGATATAGAACAGTCCTATCATCCCAGAATGTCCTCCCCTAATCAGTTAGGTACATCTACTATTCCACTCACCCTCATCAACCTCATGAAACAACCACCATTCTGATGTTTGTCACCGTAGAATATGTTTGCCTTGTCCAGAGTCAATGTCAATGGAATTACATGGCGTGTCCTATTTTAGGTCTGGCTTATTTCACTCAGCATAATGTTTCTGAGATTCATTCATGTGTCTGTAAGTTCCAGTAAATCATTCTTTCTAATTATTGAGTAGAATTCTGCTAAATGAATATGTCATACATTGCTTATTCACTCTCCTATTCCTAAATACTTGCATTGAAGTGGGATGTTCTATGATCATAGGAAGCCCACTTTATCACTCTAATAGCTTTCATTGGTAAATAGTTCAGTCTTGTATGGAAACAAAGCCATCTCTCTACAACTTCTAATCATTCATCCTACTTACAAGTCCCACACCCAAATGGAAAAATTGTAATTTTCCTTAAGTTTTCTCATCCAGTATAAGCTTCCTCAGTTCTTTCAAATGTTTCTGATATGGCACATGCCTCCTCAAATAACTGGTCTTGCTCCTGAGAATGCGATGATTTATACCCCTGGAAATAATAATGCTAAGACAAGCAAACTAATAATTGAATAATACAGATGTAGTTTGGTTAATGTAAAGACTAGAGCTATCACCACTTATTCTACCTGGTATATTTTCAATGTAACCTAGGATTACATTAGATTTCTCTCAGCCACATACTTCCTTTTAAAATTTTGAATTTATTTTCAGTTATTATATTTGAATTGTCATGTCTCCCAAATTATAATTTTTAAAAAAAAATTTATTATGTCAGTTTCTTTGAGCAATTAGTGAACCTTTACATTTATCCTTATTAAGCCTTATTTAATTCGATCTATTATATTGTTCTAATGAGTTGAATTATTTTCAGGATTCTAATTATTTCACACAATATATTTCTTGCATCTTTCAGTGTTATGCCATCTTCATACATAATCAGGACACCACAAATATACTTATCAAAATCATCGATTAAAATACTGCATACGCTGGATGCTACCAAGATAAATCTTTGGTACACTTAAATAATTTTCTGAAGATTCGCTTCAGTCCATATTAAGCATACCCTGTTCAGAGTGTTCAAACAATTCCAGATTCACAAAGTTATACCATTAGGTCACTTACACACATCCCTTTTAATGATGATAATGAAAGATGATGCCTTTTTGATATCCAGATTCATGATTTCTAAGTGTTCCTCTGCTCTACCTCTTCAGCATCCTTGAGATGCAAGCAAGTAAGAGCTGTTTGGAATCACCTCTCCTTAGAAACAACAAACTGACTTTAGTGATCAGTGGGTCTTTATTCCAGATGCCAAGAAACATTTTTTAAATGATTTATTCTAGAATCTTCCCAGGCAACATGATATATAAACAGCATCATGTTGTAATGAAAAAAAAGAAAAAAGAAAAAAAAGGAAATGCTTTAAATAAAGACAGACTTGACTTGAAATTGCTGCTATATGACCTAGAGCAAATCATTTAGGTTTCTTCAACTCTCAGTTAGAATCATCATTTCTACCACAGTGTTTCTCTCAAGATCAAGTAACAGTGGGAACGCAGACCAAGTGTGTGATAACATTTGTGTTGCTGTTATCTGATTCACCCCCATGTTGCTGTGCACATACCTTGAGAGCACCCAGGAGATGTACAGCCTGTGAGGCTTCACAGTACTCTGTGGCAGGATTTATTTGGGACACAAGACCTCAACCTTCTAAAAGAAATTTTCTGAACAATACGATTTACCACTTTCAGTTATTTTTGAGCTTGAGTTTCCTCATACCATACTTGTTCTGTTTTTCAGACTTGTTTGTTTTCAATAAAACTGTGCTGTTTTTAGTGATTGCTATTTCTTTTCAACTGTACCATGAATCAAATTTTAATAATCTTTTGTAAAGGCACTATTTCAAACAATACAGCATGTGCCTAACTGTTTTGGTTTTATGGTAGAGGGAAAAAATGCAGAGTTCTCATGCTGTTAGACACTTATCTAGCCGCCTTAAAAAACAATAGTTGTTAAATATTTTTAAAGCATTGGACCCATGGGAAATGATAAGGTCTTTCAGTAAAATATCATAGGAAAATTACTTAAGATTGCATACCTCTTCCCCTTATGGGTTCTCTACTTAATTTGCACTAAAATCTTTATAGTATTGGTCAGATTTGAGACCCTGTTTAAATGATAATAATAATGGTTATTGATTATTGTGAGATAAATCCTAAGGATTTCTCATAATTTACCTGGTTTAATTCTCATGAGAAAAATCTATGAGGTGGTTACTATTTCATTCTCATTTTATAAAACAGAAAATTGAAGCACAAACTTGTAAAGTAGCTTACCTGTGATCAAATAGCTTGTGAGTGAAGGCTGGGAGATGAACTCAGACATCTAAAAGTTAGCTTATTTGCTATTGTTAAAAGACATAAAAGTGTCCCAGGAGATACAGTTAAGAAGCAAAATTGTGGATGGAATAGGTATAAAGCAATTTTACATGGTCTGTTTTCATGAAGAACTGAGCTCCCAAAGCTGACTCACAAGGTCTGGAATTATAGCAAGCATGCATCCAGATGCCATGGTTTATACACTGGGCTGTGGTCCTATCCTGGCAAAGGGGGAGTGCTCCATGGCCTCCCCTTGTACTCCATGGGTAAAGGCAAGATCTTCACACTCTATGTGCAAGAGAAGCAACTGTCTAACAACCCGTCTCAGTGACAGGCAGTGTGGAGGACGAAGAAGAAAGTATCGTGCACCCATTCAGGACACCCTCACAAAATATAAAATCCACGTGCAGTTTTTTTTAATAAGGCTGCCCAGGGATTGTGTGAAATTAATACAAGGTAGTTCAAGGGCATGTTGCTTGTTTGTGGCAATGGTTGAGGCCCTTGCCAAACCGGATCCAGGACAGCAAACTTTACCTACCCGCCCATGGGTGAAGTGGAGACATGTCTTTTCCATGATTTATCCTTCTGTCTTCAGACAAGAGTCTCCATGAACTTGAATTACAGGCATGTGACCTTATGAATGTGGATGGTATTGTGCCAGCATAGGTGGCCACCCCACAGAGACAGACTCACTATGGCAGCAGACTTTCATGTTTTATTGCGTAGTTACAACCGCTTGTGTGGTGTTGCTACTGTTGGCTCTTTACTCCCCACCCCAACATACAGACACAGACACACACACACACACACACAAGTAGTGGGGTTAATATAGTCATTTAGACTATAAGTTGAAGCCAGCATTTATGAAAGAATCAATTTGCTCTTGAATCATACATTCCAAATGAAATAAATCAATAGAGCAAGTGGTGCCTTGGCTTCTACTCAGTGAGGCAAGCTTTTCAGGGATTTTCAAGGCTTCTTATCTTGCTAAGCATTCCTTTATGACACATTTCATAGTGAATTAAATTACGTAAAGGGAAGCATCTATTTCTCATACAGATCACTGCTCAGGTAAAGTGTTTCGTGCACCTTTCCGCCCATCAGATTCTTGTATGCTTGCACAAGGTTAAGTTCTCATAGTAATCTCAGTAGGAAATTCAAGATAAGTTTTCCATTTTAGTAGAAATTTTGTATACTTATTTCCTGTTACTTGATAATTTATTAAGATAAAGAAGGAAGGGATCAAGTGTTTTGAGCACAAAACTGAGCTTTTAGAATTCAAAGTGGTATATATTCCTAGTGAAAGGCAGTATAATGACTCACTGTTTTATGGATGCTAATGGCTTATCCTATACTTCGATGAATAAATTAATCGCCAAATATTAAATGTCATGACACATTAAAGAAAAAAAGGTCCTGTTTGGCTTGATGTGATGAAACTCCTATTCAAATCAATTCATCCAGTGCAAAATTGTGAGATCTTATAAAAATCTTCTTAGTTTGCTATTGGATGATGCAAAGAGGTGGCTTTGTTGAAATCATGTGTTCCCTATATACTGAGTGATGTTCTATCATGTGCTTGATGTTTAGGTAGGTGATGTCTAGGTAGGCCAATTACATTTGCTTTAGAATAGGTTTTATGTGTAAAATATCTCAGAAATAGGGAAATATTACATTCAGTGAGAGAGCATTTAGAAATAGATAGATTCTAGATTTTCAATCATAAAAAATTTAAGCCACAAAAATAGAATCTTTTATTCAAAAATTATTGAAGAGAGAAAAAAGAAGAAAAAAAGAAAAGGAATTTACTACAATTAGGCAAATCAGGCATCGCTTGCACTTGGTGAATAGTTAGCAAGATAGAGTCAATTTGAAAAATGATCTCACAATAAGAAAGAAAAACCTCTCTTTCTACAGCTTATGCACACCATATGGAGAGATGTGGCTTCTTTGAAAGGGTCTTCTCTATGAGAACTTCTTACAACATTCTGGAAAGATGAAACCACTGAAGTGGGTACATGGTGAACTATGGAAGGGGTTGGATGAAAGGAGACTCTGGATCCTATTTAAATATTTTATTTTAGCAGAGTCACCCTGTTTAGACATAGCATGTGGGTCTTGGTCTACATTTGTGGGCTGTGGTTCAACAGTTTAACTTTCAGAGGCTTTATGGTATTATTTTGATCTGCTGGGTGTATCTGGTGTCACGGAGGCTCCCACTGGCTCTCTCTGTGTCACCTGGCAAGGAAGGAGGAGTGCCCTAAGCCCAGCTGCCTGGGGGCTCTAGCTGGAGAAGGGAGTCTCTGGCCCATGATGGGGAAAAAAGGTTGGACCATGTATTGTGGCAAGATCCTCCTTTCAGGTGCCACATGACTACTTCGTATTTCTAGGTGGGGGAAATGACGCCAATGAGGGCTTGGACTGGCTGCTTGTTGTGGCAGGATTCCTCTTGCCATTGCCCTCCAGCCACTCATTCTCTCTGGGTTGGGGTGGGCAGTGCTCAGGCTCATGGGGAAGGATAGCACTGCCCTTGGTACTTCTTGTCAGTAGAGCCCCTGATGAATCCCCTCTGCTTGTTCTGCCAGTCTTGCTTGGTGTTTTCAGCAGAGTTCCTGTTCCATCCAGGAGAGGAATAAGCCTATCTGGGCTTTTCTGTTGCTAGGCTGGGAGTCAGGGTACACAAGGCCTGGATAGACCTGGATAGCCTTCTTCTATGGGTGAGGGGTCATAAGATGACCTGTTGCTATGCTATTCCTCCTGTGGTCTCTAATCAGTTCTTCTTACCATTCTTCAGGTCTCTTTGATTTCCTCTGCATTATTTTCAGGGTGTATAGTTGTACTTAGCAAGGTAGAGCTGAGAGAAATGATCCTGTGCTATCTTCTGTGGACTGAAAGTTTACCATAATTACTTTTTGAATGAGATAATTTATGTTAATATAAAACAACATGATTTTAGTATAAATAAATTTAAAAAATCAACTTATCTAGAATTCTAATCTAGGAAAAGAGAAACCTCCTCCCCCCTTTTTTTCTTATTTTTGTGTCAAATCAGGTTCTTAATGCTTTAAGAATGTTCAAAATTTGAACTGATAAATCCTGATTGAGACTGCCAATATTTAAACTCTAGTGATGCTGGTCATTTGTGCATGGAGCACCTCCTTTTATGATACCAGATTAAATATACAAAATGAGTTTAAGTGTGATACATTAATCATCTAGACAGTTTCTTAATTTTTCACATAGCTAGTTCTAGCTCAAATCCCTTCACTCAATCCTGACCCAATCCCAAAATGCGTATAAATAATTTACTTACGTAGAATTTTTCTCAATGGCAAAAAAAAAACCAAACAACAAAAACCAAAGAAGACTTTGAAAAGGAAGATATTTCTATTATTTTTGTTTCTAAACAGGAAGAGATGATACAGTTTTTAGTCTTTCTCATTAGATATTTAGCCTTGTAGCTTTTCCCTTGGATCACATGAATATGGCAGATATTATCAAAGCTTTTGTTAATCAGCTGAATGTCAGAAGCTTTTTCGGGACATTGTGAGAAGAAAAGGGGAAAATACTAATGTTTCCATTGAGTTTATCTTCCCCATGCTTTCATTCTTTCACCATTTGAGATTTGCTTGTAAGCACTGTTTCTGCTTTTCACCTGCCATTGTCCTAGTGTTGCCACCTTTGTATAATGGGATTATGGATGTGGTGGCAGAGAAGGTTCTGTACCTCAGAATCTTTGGCCAGTCACAAGGCAGGTCATGAGAACCTATAGGATGGAACTTCTTCAAAGCCTAAAGAGGTTCTTTATAAAAATTAAAATGGAAACAAATGAAAAAAAATTATAGACTACTTACACCTATAACGATTTTGTGGCAAACCATGGTATCAAATGAGCTCTGGTGGATAGAATTTGTATGAAAAATATACCATTCTGAACTATGACTACACAGAAAATTACAGTGAATGCATCAAATTTTATGTGACTTCTGATGTAGGAGGTACTTAATAATTTTGTCCTGCTGGATGAAAATTTAGGAATAATCTCAACAATGTTTATAGTTGTGAATGACTTATGAAAAGTTGTACGACTCAGAGGTTTCACACATGCAATTCTTTAAAATGCATATGAATCTATTTTTAAGGATGTCACAGATTATTAAAATTCAAGAATAATAATTGAAATGAAATAATTTCCTGTATTATGTGTGTTATTTGTGGTTCTGTGAAAAGTAATTTTGTTTTCATTGCTTGCATCTTTGTTTGGCAAGAAAACTTTGACCTATTTAGGCCTTTTAAAAAATGAAACAGAATACTAGTCATTTATATTTTTACAAGCACTTTGGTTTTCTTCACCATCATGCTTCTGAAAGAATGTAAACAGAATTTATTTTTAAAACCCTATTAATTATAAATGAGTAGGAGAAATGATGATGAACTCATCGGTCTTAGAGTATCAGTGTATCTCAGAGTTTTTCCCAACCAACCAGGAAGACAGAGCATGAGGAGTGTATGGAGAAATTCCCAGGGAAATATTTATTAACATTCCTTGGGAGCTTATGAGCTTTATTGTGGGTCTAAGAGTCTGTTAGCAGATCTCCCAGACACAGCTGATCCTTATTCTCATTCTGAAACTCGAAATTCAGGAAAGTGTAAGGCCTAGGATGTGTTATCCTGGGGAGGGTGAGTATAATAAATGAGGACTGGTTCATGCTGATCCATTGTATTGCATCCAGGTGCATTGTATAACACCGAGATTTATGGGCTGCACCTGGTTCAGATGAAGCAGTTCTTCGTGTACATTCAGCCTGGTGTACAAGCAGAACTACTAGAGACTTAAAATTGTAAGACAGGGCTTAACTAGGGCAATGGAGCTTCCAAAAGTCCTGATACGACCCTTATTCAGAAGTTAGCATCTATAACCATGTACCTCCCTGGAGAGGCTTGGGGTGCTCAAGTTTAAACCTCCATTCTCTCCCCAAATTCCTTTAGTAAGTAAACCTTATTTGATTTAACAGAGTGGGATCTCTATCTGCTCTCTCCAACTTCAGTGCCTTCCACAATTCAGGGGTGCGGCAGTGAGTCATACTCCATATTTTAGAGCAAAGACCCCACTCTTTTATACATATTTTAAGACATTTGACAGTGGATCCAACTCTGCTTGGTGTTGTGTCATGATGAGATTAAGACCAATTGATTGACAACTCTTTGAGCTAGCAATTAACAACATAATACTCATGGGGCTAGAAAAGCAAAGTGAGACCAGACTTTAATTAAAAGATGATTAAAATTATTACATACTCCTGAGAGAATTAATAGAAGCGTCTTGTTCATAATATATTTAAATAAATAACATTTTTAAAATATATGACATGAAAAGATGTCTACTTTCTGGTTTTCAAATACTCTTTTATTTTAACTTCGTTATTTAGGAAAACTTAAATTATTTTACCTAAGTACGTAAGTACAAAGCAATAGGAGGAAATGGATTAGGTGATTTAAAATGCATCTTAATTCATTTTTATTTGTAAAACTACATAAAAATAATTCTTTGTGATCTAAAAAGATATATTTTGTTAACCAAGTACCTCTTCAAAAATTTCTAAGTGTATTAGAAATTTTTCTCTTAAATTTTAGCTTTCAAATTAGTGAAATTTGCTATGGCCCATACTAATTTGATTTGACTGAAGTTCTGCTGCATGCTTGATCAAAATATCTAATTATGTTTAGGAGAAAAATAAGATAACTTTCCCTGAAGACCTCTTAAGTCTTGCCAGGGAGTAATACTCAAAGACAGTGATTTTAAGTACTCTGATTGAGCTTACATTTAATAATGTTAATATGTTATATGCTGTGATCTGTCTTGTGGTGACAACATATATTCTTCATAATTTCAAGCAGAAATAGTAAATCTCATACTTTAGGAGTTGTCATTTCCTTATGTATCTCACCATATGTATCAGATCTTTTAAGTCCTTACCTATTATCTATTAATTGTATTTAATGTTACCTTTTTGACAAGTACTTTCTGAGTCAATCAGAAAAAAGTGTGAAGAATCCTAAGGAAAAAATAGTAATGGTTAATGTTTGTTGACTGCTTACTCTGTGTCCAGCCTGGTTCCAAGGGCTTGATGTGAATTGTCTCTTGGTTGCTGCTCTTTTTCTGGATACTGCTGAGTGGCTGTGAGCGCCCTGAGGGGCTCTGAGAACAGACATTCAAATGCTGACTCTCCTGGGGCACATAAGGGAGTTCTTCAGTGTATTAACTGGGGTGGAGGTGGTGGTTATGGATATGGGGTGTTCCCAAGTGTGTGGGAACTCTTACAACTCTTTGTCTCAAAACCATTTCACTTTTGCACACACATACACCGAATATTATCCTGCTCAGCCTTTTGCTGCCAGAATTTTTACCCAGAAACTTGCCCTCTTGGATGAGGTACGAACAGGTCAGTTCAAATCCAGATATTGGTATAAGGCACAGGGGACAGACAAGCAAAACTACCACTTCAACTGAAATACCACAGAAGAACAAGATGCCAATACCACCTTCCAGAGGTCTCTGGATAATTCTCTTGGATGTATCCCTTCCATTGGATTGAAAGTTGAAGGAAAATCCACTAAATATCCTGCAAGATTGGGGAATAATAGGTCTGGCAATTCCCTTTTTTCCTTCCCCAAATTCCTGTTTAATTGGATTTAGAAATGTGTGTGTGTATGCATGTATATGTACGTGTGTGTATGTGTGCGTGTGTGGGGGGGTAGTGTATGCATATTATGAGTGGGGCAGTTCATGTCTGAGTTTCCTTTTAAGGTAAAGGGCTTGGTGCTTCTTGTCCCTACCTGTGAGCTCTAGTCATGGATACCAGGGCAACAAGAAAAGTCCCACTCACTGTTTTGATGTACTACCATGTGGATGAATTAGCAAGCTCATGAAGAGGAAAAATGGGAAAGAAAGTTTTCAAGTTAGATTGAGTTAGATCACAATTCAGTCTTAAAACTAGTTCAGGTGACTTATACCATCAACATGTGGAAGAATAATGTAATAATTTAAAATTAATTTGGGTGACTTCCATGTTAAATTCTGAAAGATAAATATTCTGCCCTCCCCCCCTTTTTTTGGTGATGGTGATATCAAAAGAGAATTATTTCTGTCTTGCTTCTGCAGTGGATCTGGCCTTTCAGTACAATGCTAGTTCTGAAAAAATAATGTGTCTTTCTACAAGAGTGTGATATCTTTATATCTTTAAATGTTATAGTTGTAGTTCAGATACACAGACGGCTTATGAAGAACTATTACTGATTGCTTAGAATTTGTGTTTCTCCAAGTTATTTAGTACAAGTAATTGCAGAATGTAGCATTGAGGAGGCCAGCAATTTGGTGCTGAACATGATGAATCACTGTGCATTCTTATGGGTACAATACATATTGAGATAAATTAGTTTGATCTCACTAGAAAGCAGAATGAAGTTTGAGGACCTCATGCTTGTTTGTTTGTTTGTTTATGCTTAATCACATGGTCCAGGTAGTTCAACAAGATGATTTTCCAATGTTAACTAAAATTAGAATGCCTGAACTCGCTTGTTTTCAAATCATATTTTCAGGTAGTTGGATGGAAAGGACCAGGGGCTTTATACAACAGGGAATTGAGATTTCAAATATAAAGAACCTGCTCCTTCATAGCAGACAATGTCTTTCAGGATGGTTACACAATCAGATCTTTGCATTTGCTGTCCAGACTACAGTGTTTCCAGCTGGGACATATAGCCATGGCAGAGTCTTATTTATAGTCTGAGAAAACTTTGGTTCGCCTTTTGGACTAATGTCATTCTGAAATCATTTTTTAGTAACTCTGCCAGGTGTTTTTTCATTCCAGCTTGTCTATAATCCCTGCTAGTGTGGAACCATGATATTCCTGGTTCAGTTCTTTTTAGATTTCTAATCTCACAAATTAAACAAATAGAATGTAAAAGAAGATGGAGTATGAAGAAAAAATAAATATGCCAACTTAAGCGCAGTTTAACACATTCCTTGCAGCCAAGACAGAACGAAGACGTACTTCTGCTCAGAAAACTACTGTGTCAAGTGGATAACTCATTAGTAGTCCACTTACAGTTTCACTTTATTTTGCAAATGCAAACATTAAAAGTGACATCCAGGTGGAACCTCTCAATCTTCTCATACCCTCTTTCAGTCTCCCTTAAAGACAAGGGAATGTGAATCTAATTGGTGAAATTTCAGGGCACAGCACCATCTTTGCTAATGGACAGGGCATAGGGCACTTCCTGGTAGGAGAGCTCACTAAGGCTTTTTCTTGAAAGGAAATGGTTTCTTCCCCTCTCCGTCCCACTGTCCCTCCCCCTCTCCTTGCTCCTCCCCCTCTCTCCTTTCCCCTCTCACTGCTCTCTTCTCATGCAGGAGAAATGGCATGTTCTATGTAAAATTTAAATTTTCTTAAATAATTTGTAAGTATGAATGTACATAGATAAGGCAATTATGTTTGTAAAGGATTTAGAACAAATGACAAAAACAAAAATGGAAAGAAAGTATTTTGAAAAGACTAAGGAGAAATAAAGTCACTCTAACCATCTATTAAAACATTTCACATAGAACATGCCATTTCTCCTGCACGATAAGAGAGCAGAGAAGGGAGGGGGGAAAGGTTACTAAGTTAGGAACTTAGGTTTTTTTTTTTTTTTTTTTAATTAACATATAATGTATTATTTGTTTCAGGGATACAGGTCTGTGATTCATCAGTCTTACACAATTCACAGCACTCACCATAGCACATACCCTCCCCAATGTCCATCACCCAGCCACCCCATTCCTCCCACCCCCTTCCACTCCAGCCATCCTCAGTTTGTTTCCTGAAATTAAGAGTCTCTTATGGTTTATCTCCCTCTCTGGTTTCATCTTCATTTTTCCCCTCCCTTCCCCTATGATCCTCTGTCTTGTTTCTCAAATTCCTCATATCAGTGAGATCATATGATAATTGTCTTTCTCTGATTGACTTATTTCGCTTAGCGTAATATCCTCTAGTTCCATCCATGCTGTTGGAAATGTCAATATTTCAATTTTTTGATGGCTGCGTAATATTCCATTGTATATATATACCACATCTTCTTTATCCATTAATCTGTTGATGGACATCTAGGCTCTTTCCATAGTTTGGCTATTGTGGACATTGCTGCTATAAACATTGGGGTGCACATGCCCCTTCAGATCACTACATTTGTATCTTGGGGTAAATACCCAGTAGTGCAATTGCTGGGTCGTAGGGTAGCTCTATTTTCAACTTTTTGAGGAACCTCCATACTGTTTTCCAGAGTGGCTGCGCCAGCTTGCATTCCCATTAACAGTGTAGGAAGGTTCCCCCTTCTCTGCATCCTCGCCAACATCTGTTAATTTTAGCCATTCTGACTGGTGTGAGGTGGTATCTCATTGAGGTTTTGATCTGGGTTTCTCTGATGCTGAGTGATGTTGAGCACTTTTTCATTTGTCTGTTGGCCATTTGGATGTCTTC